>NC_082674.1:45180416-45483958 GCF_025265405.1 Mesoplodon densirostris
TTTTTGGAACATCCTGGAATTTTTTTCCCCCAAATATCTTTGGTCCGCAGTTGGTTGGATCCCTGGGTGTGTAACTCAGTTACTGAGGGCCGACTGTACCTCATTTTTGATGTTTGAAGCAAAGATTCTAATGAAGACTTTGGTTGGCCTGGCTTGGATATTGTGTTCATCCCTGAGCCAATCATGGTGACAGAGGGGATGAGATAATCCGATCAGTTAGGACTGAGTCGTGTGTCACCCAGGCACAAGAACAGAGGAAGATATTAGCTCCAACAACAAAACCACAAGGACTCACAGGGGAGGCAGAGGATTTGTAAAAGAGAAAAAGGGAGGGTGGATGATACATCAACAGAAAGAACATGTCTATTACAAGTGTCATCAGCTCTCCCAGAACCACAGAGTTGGGATTTAGGAGAATGATGTTTCATATCAAAAAGAGGGAGAAGGAATAATGCATAGATAAAAAGTGACAGATATCCACCAAATCATAGTTTTAAATTTGTATTCACTAATAAACGTTAGTTCATATATTTGTTGGCCATTTGTACTTGTTCTTTTATGAGTTTCCTGACCATTTTGCTGTGAAGGCAGCACTTTTATCTTACTGATTTGCAGGAGTTCCTAACATACTGATGTTAAGCCTTTCCAGTTATACATGCTGTGAATATTTCCCCCAGTTCGTCATTTGTTTCTTAATTCTGTTATGTACCTTTTTATACAAATAAACAATTAAAAATTGCATATGTATCCACACAATGGTTATTGTACTTTTTATTCATCCTAATTCTAGCACTAAATAGTTCTGTGACTTACTCTGATTTAGCTTCTGTGGCCCAGTTTCCTCATCTGTAAAATGAACAATAAGTTTTCTTCCTTTACTTATAACATTGTATGACGATCAAATAGCATTAATTTATTTCAAAGTATAGATCTCAATATAGTGGATATGAAATATAAGAGAACAACACTCTGAGTCTATACTGCCAGAGGATATTTAATGGTATCCCATAGGAAGTACCATGAGTGGTCCATTTACAGCTTGAAGTTACTCCTCTTGACAGATAGAGTAGAATAAACTCTCTCCCCTTTCCCTAGCCAGCCGGGGCATGCAGCAGGCAGAGGAAATGCTTTCAGCTACAGAGAACACAGATGCCAGAGCCTGCAGGTTAGAGAGAGAGTTACAGGGCTACAGGGCTAAGCTGAACAGACCAAAGCTGGCCCCAGATGGAACAAGAAAGCAGGTAGCAAGTCTTTCCTGAGTATAACTGTGGGGACAGCCCCTATTTGTGGTAAAGACTTGGCACTAAAAATGAACTTTGAGCAGTTACAAACATACAGATTAAGAACTCTCTGCAAGTAGAATTAGGATTCTGATACCAGATGCATCCTCACACAGTCTGCTGTGGGACAAGAGTAGCTTGATGCATGGATGAAGATCAGCAGAGTCTTGGAGAACAGAATCAGGACTTGATGAGAAAGAAACTATTCCTTTGATCATAATGACCAAGAGTTTTCATACATTCCTTCATGAGGAAGAACTGGAGATTGTTATCAGATTCCCTTACTATGTACCTTTGGTAGTTTATCTCATATCTTTATTTTTAAATTAATGTATAGTAAAATGTAGATACCACAAGAGGTGAGCTTAGTCATGTTCCATAAGTTTTTTTGTCATCTCTGTATAGAACTTTTCCATATATTGTCATAGAGAGATTTCTGAAGTGGTAGATTCTGGGACCTGAGTGACAAACCAGATAAACAGTTTCCTGTGCAGGCCACTGTGGCTTATTTTAGTTTGAGTATGTTGCACTTTATGAAAATCACTTTGAAAAGGAGAAACATTACAAAACATCATTTATCACAATCCCTTAGATCTGTGGTTCACAACCCTGGCTAAACATTAGAACTGTGGGGGTTTTAAGAAAATGCTGGTCTGGCCCAACCCCACATTAATTAAATTAAAATCTCTGGAGGTGGTAAAAAACGTTCCTCAAGTGATTATAACGTGCAGCTAGATTAAAAGGGCTGATAGGGCATTGCATAAAATGTGAGCTCTTAAAGTCAGGTATTAGAGAATGTTTGCATACACAGTGTAATACGCCAAACTGAGGCATAATTCAAGCATTCCCTTCCGAAATAATTCAATGATTATTTCAGTGAATAATTCAAGCATTCCCTTCCGAAACCACACAATTCTTGGTATATTATCTAGTTGTCTCTGGAAGAATGTTTTTTCTCTATTCAGATATTTTTGAATGTTATTTTTAAAAATTCAGATATCTTTCAGATGTTGAGATGGTCTGAATTGGCAATGGGGGTGAATAAAGGGGAATAAGAGGGGAAAGTCATATGGAACTTGGATATATCCAATGAGATTTTATACCTTTTTTCTTCTTTTCCCCAGGTTTGCGTTAAATTTATAATAATGCTCCTTGGCCCCTCCCTCTCTCTGTTGTACTTAACTGGCAAAACTCCAACTCTGGACATATTTATTTATGCTTGCACCTGTACCTGTGAGAGCTTAAGTTTTGATTCTCTCAGAAGCAGACATTGAAATGAGGATTTGGGTTAAAAGAGTTTATTTGGGAAGTATAGATTATACTGGTTGAGAAATGGGGAAGTAACAAAGGAGGGAACACATCCAGTAGAGGATGTACTATTAAGCCAGCTACCCCAGTAGTTTCCATGGGGAAACTCTGGGAAACAGTGCAAAACACACACCTCAGAATTGTCTTACTTTGGCCTTTATTCACCATCTCCTGAGAATCATTATTTGAAGCATTTTGGGCCTGTTGTGAGCCCAAGCAGTAAAGGTTTTGAAAGTTCTGGAATAAATAATTCTTAAGCACAGGGCTAGAGATTCTAACTGTTAGGAGTGGGTTAAGGCACATTGAAAGTCCAAGGGATAGGATGGCATTGTTGGTGGGGGGTGGGAGGAATCACACTGCTGAGCAGATTGGCATCAACAGAAATTCATCATTTTCCAACCTCAGATAAACATTTCACATAGCTGGTAATCTCACAATATTTTTCTCATAAGCTTATACTCCTACTTAGAAAAAATCAATGTCTGATAACTGCCATATCTGGATTACTTGTGGGTCTGTTTCTATTGTCGGTTTTTCTCTTGCTTTTCTGTCTTTTGGTCCTATTTCCTGATGATGAAATAAAATTTATATTTTAAGGCAGGACAAGAAAATTCAAACATAAAATTCTCTCTGTCTGTCTATTTGGACCTCCTTCCTCTCTCCCTACTGTGCAATGTGTATCTGAATTATACAGTAACCAAACCTCCTCAAAGATGGGAGTGCCTGCTCGACCATAAAGATAAAATTTTTCCCCCTTTCTTCTGACACTAGCAATGTAACTTCTTAAAAGATTGATTCTTTCCCAAGTCTGTAGGGGTCATGGTGGCTTTGCTGCTCTCTTTGTTTGTGCTTACCTGGACTATATATCTTTGGTGAACTTTAAGTAAAAGGTCAGTATGTCATTTTGATGTTTGAGCTTTTGTCTCAAAAATGTGTATGACTGTGCCTTCGATTTCTAATAGGTGGAACAGTTCTCAGAGCTTCTGAGAGTCTGTCTCCTGGGTAATAATCCTCAGTTTTGCTCAAATAACATTCTCTTTTTTATTCTTAACTTGATGGTTAATCAAATTTTCACCAAGACTAGCATGCCTGGTATTATTTTTAACTCCGATTTAAAATTTTTTGTTTGTTTGTTTGTTTGTTTGTTTGTTTATATAGAGTCTGGTTGGTGCTATCTTCCCCTAAAAGGATTTAACTTTCCTTTTGTCAACAGTTAGAGTGGAACCAGGTCTTATTGTTGCTCTTGGGGATGGAGATAACTTTAGGCTGTTACAGGCTTTGGGAGAGTTGGTCTACTTTTACTTGCCCTTATTCCTAGAGTGTCTTGAGGAGTAGCCACAGAAATCTGGAGAGTTTATCAAGGCCCGTCTTCCTTGGTGGGCCCTAAACTATAATTTTTCTCTACTCAGTACCATGAAATCACCAGAAGCTCTGCTCATCTTTTTAGCAGATGATTTCTGCTTGGTTTCTTGCCTTCTCACCATTGCACAGCTTGAGACCTGGTAAATGTCCTAAGAGCAAAAGCCACATCAAATGTAGGGCTCACTTCTCAAGTGCTGTCTGCGTTTGTTTCCCTGAAGTCTAATTTTTGTTTTCCTGGATCTGTGGGACTGCTGAGAGCTCTACTTTGCCATATCTGCTACAAGCTAGCAGTGGGTTTTGTGGATTTTATTTTTTCCTTGAGGAGTTAGGCAAGGTCATCAGCTTAGAGAAGGAAGGACAATAAAGGAGGTGAGAGTGTTGAGGTAACTGAAGACAATGAAATACAGGCACTTGTTTATTGCGCTTCACTTTATCTCACTTTGCAAATACTGTGTTTTTACAAATTGAAGTTTTGTGGCACCCAGGTGTTGAGCAAGTCTACTGGTGCCATTTTTCCAACACCATTATTATTTTTTTCTTCCAGTTTTATTGTGATACAATTGACATGCAGCACTGTATAAGTTTAAGGTGTACTGCATAATGATTTGACTTACGACTTGCACAATGAAATGATTACCACAGTAAGTTTAGTGAACATCCATTATCTCATGTAGATACAACATGAAAAACATAGAAGGCTTCCCTGGTGGCACAGTGGTTAAGAATCCACTTGCCAATGCAGGGGACATGGGTTTGAGACCTGGTCTGGAAGGAAGATCCTATATGCTGCGGAGCAACTAAGCCCATGTGCCACAACTACTGAGCCTGCACTCTAGAGCCTACAAGCCACAACTACTGAAGCATGCGCTCTGCAGCCTGTAAGCCACAACTACTGAGCCCATGTGACACAACTACTGAAGCCCACATGCCTAAAGCCCGTTGCTCTGCAACAAGAGAAGCCACTGCAATGAGAAGCCTGCACACTGCAACTAGAGATAGCCCTCACACAGCAATGAAGACCCAATGTGGCCAAAAATAAATAAATAAATTTTAAAAAAACATTTTTTCCTTGTGATGAGAACTCCTAGTATTTACTCTCTTAATAATTTTCATATATAATGCATAGCAGCGTTAATTATATTTATCATGTTGTACATTACATCCCTAGTACTTATTAATCCTATAACTGGAAGTTTATTCCTTTTGACTACTTGCATCCAGTTCCCCCTCTCCCCATCCCCCACCTCTGGTAACCACAAATCTGATCTCTTTTTCTATGAGTTTGTTTGTTTGTTTTTGAAGTATAACTAATGTACCACACTATGTTACTTCCTGGTACACAGCATAGTGATTCAATAGTTCTATACATTTCAAAATGATCACCATGGTAAGTCTAGTTACCATCTGTTACCACACAATGATATTACTTAAGTTTTGAATATATTCCCCACACTACACATTTCATACCTGTGATTCATTTATATTGTAACTGAAAGTTTGTACCTCATAACCTCCCTCACCTATTTTTCTCCTCCCCTGACCCCAGCAAACCACCTGTTCATTCTCTACCTGTGATTTTGTTTCTGTTTAGTTATGTTTGTCCATTTGTTTTGTTTCTTAGATTCTACATATATGTGAAATTATAAAGTATTTGCCTTTGCCTGACATTTCACTTAACATAATACTCTCTAGGTCCATCCATGTTGTTGCAAATGTCAAGATTTTGTTCTTTTTTATGGCTGGGTAATATTCCATTGTATATTTATACCAGATCTTCTTTATCCATTCATCTGTTGATGGGCACTTAGGTTGCTTCCATATCTTGACTGTTGTAAATAGTGCTGCAGTGAACACGGGAGTGCATATATCTTTTTGAATCAGTGTTTTCATTTTCTTTGAATAAATATCCAGGAGTGGAATTGCTAGATTGTATGGTAGTTCTATTTTTAATTTTTTAAGGAGTCCATTTACATTTAAAGTAATATTTGATAGGTATTTATTCCTTTCTTCTTCTTTTGCTCTCTTCCCTTGTGTTTTTTTTTTTTTTTTTTTTTTTTTTTTTTTTTTTTGCTGTACGCGGGCCTCTCACTGGTGTGGCCTCTCCCATTGCGGAGCACAGGCTCTGGACGTGCAGGCTCAGCGGCCATGGCTCACGGGCCCAGCCACTCCACGGCATGAGGGATCTTCCTGGACCGGGGCATGAACCCGTGTCCCCTGCATCGGCAGGCAGATTCTCAAACACTGCGCCACCAGGGAAGCCCTTCCCTTGTGATTTGATGACTATCTTTAGTGTTATGTTTGGATTCCTCTCTCTTTTTTGTGTGTGTATCTATTATTTTTAGTTTGTGGTTACCACGAGGTTTATATATAGCAATCTATATACATATGTGATTATTTTAAGTTGCTGATCTCTTAAATTCAAATGCATTTTAACAAACCTGAATTTTTACTACCCCCCACCATGATTACTGTTTTTAACATCATATTTTACATTCTTTTGTTTTGTGTATCCCTTAACTCCTTATTGTGGATATAGATATTTTACTACTTTTGTCTTTTAACCTTCCTACTAGCTTTATTAAATGGTTAGTCTACTGCCTTTGTTGTATATTTGCCTTTAAAAATGAGATTTTACCTTTTGTGATTTTCGTATTTCTAGTTGTGGCCTTTTCTTTTTCACATAGAGAAATCTGTTTAACATTTCTTGTAAAGCTGCTTTTGTGGTGCTAAACTCTTTTAGCTTTTGCTTGTCTGTTAAACTTTTGATCTCTCCTTCAAATCTCAATGAAAGCCTTGCCAGGTAGCATAATCTTGGTTGTCGGTTTTTTCCCTTTCATCATTTTAAATATTTCATGCCACTCTCTTTTGTCTTGCAGAGTTTCTGCTGACAAGTCAGTTGATAGCTTTATGGGAGTTCCTCTGGACATAGCTTTTTGCTTTTCCCTTGCTGCTTTTAATATTCTCTCTTTATCTTTAATTTTTGCCTTCTTAATTACAATGTGTCTTGATGTGTTCCTCTTTGGGTTGATCCTGTTTAGGACTCTCTTGCTTCCTGCACCTGGATGTCTGTTTCCTTTCTCAGGTTAGGGAAGGTTTTCAGCTATTATGTATTCAAATATGTTCTCTGCCCCTTTCTCTCTCTTTTCTCCTTTTGAGACCTCTATAATGTAAATATTAGTGTGCTTGATGTTTGTCCCAAAGGTCTCTTAAACTGACTTTATTTTTTTTTATTTCTTTTTTCTGGTCAGCTTGAGTGATTTCCACTACTCTGTCTTCCAGTTCACTGATAGATTCCTCTGTATCACCTAATCTACTGTTGAGTCCCTTCTAGTTTTTAAATTTCAGTTATTGTATTTTCAGCTTTGTTTGGCTCTTCTTTATATTTTCTAACTTTTTGTTAAACTTCTCACTCTTCTTCTGAGTTCTTTGAGCAACTTTATATCATTACCTTGAATTCTTTATCAGGTACATTGCTTATCTCCACTTCACTTAGTTGTTTTGTTTGTTTCCTTCTTTGTTTTGCAGGGAAGGGGTTATCTTGTTCCTTCATTTGGAACATATTTCTCTGTCACATCATTTTGCCAAATTTGCTGTTTTTATTTTTGTGTACCTGGTAGGTTGGTTAGGTTTCCCTATCTTGGAAAAGCATCCTATGGAGGAATTATCTTATGGGGCCCAGCAATGCACTCTCCTCTGGTCACCAGAGCTATCTGCTCTAGGAATGCCCTCTATGTGGACTGCATGGGTCCTTCTGTTGTGGTGGGCTGACTACTGTGGGTGCACTGGGAGGTGTGGCTGGTCCCTGGTCCAGTTGGTTACCAGGCCCTGCCTTGTGTAGAGGCTACCAGCTGCTGGTGAGCAGGGCTTGGTCCCGGCATGGCTGGTTACATGGCCAGGGGAGTCCTGGTCCTGGTGCCAGCCCAGTGGTGGTGGGACTGGGTCATGAGGTAGCTTGCTATGGAGCCCTGGGGGTACCCAGGGCTAGTGCTGGTCCATTGGTGGGTCGAGCCGGGTTCTGGGGTGGCTGACTATGGGGCTGGAAGTCTTGAAGTTAGTGCTGGCTGCTGATGCAGGGCCCTGTAGGTACCAGGGCTAGTGCCAGCCCACTGGTAGGTGGGGTTGTGTCTAGGGACAGCTAGGGGCTCAGGGACCTCAAGGCAGCCAGACTGCTGGTGGGTGAGCCTGGGCCCCAGCACTAATAAGCTAGAGGGAGGATTCCAAAATGCTGCTTCCCAGCACCAGTGTCCTTGTGGTGGAATGAACTCCCCAAAATGGCTGCTGCCAGTGTCCATGACTCCAGGGTGAGTCCCAATTGCCTCCTGCCTCTCCACAAGGCTCTCCAAGATCAGCAAGTGTCTCTGATCCAAGTTCCTTTTGACTTACTGCTTCTGTCCTGGGTCCTGGAGCGTGTGAGATTTTGTGTGTGCTCTTTAAGAGTGGTGTATTAGAGTAAGCCCTCTGTCTCTCTTGAAAGTAAGCCCTACTGGCCTTCAAAACCAAACATTCTGGGAACTCATCTTCCTAGTGCAGGACCCTTCGTCTGGGGAGCGCATTGTGGGGCTTGGACCCTTGCTTACTGGGGAGAGATTCTCCAATTGTAATTATCCTCCCATTTGTGGGTCGCCTACCTGGCGGTTTGGGTCTTGACTGTACTGTGTCTCCACCCCTTCTACCTGTCCTATGGTTCCGCCTTTAGATTTTAAGCTATAGAAGACCTTTACTGCTATTCTTCCTTATCAATAGTTGCTCTATTTTGGCGTGTCTGTGGGAGGATGTGAGCTCTAGGTCTTCCTACTCTACCATCTTGGCCACTTCCCCTCCACATTTAAAAAAATTAAAGTATGTATATTGTTTGTTTAGACATAATGCTATTGCACACTTAATAGAACACAGCATAGTGTAAACATATTTTTTATATACTCTGGGAAACCAAAAAATTTGTGTGACTCAGTTTATTGCGATATTTGCCTTACTGCAGTAGTCTGGAGTCCACACTATCTCTGAGGTATGCCTGTAGTCTTCAGAGAAAGTGAGAGAAGACTTTTGCTTCAGGTTAGCTTGTATCAGACCAAACACCAGCTGAGGATAGCTACCAAAACTGAGTAAAAGCCAAACCAAACCAAATATCCAGATATTTGAAGAATTGGAAAGGAACTAAAGCATCCAGGACTTTATGTGACAAGATCTTGGGAGAGAATGGAAATGCACTGAAGTGAGCTGAACAGTTTACGCTGATGTTTCCCACTCTGGGAAATTTTCTGACTTGTAGTATGGGGCATAGAGCCTGAGCACCCTTCCCTGGCTTCCCACTATACTCAGAACAGAGACCAGCCTTTTTACCATGGCTTACGTAGCCCGGCTCATATGGTTTCTTCTTGCCTGGACTGACAGCCCTATTTAATGCCATCTTCCCCCTTTTTAATAATACTTCACCACAATGGCCTTTCAATTCTTCCTACTTGGGAAGCTCAGGCATTCTCCATCCTATTCCTTCTGCCTGGATTAAATTCTCCCACTTCCTTCCTAGCTCATTCCTTATACATTTTTCAGGTATCGCTTCCTCAGAGACCTTCCATGACAATCTCTCTATGCCTTATCCCACCCTGTCTCTGAATTAGAGACCACCTTCTCCCCAGCACCAAAACATAGCACACAGTAAGCACTTGAGAGATATTTATTGAATGAGTGAATGAAAGACTACTTGAAGGTAGTGTTACATAGTGGAAATAACTCTGAATTTTACCTCAGAAGGTCAGATTCTAGATGGAGTCTCTTCCTGGGTAATCTTGGGCAGTCCCTTCAATGTTCTGAGGTTATTTCCTTGCCTCTGAAATACAGATGGCACCTGGCCTACATAATTCACAGGATTACTGTAAACATCACATTGGAGTTGGTATCTAAAAGTGTCTTAGTAATTGTAAAATGCTACTGCAAATGTGAGTTATTATACTATTCACTGACTCAAAAGGTAATTACATATATTCAATCAGCAAAATATGTTTTAAGTGCTGAATTATTGACACTTTACTACATTCATCATCATTATCAACCTCTTTAAGACAAGATTTTATAAATGGTAGAGAAAAGTAAATAATTCTAGATGAAAATTTTTTGTATTGCAGAACAATCACAAATCAATAAATGTAACAGATATCCTGTTATATTTATATAACAAGATATCTCTGAAACACGTGATTTTTAAACAAGGCTAACTTTAAAGGATGCAGTAGATGAGTATACTGTAAACCATAACACTTAGTAGGAGTTCAACCAGCATTTACTGGATGACTTTTCTTGTAACTTTTGCTTTTCCTATACCATCCATATCTGATAGTAATTCATGGTCAAGATACTTTCATACTTAAGTAATCTGTTGAGTGAAGAGCCCTAACAAAACTTAAAAGGCTTATTATTTAAGGGTTTAGCACACACCTCAAAGGATTCTAGAAGTGTGGCACTGAAATGAGAGAGAACTTAGGTGGCACTAACAACACTCCTGGAAGATTGGAATAGCAATCACATCCACATGACCTGCATTGCCTTGGATAATTGGTAGGTGGCAGCAACAGACCAGAAATTATAGTTCATTTAACCAATCAGGGCATTGGAAGGTTTTTTTGGTAATTAATTAATTAATTAATTAATTTATTTATTTTTGGCTGCGTTGGGTCTGCATTGCTGCGCGCCGGCTTTCTCTAGTTGCGGTGAGCGGGGTCTACTCTGTTGCAGTGTGGGGTCTTCTCATTGCCGTGGCTTCTCTTCAGTAATTGTGGCTCGCAGGCTCAGTAGTTGTGGCTCACGGGCTTCAGTAGTTGCGGCGCATGGGCTCTAGAGCACAGGCTCAGTACTTGTGGCGCGCAGGCTTAGTTGCTCCGTGGCATCTTCCTGGACCAGGGCTTGAACCCGTGTCCCCTGCATTGGCAGGCAGATTCTTAACCAGTGCGCCACCAGAGAAGTCCTATAATCTTTCAATGGCAATTTATTTTTCAGAATTCTATGCTTTATTACCGTTCTTGGCTTGCTTTTTCTTTTTTTCCATTTTTATAAATTTACTTATTTATTTATTTTTGGCTGCATTGGGTCTTTGTTGCTGTGCATGGGCTTTTCCTAGTTGTGGCGAGCTGGGGGCTGCTCTTGCTTGAGGAGCGCAGGCTTCTCATGGCAGTGGCTTCTCTTGTTGCGGAGCACAGGCTCTAAGCGCGTGGGCTTCAGTAGTTGTGGTTCACGGCTCTAGAGTGCAGGCTCAGTAGTTGTGGCACACGGGCTTAGTTGCTCTGCGGTATGTGGGACCTTCCCAGACCAGGACTCGAACCCCTGTCCCCTGCATTGGCAGGCGGATTCTTAACCACTGCGCCACCAGGGAAGTCCCTTGGCTTGTTTTTTCTTACAGTCTTTATTTCTTCTGTTTGTAAGCACTGAAAAACAAAAATTTTTTTTTGTTTTTGGCTGCACATCGCAGCTTGAGGGAAGTTAGTTCCCCGACCAGCGATTGAACCTGGGCCTACAGCAGTGAAAATGAGGAGTCCTAGCCACTGGACTGCCAGGGAATTCCCAGCACTGAAAATTTTAATGCTTCTTTATTGACAGGAGGAGGATGGCACATTTGAACTTTCATTCTGCTTAAACTTTGACCTACCCCTATTGTGAAGATTTTGCTCCCAGACATTGCATTTGGTCAAGGTTCAGTTACAAAAAAACCCCAACAACAACAACAACAAAAACCTTTCTGGACAGTTAAAACAGAAATAGATTTAACACTGGGTATTAAATAGCTTATGGAATTGTTGGGAGGACTAGTGAAAGAATCTCTGGGTCAGTGGTTCTCAACCTTAGCTTTGTGTCCCAAGCATCTGGGTTGTTTTTAAGAATATCGATTCTGGAATCCACTGCAGACATATTGAATCAAAACCTCAGGGCATGTGTATGTGTAGAATTAATAAGGTCCCCTGGTGATTTTAATATGTAGCCAAGGTTGAGAACCACTTTGAGGCTGAGGTTTCAGGATCAATCTCAAGCAGAACTGGGCCACCAAGGGAGCTAATGATTCTTCTGCAATCAGGAAACCATGTATTGAATTGGGAAGCTGCTGGCTTTAAAACTATGTCTTTCCTGCCACCATCAGGAAGCTGCCATGTTCTGGAAACTGCCACATCCTGGAAGCCTCTACTCCAGAACCTGGTACATGATACTAACTAGTAAAATGCACGTCCTGCACCCTGACTCTCAGTGCCAAGAGGCCGCAGTCATGGTGACCTCAGTTAATGCCACAGAAAAACTAAGCTCCTCCATTGTGCCTGTCATGGAATCAGCAGCAGAGGGCTCCTCCGGCCTCAGTCATGCCCTCCCTCCACATCTAGCATGGTGTTTCTGATGGTGAATCCTCTATAACAGAAGGAATCCTAATTGCAAGGATGTAGCTTTAACCTTTCCAGCTCTACAGAATAAGAAAGCAAGCTAGAAGGAGATTGGAATGGATGTTGTATACCCATCCTGTGATCTAGCAAAGGCATCATGAAGTAGATGAGTTGCTTTTTGTTTTGTTTTGTTTTTTGTTTTTTCCCGGTACACGGGCCTCTCACTGTTGTGGCCTCTCCCATTGCGGAGCACAGGCTCTGGACACGCAGGCCCAGCGGCCATGGCTCACGGGCCCAGCCGCTCTGCAGCATGTGGGATCTTCCCGGATCGGGGCACGAACCTGTGTCCCCTGCATCGGCAGGCGGACTCTCAACCACTGCGCCACCAGGGAAGCCCGATGAGTTGTTTTAAACACTGGAGAAGCCTTGATGTCACACTAGCCCAGATCTAAGGGTAAATGTAATTCATACCTTTCAGGGGATAAGTGTGTGCATGTGCATGTGCGTGTGCATGTGTGTAGGTATGTACACTAAGTAGGAATCGGAAGGGATGTCTTCCCCTGACAGGCTCCTTGTTTCCATAGGAAAAGGGGACCTGAGACTGGCTCAATTCTGTAAGTCTGTGATTGGGAGGGGTTAGGAGGGGAAGGGCCTACGTTGCCTAATTTTTGAGTTAGTGTCTGTTCCTTTCTCCTCTTCTCTATCTTGGAGCTATAGCACAGAGCCTGGGCACATTCTGTTTAAAACTTGGCTTTGCTATTTGTTGCCTTTGTGAGGTGTCCAAGCAGCAGTATCTGTCATTTTGTCCCCTCTTTAGCTAATCTTAACTTTATCCTTCCCTCATCAAGACCTCTAGATGCATATTTCATGTTTTCTAAAGCACTCAGTGCTAAGCATAATATTTTCCCATAGTTTCCTCGCTTCTGGATATGTTGTTATTCGTTTTATATATTTTCTTCTTTTGGAAATGAACTATGTTTCCATAACACGTTCTTTTCATTAATTGAGGTATGATTATATTTAATTATTTATTTGTGCTTCTTTATCCGGTTAAGATCTGCTTTAATGCTTTGAAAATCAACTGTTTAATCCTTAGTGTGAGCATGACTTACAAGTTCACTAAAAATTTAATTCATGTCCCATATACTGAAATAGTTTAAAAATATTTTAAAATTAATAATGCTATTCATGCACTACAGTGAGAAATTATTTTGAAATGTTATTATGTGAATATATAACAGGATATTAAAATGGACTTTTGAAAAGTAAACTTTTTATTTTAGGACAGTTTTAAATTTATGAAAGTATTATGAGGGACTTCCCTGGTGGTCCAGTGGGTAAGACTCCACATGCCCAATGCAGGGGGCCCAGGTTCAATCCCTGGTGGGGGAACTAGATCCCACATGCGTGCCGCAACTAAGAGCCTGCATGCTGCAACAAAAGATCTTGCATGCTGCAACTAAAATATGCCGCAACTATTATGAAGCTAGTACAGAGAGTTCCTGTATACCCTACACTCAGTTTCCCCTATTATTAATGTCTTACGTTAGTATGGTACATCATTTGTCACAGTTAATGAACCAACACTGAAACCTTACTATTAACTAAAGTTCATACTTTATTCAGATTTCATCAGTTTTTACCTAGTCCTTTTTCTGTTCCAGAATCCCATCCAGAATACACATTACATTTGGTCATCATGTCTCCTTTGGCTCCTCTTGGTTGTTTCTCAGGACATCCTTGTTTTCCTTGATAGTTTTGAGTATTATTGGTCACATATTTTGCAGAATGAAATGGACCCTTACATTTTAAATTTTATTTTAAAACTTTACATAAAAATTTCAAACATACACAAAATTAGAGATAGTATAATGAATCCCCATGTACCCCTGATGCAGCTTCAATAACTATCTCTAATTTACTAAGCTTGTTCTATCTACACTGTTGTACTCCCAACCCCAAGGGTTTTAAAGCAAGTCCCAAATATAACTTCATAGCATAACTTCATAGCATAGCACACATATATTTCAGTACATACCTCTAACAGGTAAGGCCATTTAAAAAAATACACCCCCAATGAATAATCACACAACAAATTTAAAGATAATTCTGTAATATTTAATAGTCAACCTGTGGTCAAATTTCCCCAGTGGTCTCACAAATGTCTTGAACTTATAAATTCAAATCAGGATCCAAATGAGGTTTATATTGAATTCTGTTGATTTGAAAAATGGGACTTCTCAGTTTTAGTTGAGACCTGAGACTCAAAACAAATCAATAGTTATACCCACATTACAATCTGGGATGCTAAACTAGCTATGTTGTCCAAAAGGGGTGTTTAAAACTGGTTTTAAAATCCTGACCCCAACACCCTCCTCAGGCTCAAGAGGATTTCTTTGGGGAAAGTTTAGGGGAGCTGTGGCTTTTCCCTCTTTGCCCCTCTCCCACCATGGGAGAGAGAAACAGGGTGTTTTCCCTTCACTGCATGCCTAGTGAGAGGGTCTTTAAAAGAACCACTTTGAGAGCTTGGCTTTTACTCCTTGAAGCTAGAAGGGACTGGTATTTGACCCAGACCCGCAGCAAGTAAAAAGGACAGGCTGTGGCTGGAGATACCTGAATAAAGCCTACCAAGTGGAGCAAAAAGAGGTGGTTGAATTCAGAGCAAACTGTGACTTCTATCAGTGGTAGGGCAGAAATATGAGTCCCCACAATTAGATGTGATGGGAAGGAGGCATCTGGTCTTGTGGTCATTTTAAAAGAAATCCCACCCATGCAGCCTTCTACCTGGGGGCTAGTCTCTCAGAGGAAACAGGTTTTTAATTTCAACCAGCAGTAACACAAAGCCAAAGTTATTGCTCAGGTTTCAAAATTAAAACTTTTCACCTAAGTTAATCATGTATGTGAAGAGCTTGCTTACATCTGTTTGCATCAAAAGCCAAATAATCATATACTTATACAGTGTTGGTAATTTTATGTTTAAATTGGTACAGCCCTTTGAAAAATGATTTGGTAATGTGTATCAGAAACAATACACACTTGTACCCTTTGATTTGGTACTCTAAATTCTACCCTAAATGATTTTTAAATATGGGAAAGAAGCTATATGAAGGAATATTTCCTTCACAATATTTTTTATGGTAGTGAAAAATTAGAGGCAACCTGAGTATGTAACAACAGGGACTTATTAGTAGGTAAACTTACGGTTATACCTACTTAACAGAGTATCATGAAATTACTAAAATATTCATTACAAAAAACTATAACATGGAAAAAGAAAGAATAAAAGTTGAATTTATACAACGATATTAACTACTTAAAACATATATATAAGAGAATACACAAAAAAGATAAAGTTGTGTTAGGGTTATGGATTTTTTTCTTCTATTTTTAAAAATTTCTCTAATTATGCACAAATGTTTTTGTTGTTTAAAATTAGCTGAAGCATTAGCAACATTTGCTTAAAATTTTTAGTCTTAGAATCACATATATTGGCAATTCATGCTGAAATGGTACATAAAAATTTGTTTGCTAATTTCAGCTGTTGGCAGACACAGTCAATTTTTTAGCTAAGCAAATGTCAACTGTTGCCATTGCGCTTCCAAAATTACAATAAAGCTACATAATAATTGGCAGGAGTACTCTTGGGTAAATGTGGAGAAAAGTCAAAGATTGATTAAAAAAAGGAAAATGTCAACCTTCCCAGTCAGTGACAAGATCTTTGATAGGCAGGGACAGGACCCAGTTTGAGATCTTACTTCTTGGAAGGCACAGTACTAGTGCGGAAGACAGTAAATAACTAGTAAATAACTAGGATGACATCTGGTAAGCACTTGCACAGGCAACTGAACAGGATATGGGAAGATTTGGGAACTGGAATAGGTATTCCAGATAAAGTAGATCCAAGAGCAAAGATTTTTTTTAAAGTCAGGGTGTGTTCAGAGAGCTGAATAACTCAAAGTGTCTTGACAGTAGGTTACCTATAACCTATAGGATGGGTAGAAGCAGGTAATAAGAGGTTAGTGGAGGCTGAAGACCTTCAGTTTTATTTGGAATGCAGTGTAGAGACTGTGAAGTCATTGAAAAGAATGACATAAGATCTATGTTGATTCTAGGGTCTGCATGGAGTGAACTGGAAGGGAGATGAGAGGAAGATGTAAGTTGTGAGGATTCTGTAATAAACCAGAATCTTCATTACATAAAATTACCGGATTAGCACTTACAGAATATATTTTACTGTAAATGATTTAACCACATTCCAAGCAAGTTTTAGATGATTTTTGGTGCTAATAGAATTGGCACATAACATTGAATCAGATTGCAGAGGATTATTTTAATTATATGGCCAGATGCAGAGAAATATGTAAAGACATCGAAGCCAACAAATATGTTGAGAAAGGCAAATTCTCACAAGTAAAAGGATTTTGATTTCTAGAAGGCAGCAGATTATCAATAGCTGTATACAGATTCTCTGGAGTTGTGGGTTGCTTCATAACAGCTCACCAGGAAGTAAAATTTTCTAAAGTATAAACTGCTTTAACCTTCTAGGCAATTGGCGGCATTGCTGAACAATGATCAAGATCATAAAAAAGCTATATGAGTTCACAGCAGACAAGATTTTTTGTTTCCATTAAAGTTTCTTGTCCCAGAATATATCACCATCCACTTAGAATACGGATTCAGGCCCAAAGCTTTTCTGACTCAATAGAAAAGAGGATGAAGATGTCACCTTAAGAACGGCTCAAAATCGCCTGATAGATTTGGCAGTTACCTAAACGTTTAATAAAAATTTACTCACTAACCAAATACTCTCAGTCACCGAGCTAGCAGGTCTTTCATTTCAAAAGAATCATTTTGGGGTACCAAACTATTGACATCTGGGCCAAGCCTCCGCTTTTATTTAAATACAAACACTGACAAAGAAGCGCAGCGCTTCGTTAAATCGCAGGGACGCGTAGCTAGCATCCCTCCCGGGAAGCGAGTCTGGTTCCACCACGAGGGAGGGGCAGGGAAAGGAGACCTCGGGCGCCAGGGACCTAGCGCGCTCTTCCTTCCAGGCGTCCCGGGCTGCCCTCACTACCAGTCCCCGCCGTCTCATTTGCCGCCTTCCGACGCGTGACCCCGGCGCGCTCGCGCCCCGGGCTGGTGACAGGCGCGGGGTGCGCCGAGCGGTCCCATGTGCGCCCTCCCTCTCGCGGCCGCTGCAGTCACCGCGCCCCGAATCCAGCTCCAGCTCCTCGGCAGAGGCCTCGCCGCCGCCATGTCTACCGCCAGGCCACTCAAATCCGTGGACTACGAAGTGATCGGGAGAGTGCAGGGTAGGGGACCCCCTTACAGTGGGAGATCAAAGAGGTGTTGGGGAGGAAGAGTAGAAAGCTTCGACAAGCACACCCCATCTTAAGGACGCCCTGCCCCGTAGCGGCTGGGACTTCCGCTCGGCCATGACACAGCAGCCACGGGTGGGAAGGAAGCGAAGGGCGCATGCGCTGAAGAGCTGGGGTGGGCGGGCTGGTGGGGAGGAGAGCGGAGCCGGGGAAAGACTGGGAGAAGGAGGAACAGCCGGGCGCAGGGAGTGGGCCACTTAAGGGGGTCCGGGGAGTGCGGACCGAGAGGACAAAATAAAGTGGGGGAAGGAAAGAAGAGAGGGTCTTTGAACTAGTGGTCCCCGTTACTTACCACTGAACTACTGCGCTTGACTTGAGTTCAGGATGGAGACCTAAGATGGTGTTTGAGGGTTCTCTTTGTAAGAGATTATACTTTTTTTTTTTCCTGTATAGCTCCTAAAAGAATTATTAAGTTGTTATCTAATTTTTGTTACATTATAAGTTTAAATCGTTGTAGAGGATGTCATGTCTGGCTTATTGTAACTATCGTTATTTCTAACTTAAAATGTTAAATCACTGAAATTTATCCAATGGAATATAAATATGGTAGTGATTTAATATTTGCCATCATTCATTCAAAGTAAAGCTTTTTAACAGTGGGAAATTTTGCATCATACCTTTTCCTCTTTGAATTTGATTTCCATTTCATTTCCCCCACAGAATTTTATCCCATTGTTATGCTTGAGCAATTTCTAATTGGTCACCTACCAAACTTCTCTGCAATATGTATGTGCATATGTATGTGTATATATATACACACATACATATATTTTCTTAATTTCCTTTGACCATAAAACTCTATTTATTTATTTTTTCTTTTGGCTTGAGTTACTATTGTGACTATTATTAGAATACACTTGATGAAAATAATATAAATACATTTAAAAGTGTGATAAACATTATTAAAATTTAAAAGGTAAATTTGTTTTGGAAATTTATTTCTTAAGGGGAAAGCTGGGGGTTTTATGGAACACTGATTAAAGGGTTGAGTTATCTTTGTATTTTGGTATTCTAGAGGTTTTTACACTTTGGGGCAGCGTACCAGGATAAGAAAAAGGATGGGTGAGTGTATGCCTTTTGTAAAGAAATAGCTCTTTCTTTCAAAGGGTAACTGTGAGAAGGGAAGTAGGAAAGGAGAATCGTGGCAGATTACAGGTGTCTCCTCAGACAAGTCAGTTTTAGGGAAAAAAAAAAAAAGGAAGTTCTAGATACAGAAATTGATTACTTAAAATTATTCATGCTTTGTACCCTTTAGAATGTCTTCGGTACACCCAGCGGTATGGTATTCTAGATTGAAAACTACCCCAAAAAGTCATTGAAACATGTATATAAAAATGAAAATGGTGGCAAAGATCACTTGACAAACTATTTGGTCTGCTGGACGGAGACGGGAGTAGTTAAGGAGCGTGTGTGTGCACGTGTGTGCGCACATGTGTGACGTTTACTGAGGGTGTGTGACGTTTACTGAGGGTGTACCATGTGCTGAGCATCCTACTATTATTTACTTAATCTTAATCACAATTTTGTGAGATATATGTCTTAGTACTATTTCAACAATGCTAAAATAGGTAGAGTGTCAGTAACTTGGACAAGCCGTTAGTGGACAAATGGGATTTGATCCTGTATCTCTCTAGCTCTAAAACCAGCACTTTCCCATTAGATGAGGTTTTCTGATAACACATAATGTATTTCTATTATTTTTTTATTTTATTTTATTTTTTTTTGCGGTACACGGGCCTCTCACTGTTGTGGCCTCTCCCCTCGCGGAGCACAGGCTCCGGATGCACAGGCCCAGCGGCCATGGCTCACGGGCCCAGCCGCTCTGCGGCACGTGGGATCCTCCCGGACCGGGCACAAACCCGCGTCCCCTGCATCGGCAGGCGGACTCTCAACCACTGCGCCACCAGGGAAGCCCTATTTCTATTCATTTTAACTATGTAATTGCACTTTGTCCATATGGTGGTCACATGGTATATGAAGATCAATTTGGGGCAACAGTATACATAATAGGAAAGAAATGTACGATATATAAACAGTGGGGTTTAAAAATCAGCTTTAGGGCAATAACTCTGTTGTTTACAGTATGTTAAACGGAAGAGAGTACATGCATACTATTGATTTATCAAGGCCTAGTATGTGGAACAAATTCACAATCACATACTTGCACACATATACACCAACATTTGCTGAGGATTTAGGATGTGCCAAACTCTGTACTCATTTAATCGTCAACCCTATGACCTCAACCATTTTCCTCATTTAACAAATGGAGAAATTAAAGCATAGTGAAGTAACTTTCCCAGGTTACAGAGTGAGTTAAGTGGTGGTGCTGGGATTTGAACCTTGACAGTTTTACACCAGGGCCCATGCTCTTAATCACTATATCCTACTGATCCTCCTCTCAATACCTTTTCCACCTTTATTTTGCCTTCCTCCGAACCTATGAACCGAACACATACATACACTGATGCAGGACATTTGGACCTGGCCATCTAGACCATTCCAGATGATTCTGAGGATGTTTTTATGGTCTTTTTGGCTCCAAGGAAGTTTGACCTTGTCGGTAGGCAATCAGCACATTCAAAACTGCAGTCTCTGACTCTCTCTCTGTTGCTTGCTGGCACTATCACTGTTGCTGTGTATCAGTCTGCGTCTCTCTGTGTCTCACAGAACTGCTCACAATTTTTTAGTGCATTACCTAAGAAATAAATACAAGCCACTAGCTTTTTGTCTGAGTCATAATGATAGTGTAGAAATAATTGACAATAAATGATAAAAAAAATTTAATTTTATTTTAATAAGGTAAAATGGAGAATGATTAAAGGGATCTTTAAAAATTGTGGAATAATAAAATCTTAGTGAGTACTCACTTGTTAGAAATAATGGCTATGAAGGTACATTTACAATGGAGGAAGCTATAATTAGGAACATTGAATATGGACAAGATATAGATTGATAAATTGTCATTAAAATATTTAAATGAAAAATGTTCTTAATGAAAATTGCTTCAATGATATAAAAATTAATATGGAAAATGATTTAACTGTCTTGTTCTGGTGGAAAATTGATCAGTGAATTGAATTAGCATGACAGAGCTTATGACAGATAATATTTTCTGACCAAAAACGGGGTGTGCTGTTATATTTGTATTTAGAATGTTTGAATTTAAATCATCCTTGGTACCAAAATGGTAGTCAGAATGTTCTAGGGGTCAAATATACTCTGCCTTGTTCTCCAATACACACACCCTAATTTGCAAACAGATTGCATTTCAAGAACTAGTTTATAAATTGGTTGTTTGAAATTCAGGAAAATACATTTATAGAAATAATATTACAAATAGTGGGTTTATTTCTCAGGCCCTTCTGCAGAGTCCACTCGTAGAGCTATAGGCTTGTTGACAGAAATAATCAATAAACAATCTATAATTGGAATAGAAAAGAGTTTTATTTCAGCCAAACTGAGGACTATAGCTGGGGAGACAGTCTCTCAGGTAATTCTGAGGAACTGCTCTGGAGAAGCATGGTTTCCAGCACAGTTTTATATCTTGTCAGAACAAAGAACATCTAACAGATCAGCGGTTCATTCCTTCAAGGTTTCAAAAAAACAGATCAGCATGTACACAGTGAGCCAGTATGTCCTTGGCACCTGGGAAGAGAGTCCTATCATCAAAGAAGTACCAGCATTGGCATCCCAGAAAGGGAGGCATTTAATCTTTATTTTTAACATGGACATTCTGGTTTTTTTTTTTTTTTTTTTTTTTTGTGGTACGCGGGCCTCTCACTGTTGTGGCCTCTCCCGTTGCGGAGCACAGGCTCCGGACGCTCAGGCTCAGCGGCCATGGCTCACAGGCCCAGCCGCTCCACGGCATGTGGGATCCTCCCGGACCGGGGCACGAACCCGTGTCCCCTGCATCGGCAGGTGGACTCTCAACCACTGCGCCACCAGGGAAGCCCAACATGGACATTCTTTACTTTTGGTTAAGGTGCCCTTTTCTTTAACAGTTAAAGCAGATGTACAGTGTTTGATAAGCCACAAACAGGCTGTTTTAGTTAGCATAAAAGTCAAGTTAATTCCTGGATAAGCCAGAATGACTTTCCCATATCTCAATATGTGAACATTTCTTCCATCAGGCTGCTGCTGCTCTCCATTGCTGCTTCCTTCCCTCTATTTTTTTTAAATAATTTTTTTGTTTGTTTTAGAACAGTTTTAGAATTATAGAAAAGTTAGAAAGATACTATAGAGAGTTCCTGTATACTCCACATCCAGTTTCCCCTACTGTAAACATCTTACATTAGTATGGTACATTTGTCACAACTGGTGAGCCAATATTGATACATTATTTTAAACTAAAGTCTATACTTTATTCAGATTTCCTTAGTTTTTACCTAAAGTCCTCTTCTGTTCAGGATTCATCTAGGCTATCACATTACATTGAGTCATCTTGTCCCCTTAGGCTCCTTTACACTGTGATAGTTTCTCAAACTTGCCTTGTTTTCCATGACCTTGGCAGTTTGGAGGAGTACTTTGATGCTAGGTACCTTGTAGAATGCTCCCACACTGGTATTTGTCTGGTATTTTTGTTGTAAGACTGAGGTTGTGGGTTATCAGGAAGAAGACCACAGAGGTAAAGTGCCATTCTCATCAGCATATCAAGGGTACATGACTTATCACTGTTGAGGTTAACCTTGATCACCTGGCTGAGATAGTGTTTGTCCACTGTTAAGTTACTCTTTTTTTCCCCTCCCTTTCCATCCTCTACTTTATCTCCATATTCTCAAGAACCTCCATGCTTTTTTCCCACCAACTTCTGTTACATTGGGGGCTTTGGGATGAGGGATAGGGGAGTAAGGGACTGACCTCCTGGGTTTTTAGAGCATTTGTAACTGTGGCATGGCTTATAATGTTCCTATAAATGTTTAATTACAATTACATCAAGAATAATCTGAAAATTTGAAAGAGAAATTGATTAAGCTGTGTATAGATGCTTTACCAACTCTCAGGTAAATACTGACGACACTTGTAGAAATGGACTGTGGCAATCTGTTGGTTTACCTGTGCATTAGAAATTTAACAGTTTGTTTTTGATGGGATTGACTCAGATTTAGAATGGGAGTAACTTATTAGATTACAGAAATAAATAGCAATTTTAAGGTTGCTTAAAATGAAAATTAGGATAATTACTAAATAGCTTTGTCAGACACCACATAATTTAGGTGTATACATTTTTCCTTATGTAGACAGGTAATTGGAAAAGTTATGTTTTAGAGGTTGAAAATTTTAGTACATTAAAGTCAAGAAATACGATTAACTCTAATTCCCTTTCTCATCTTTCTTCCTATAGCATTTCATTTGTAGTTCTGTTCTACTTCTTGTTTTTACTTCTCCAAATCCATCCTCCCTTTTTAAAAAAAATATTTATTTATTTATTTGGTTATGCCGGGTCTTAGTTGTGGCATGTGAGATCTCTAGTTGTGGCATGTGGGATCTAGTTCCCTGACAGGAATCAAACCTGGTCCCCCTGCATTGGGAGCATGGAGTCTTACCCACTGGACCACCAGGGAAGTCCCTCTCCGTTCAACTATAGTTATTTGTGTACACCTATCTGTGTCTCTCACTAGACAATAAGGATAGTATTGGGTGGGCCAAAAAGTGTCTTCGGTTTTTTAAGTAAAAATAAAAGACACATTTTTTCATTTTCACCAAGAACTTTATTGAACAAAGTATTCACCCTTTTGTTCCACTACCTTCTGCCATTTTTCAGGCAACTTCATGATTCCATCTTCCTAAAACTTTTTATCTTTTTGAGCAAAGAACTATTCCAGGTGCCTTTTACAGTCTTCCAGGGAATTGAAATTTTTTCCATTAAGAGAATTTTGTAAAGACTGAAATAAAGGGAAATCTGAAGGTGCAATGTCTGGTGAATACGGTGGATGAATCAGAACTTCCCAGCCAAGCTGTAACAGTTTTTGCTTGATCGTCAAAGAAACATGTGGTCTTGCATTATCCTGATGGAAGATTATGTGTTTTCTGTTGACTAATTCTGGACACTTTTTGTCAGGTGCCACTTTCATTTGGTCTAATTGGGAGCAGTGCTTGTTGGAATTAATCGTTTGGTTTTCCAGAAGGAGCTCATATTAGAGGACTCCCTTCCAATCCCACCATATACACAACATCACCTTCTTTGGATGAAGACCAGCCTTTGGTGTCGTTGATGGTGGTTCATTTCACTTGCCCCATGATCTCTTCCATTCCACATTGTTGTACAGTATCCACTTTTCATCACCTGTCACAATTTGTTTTAAAAACGGAATGTTTTCATTACATTTAAGTAGAGAATCGCATGCGGAAATATGGTCAAGAAGATTTTTTTCGCTTAACTTATGTGGAACCCAAACATCAAAGCGATTCACATAACCAAGCTGGGGCAAATGATTTTCAGTGCTTGATTTGGATGTTTTGAGTGTGTCGGCTATCTCCCGCGTGGTATAACATTGATTGTTCTCAATTATTGTTTCAATTTGATCACTATCAACTTCAGCTGGTCTACACGACTGTGGAGCATCGTCCAGTGAGAAATCTCCAGCACGAAACTTCGCAAACCACTTTTGACACATTCGATCTGTCACAGCACCTTCTCCACACACCACACAAATCTTTTTTGGCATTTCAGTTGCGTTTTTACCTTTCTTGAAATAATAAAGCATAATACGCTAAAAATGTTGCTTTTTTTCTTCCATCTCCAATATTAAAATGGGTACACAAAAATTCACCAATTTTGATGTCTTTTTTAAAATGCTCACTGATATGACAAATGTCACATACAATCTAACAAAATTGTTTTGAATGAAGTTAAAGACAACTAAGTGCTACTAGAGCCATCTTATGGAAAAAACTGAACTAACCTTTTGGCCCACCCAATATTTTAAAGGTCAAGCTAGCTTGTTTTTATATCCCCTACAGGCTGTGCTTCTGGTGGGAACTTCCAAAGTATCTCAAATTAAATTCAAGTGCTTGGGATAGTTGGCTTAGAGAAGAAACAGTAGTATATTTGCTGTTTCGACTATTCGAAAGATGCCATTGTGTGTGGCTCCAGGGGACAGATCCTGGATGGATGTTGAAAGGTTAAAGTGAGGCAGAATTTTATTCCATAGAAGGAAGGACTTTCTAACAATTAAAGATGTTTAAAGTCATTAAAGGCTGCTTTGTAAGGTAGTGACTTGATGACTTCCTGCATTCAAAATTGACACATACAGTTCGATCCCAGGATGAAGGATTACAGGTTAATATGAAAATTTGATTTTACATGAAAGGATCCTGATGTTTAGAATTCATCATATGGTTTCTTTAAACATCAATACTTCTTTGTAGATTTAAAGTATGATTTGCTTTGCAAATATTCACCTCAGAGTTTCTCCCTGACACATCTTTTCACAAAGCAAGGTCCAGTTGCAGCTGACTGAGCCTTGATTGAGTGGCATATTTTGTTTGTCTCTCATAACTGAAGCGGCTGATGTCTGTCCCAGTTTCCAGAGCAGTGTGTCTGTAAAAAAACTGCATGTGTCATATCAGCTTCCCTTCTCTTTAGCAAGCAGGGTGAAAGCAGTGCAGAGAGGCCATGGAAGCCCATGGAAGCAACTTCTCCAGTATAGGCCCTGTCCTGAGAGTGCTCAGTTCCAGTCAGTGCTACTCAACTGCAGAAAATCTGTGTTCACATTCACTTTTTTTTCTATATGGACCTCCCTCTGTTGCACAGAATGCTTCAGACTAGGGATGGGGACTCTCAGAAAGACTCTGAGAAAATTCCAGAGCTTTGAACAGTTACTTCCTGCATGGTTCACTGCTTCACAAAGTTAATGGGCTGGACGTCCTGACACCTCTTGATACACATTCCTTCTAAGACTTTAAAATATGGGTTGTGGTTGAGGGACCCAGTAAACAACACCCCTTTTCATTATGTGAGTTATTGACAAGTAAGACAATGAATAAAGCAGAGTTTGGGGGATGTGTCTCAATCTTCAGGTAAGTAGACTTTGTAATAATCTGTACTGCAGAATTAAACACACCAACCCAGGCACCAGCAGGGCTCCCTCAACAGAACAGAAGGGATGATTCCTTTGAGTAACTAGTTCCCAGAAGGAAGAAGAGGAAGCACCTGGACTACATATGTTTCTCCTTCCAAACTTAACCATTAGATAAGTCACTGCATGTCCCCGAGGAGTTAGGAACAGGTAGAGAGTGGCCAAGAGTGTCACACTAGTGGATATTTCTCCCCGTTAAAGGAACTATCACAAGGGCAAAGAAACTTTCTCTCCCAGAAATAAGCAGTGACATCTAGAGGGAGCTCAACTATTTAGTTCTGGTTTTAGTACTTCAAGATGATCTGCAGAGCAGAGTTTTTTGGTGTGGAATGATAGGAGAAGTCAGGGATGTTGTATGGAGAGCAAATTGGGGAATGACTGTCCTTGTTCTACAGAGAGAGATAGGAAGGATGACGTCACAGTCCTGTTTCCTGCTTTCCTTTTGTGTGTGTGTGACATAAAAAAAAAAATTGAGATCTAATTCACATAATATTAAATTCACTCTTGTAACGCATTCAAACATACTAAATATACAGTGTTTTTTACTGTATTCACAATGTTTTGCAGCTTTCATCACTATCTAGTTTAGAATATTTCCATCACCCCAAAAAGAATCCCTGCCCCACAGTTCCCTTTACCAATCATTCCGCATCCCCTACTACCCCCATCCCTCAGGGATGTCGCTGCCAAGGTCTCTGTGATTTCCTTGGACTTCCCTTCATGGTTTCAAGATGGCTGCTATCGCTCCAATCATTACATTCACCCTACAGTCAGGAAGAGAGAGGGAACAAGGATGAAACTCCTGGCTGAGACAGTCCCTGTCAAAGAGCTTTCTTGAAAGCTTCAACCAGTGACTTGGCTGAACCACTTGACATGGACCACCCCTTATAAGGAAGATCGGTAAATATAGAAGAGCATGTTGCTGCCTCGAGTAAAATCAGAATTCTGTTAGAAAAGCAGAAGGGGAAAATGGATTTTGTGTAGGCAACTAACAGTGTCTGTCACAGATATTCATATATTAAATACATTTCACAGCATAGTAATTACATTTGGTAGTCTTTCCCAAGTAGTGATGCAAAAGGACATACTACAGAAAGACTGATCTCCCTGGTCTCAATCTCAAAATATTTAGTTTATAACCAAGACAACCTAAATTTCTGTTAGGTACCTATTGAATCTTTCACATATGATTTATCTCGGTCTTATTTTTTTTCCCATTTATCACTGCTTAAAGCAATGGGCAACACTTGTATTATCTACCCAATTTGTCAAGCAGTATGAACTTAGCCTAAAATTAAGTCTCTTAAACTTAAAGGACAATCCTTTAGTTATACTGTTTTAAGATCTGTTTAATAAATGTATGTGTGCCCTTACCATTCATAGTTACAAATACAGCCACCATGTCCTGCTCTAGTCTTCTATCCCAAGTCCTCTAAGTTCTTTAAGACAACCAATTTAACCATTTCTTTTTTCAGTTCTTATGGTTGTTAAGCCATTATTTATAAACAACATGCTCATATTAATATTTCCTGATTTGTCAACTTAGGCATTATGTAGTGACTTCTTGCTACCCTTTTTAATATATAGTATATTATATATAAACACACACATACACACATCAAACTATATATTATCATTTAGATAAAGCAGTAAAGTTCTGCTAGAATCAACACAGAAGTCTGATTATTCTTTCCAGCTTTGAGTACAGTAAATTTATCATCACTTTGAAATTAAACTTAAATTCTAATCAGTATGGTTGCATGTATATTTACAATGTTAATAATGAATTGCTACAGGACAGTAAAACAATTCACTTAAATATTTATCAGCTGGTTTTTCTTTCATTCATTTATTCAACAACTATGTGCCAAGCTCTGGTCTAGGTGCTGGGGACACAGTGTTGAACAAGACAGAAGAAAAAAAACCAAATACCTAGTAATATCATATGGTAATCGGTTATGCATATCCAGGAAACATATAAGGATGCAGTGCTGTTTTAGATAAATTGGTCAGGGACTATTTCTCTATGGAGATGACGTTGGTGCAGAGACATGAATGATGAGAAGGAGCCAGCAAGGAGAATATCAGGGGGGAGAGCATTTCAGACAGAGGGAATAGTAAATGCAAAGGCCATGAGGCAGAAATATGCTTGGCATGTTGAGGAACATGAAGGAGAAAATTTTGGCTGGAATGGAATGAGCAGAGAGGAGTCCTAAGAGATGAGACAGAGCATTAGAAAGGGGCCTGGAGGATGTGGTAACCAGAATGTATTTTATTTTGAGTGTGATAGGGAGCCACCAGAGGGTTTTAAGCTGGGAAAGGAAGTGATTTGATTTTACTTAAGGAAAGGAAACCACCTTGGCTGCTTTATGGAGACTAGACTGTAGGAGGGCAGAACTAGACATAGGGAAACTAGTGAAGGGGGCCATTGCTGTGGATTAGTTGAGAGATTATGATAACTTGGACTAGGGTGTAAAAACATTTTTACCCATTTTTCTAGAAACAGTTGAAACAGAATTAAACTATTTTTTAGCAAGTCTTGAAAATGAAGTTTGGGGCTACAAATAATTGGTAAAATGAGTGCAATGACATGGTTTTGAATATTTAACTATGTGTGGTATCCAAATAGGTCATGATCCTGATTTGGGGACTTGCACATGCTCTTCCATCTTTAATGTATTCCATTCTCATCATACTAATTTTTGCTCATCATTGAAGTATCAATGTCCCATTTTCAATAAGCCTGCCCTAAAATTACCCAAGACTGGGTGGGTCATTTGTTTGTCCTGTGAACTCACACTTGCATCCTGGTTTATGCATCTTTCAACTCATAATTGTTCTATGTTTTATTTATTTTTAAAGTTTTATTTATTATTCTTTTTTCCCCAGTTTTATTGAGATATAATTGCCATACAGCACTATATAAGTTTAAGGTATACAGCATGATTTGACTTACGTCATGAAATGATTATCACAATAAGTTTAGTGACTATCCATCATCTCATATAGATACAAAATAAAAGAAAAAAAAATATTTTTCCTTGTGATGAGAACTCTTATGAGTTACTCTCTTCACAACTTTCATATGTAACATAAGCATAAGTTAATTTTATTTATCATGTTGTACATCACATCCCTAGTACTTACTTATCTTATAACTGGAAGTTTGTACCTGTTGTCTTCTACATTTTAATTGCCATTTTACTTGTCTATATTCCTCACTATACTGTAAGGTCCTAGATGGCAGGACTGTCTTATTTACTCATCTCATTCTCTGCAGAATTAGACAATGAATATTTGTTAAGTGAATAATCAGAATGTCTAAAAGTGTGCTTATTTTTAAAAAATATATTTATTTATAGATTTGGTTGCACCAGGTCTTAGTTGTGGCAGGTGGGCTTCTTAGTTGCGGCATGTGGGCTCCTTAGTTGTGGCATGCGAACTCTTAGTTGCCGCATGCATGTGGGACCTAGTTCCCTGACCAGGGATTGAACCCAGACCCCCTGCATAGGGAGCGCGGAGTCTTATCCACTGCGCCACCAGGGAAGTCCCTAGTGTGCTTATTAAATATATGAGTTGCCTGATTCTTAGATTATGTCTGTGTGAAAAGAACATTTCATTAGCAGACTGGAGTAGGTAATTTCCGTAACCCTGCAATGTGTTGGATAACTCTTTTAAAAATTCCTCAAATCCTTTCACCTTAAGCAAATGGCCTTTTTGTCATCAGTAAATAGATGGTGGAAGGGCTGCTGGGAATTCATAAATGTTGAAAGGATGTCGCTCTTTACCGGGGGTGGGGTGGGGTGGAGTGGGCAGCTTGTTGTTAACCTCCCTTTCTGGCAGCTCCGATGTTTCTGGCAGCAAGTAGTAAGGGTGGAGGGAGCAACCTAAGTGACAGGCTGCCTGCTCTGCTCCAGCACCAAATCCAGTTAGAGTGCAGGACAGGGTTTTTCGTCTTTTCATTGTCCATGGTTTCTTTCAAGTAGCGCTGTTGACGCAATATTGACATGCAAGTACATGATTTATTACCAACACGAATTTGAACAGCATGAATGAGAAATGCATCAGACCTGCAGTACCCTACAAGATTGGAGTTTTCCCCTTTGAGATGCAATTCTTCACCTGAAATATAAATCCTTTTCAGACCTTTCCCAGACCTTCCTTTAAGGTGGAGCCAACCATTGATTCTAAACTTTAACAGGCATAAAAATCACCTGGAGAGCATGTTCAAATTGGATTCCTAGATGCAACCTGCAGAGTTTCTGCTTCTTTAGTCCTGGGGAGGAGCTTGACAATTTGATTTTCTAAAAACCTCTCAGGTGATGCTGGTGCCTCTGGTTCATGGACCGGTCTGAATAGGAAAGAGCTGGACCATATGTTTCCAATTTCTGTTTACTTCAGTTGAATGTACTTTCTTTTCTTAATGCTAACATCATTTGGGGCTGTTCACTGTTGAGAAACTCAGAGGGGAATATGCACAATAGGCCTGGACCCAAACCTTCAACTCTGCTTAGTCAATGTCTTCTGGGATCCCCTCACTCCAGGAAAAAATGACTGCACACTTCACAGTTCTGCCTGTTTTGTCTCTTCTACGTGGTCTGGTTAACCTGAAGTTTCTCTTGAATTTTCTGCCCATTCCTTTTATATCTACTGACTCGTGTCTTTCCCTCCATCTATATAACAGATTACCCTTCTGGTTCTTCTTCACATCAATACTCCCCACTCATCCTTCCCTCACATTTATAGGTATCTTTTTTTTTTTTTTTTTTTTTTTTTTTTTTTTTTTTTTTTTGCGGTACGCGGGCCTCTCACTGTTGTGGCCTCTCCCGTTGCGGAGCACAGGCTCAGCAGCCATGGCTCACGGGCCTAGCCGCTCCACGGCACGTGGGATCTTCCTGGACCAGGGCACGAACCCGTGTCCCCTGCATCGGCAGGCGGACTCTCAACCACTGAGCCACCAGGGAAACCCCTAGAGGTATCTTTTAAAATATTTTTTATAGCCCCATAAGAATTTCATTGTGATACTATCCTGTCTTTGTTGCTCCACTACTCTTTTTTTCTTCGTATTCATTTGGTACCACAATACACTACCCTCAGGAAACAAATGATACTCCTTGTTATTATAAATCCGCTTACAAAACTACATAAAATTACCCAAGCCACTCATCTTGTCTTCTGTGTCCTCTTAACCAGGCTCAATTGCTGTTTGGAGAAGCAATATCTTTTGACCTCTCTGAGATTGATTTGATCTATCCCCTGTGATTTGCCTATTTTTTTTCTAATTTTTAAAAATTCAGGTATAATTTACATTCAGTAATATTCACCCTTTTTAGTATACAATTCAATGAGTTTTGATAAATGCATACAGTCATGTAACCGCCACCACTACCAGCACACTGAGACATAAAACAGTCCAGTCACCCCACAAGTTTCCCTCGTGCTCCTTTTCAGCACCCCACTCCTTCCCACTCCCGCCCTTGGCAATCACAGATCAGTTTCCTGTCCCTGTAGTTTTGCCTTTTCCAGAATGTGGAATTAAAATAGAAATGTTTTATTACATTTAAACTTGAATTTAGTCCTTGTATTTAAAGAAGACATTCTATTAATTAATTTATTTATTTATTTATGTTTGGCTGCGTTGGATCTTCTTTGCTGCACATGGGCTTTCTATAGTTGCGGCGAGCGGGGGCTACTCTTCGTTGCAGTGTGCGGGCTTCTCATTGCCATGGCTTCTCTTGTTGCGGAGCATGGGCTATAGGCGCATGGGCTTCAGTAGTTGTGGCACGTGGGGTTCAGTAGTTGTTGCTCATGGACTCTAGAGTACAGGCTCAGTAGTTGTGGTGCACAGGCTTAGTTGCTCCGTGGCAAGTGGGATCTTTCCAGATCAGGGCTCGAACCCGTGTCCCCTGCATTGGCAGGTAGATTCTTAACCACTGTGCCACCAGGGAAGGCCCTAAAGAAGACATTCTAAAAGCTGAGGGTGGGTAAGTTTTATGCCAGCACACTCAACTGTTCTTGTAGTAATTATTTTGTTTTATTTAGCATTTTAAAATAGAAGGAATATGCAGTTTGGCGTTTCATTATACTTTGGTTTCAGAATATTATTCTTTTTCTCCAAAAATAACCTTCCTTTTCTCTTTTTGTTTTAAAAGAAAAGAATTTTTAAAAAAACACTTTCTGAATACATTCAGATATTAAAGGTTTTGTTCATTTCATTTACTTACTATTTAATAAACTAGATGAAAGCTAAGTCAGGAAATATATAATTTTTTAAAGGTAGACAACCTGACATTTCTTTTCATCTTTCTCTTATACAGGTGTTTGCTTCAGAATGGTAAGTCACCAATCTGTTTATTATTTTTTGCCATCTCCCTCCCACCCCCACTGTTATTTAGTCACAGAGACAGAGCAGTTATCTACTTAGTGCTGATCTATTGCTAATTTCCTGTCCTTGACAGTGAATGAAGAAATATTTGTATTTCTTTCAAGTTACTGGTTGAGATTTTTATTAAGGATGTCTTTTAAAAGTAGCCTATTAAAAACATTACAGCCTTCCTAGTTTTCCGTTAATATTTCTATGAACTTCGAAAGTACCTCTCTTGGGGTGATCCAATTAAACATTTTGATTAGGTATATTTAATACACAGTGTGGGGTCTTCCACTTGTTCTGGATGGAAGAATCTCTCCACTCAAGGGTACATATCTTGAATTGCAAAATGAGAAAAGCCCATTGTTACATAAGGAATTGGTTCCTAGGTTTTTAAAGTTAAAACCCCTTGCTGCCTTTTAGATATTTATTTATTTATTTATTTTTATTTTTTTATTTATTTTTTTTTTTTCTTTTTGCGGTATGTGGGCCTCTCACTGTTGTGGCCTCTCCCGTTGCGGAGCACAGGCTCTGGATGCGCAGGCCCAGCGGCCATGGCTCACGGGCCCAGCCGCTCCGCGGCATATGGGATCCTCCCAGACCGGGGCACGAACCCGTATCCCCTGCATCGGCAGGCGGACTCTTAACCACTTGCGCCACCAGGGAGGCCCTAGATATTTATTTTTAAATATTTATTTATTTTTAAATATTTATTTATTTTAAAATAATTTTAAAATATCTATTTTTAAAATATAATACTCCTTTCCTAAAAGTTAAACGTGGTATGTATTCTCACCTACTGTTTGAGCTGGGAATCACTAGCTAGGTCTCTGTTCCTAACCTCTAAGGGTTCTAACAGGTTCCCACAAGTCAAGTCTCTGCCTTTTGAGATAGTTGCATCCCCTGGAGTTCAGATTGTCTCCTTTTTCATTATTATCTATGAAGGCATGACATTTTCAGAACCCAGCCCTTCCAGCAATCCTAGCTGTAATCATCTTGGTTTGTGCTGCTTCATTTAGTTGGGGACATGGAGTGTAGAGCTCTTGGTCACCCTGGCCTCCAAACAGGAGAAGAGCAGGTTTCTAAAAAATGCTGGTATTCTGGCTCCACAAGAATTTTAGTGTGATGTAGTTAAAGTAATACAAAATAAAAATGTTTCTAGGTTTGCATGTGCTGGTAGCATAATTGAATTTGGAATCAGGAAAAGGAATTTTAAAAAACTATTACGAATAATAGGAGAAATAAATTTACTCATAGGCAATTATAACAATTGCGTGGCAAGTCCAGAGTCAACAGAGAACATTGGAATCTTTTAATCCAATACTTTATGTTGATCATAACTGGATATTTTTGCTCAGTGATTAAGAATCTTGGAGTGATCATCATTTGAAACCCCGATTGACAGTGTAATTTAGCATTAGCTGGTTGTGAGGGCAAAGCAACTGAGTTTTATGGATTCCAAAACACATCATGGAAATTGTTTTCTGAAATAATTCCCACCATCAGTTTATTTTCTCATAACATGCTTGTCTTTACTGAATGTGGAATTTAGCACACACACAAAAAAATACCATTTAAATGAAAGTTTTTGTAAATATAGGTATTACTATAGGCCGGCTACACAATCTTTCACATAGACTATATTTTAAAGTAATCAGCTTTTTTGTGACCATACCTTTTTGAATGTTAGAATCAAGTATGTTGTAAATTCAGACCTTTGATGATGGACTTCGTCTCTCTTGTTTTCTCCTGAAACCAGTACGCCGAAGATGAGGCAAGGAAAATAGGGGTGGTTGGCTGGGTGAAGAATACCAGCAAAGGCACTGTGACAGGCCAAGTGCAAGGCCCTGAAGATAAAGTCAATTCCATGTAAGTAATAAGACTAATAACACACTCATGCAACTTATGAACTTATTTCAATGTTTGGTTGTACAATAAGAATAGAATTGATGGACCAAATTTAGTTTGTAGATTATCACTAAACCAACATGCTTTTAGGCAGACCAGCAAAGAAATTTTCAGAGTTGAGAGTGGAATTTCTACGTCTAGGAATGGATTTCCCACTTGGGCAGGCCCTCAGAAAGAGCAATAGCATCACTCTCCAATCTGTATGAAATGTGTTCTGTTCAGTCTCCTCTAATATGAGGGAAACATCCAGGGTCAAGTATTTCTCATCTGAAGTGCTTGTGACAGAAGCATAGTGCTTTAGGATGGTTCTTGAAGTTCTTAAAGAGCCTGCAGGGCAAAAAGTTGCCATTTCCTTTGTATTGTTTAAGTATCTTATTTATCTAATTGTAATTTTATTTTTACTGTCAATGAAAGTGTGTTTGATGAGCTGTATAGTTATGGTAATATGAGTCCTTGCAGTGCAAAGGAGATCAGATTCAGTTATAGGGAAAAAAGTGCTTTGTGTACACAGTGTCATTTTCAAAGATGTTATCTTTTCAGCTTCCTAACTGCCACTGCTCTCTGTAGTCAATAAAAATTGCTCCTATTTATCGAGCATTTGCAACATGTTAGGTAATGTGCTAAGCACTTTATATGGATTATCTCATTTAATCTTCACAACATGTCTTACGAGGTAGCTACTCGTTAATGCCCAATTTATTTTATTTGCAGTTTATCTTTGTTTTCTTTACTTAATGTTTTCAGATTTCAAGAGCAATACTTTTTTACTTGTTGTAATAAGTGAAGTAATAAAATGTAGAGAGGTATAAAAGCAAAGTTAGTAATCGGCCCCTCCTTTCTACTTCCTTCCCCTTTATGTAAACTGAGCCAGTGGCTTTGTGAATCCTATCCAAAGCTTTCTTTTTCACTTAAAAATACTTAATTGTATGTTTAAAATTAGGGTTTTGCGTGCTTTTACTGAAATAGAATACTTCATGCATATTTTTCTGTAATAGTAATTTTTACTTTATGGACATTCAACAATCAAGAAACATACAAGTACCAATTCCTTATTTTTTTCTAATTTCTTTATGTATAGGTACATATTTGCATTTGTGTATAAACCATACCCCAACTTGAAGAGTGGGGTCCAAAATTCAATTTCATAAAATGTGGGGTAACAGTTAGTGGAAAAATTATATTTTTCAGTAGGATGGTCACAGAATGCACAAATGAGAGGACTGTGAGCAACTTATACAGAACTAATAGTTCAATGGATGAGAAAATGCCAGATGACTATGATATAGTTTGAGAATGGGGACCACATGGAGGATGGACGCTCATGCCATCATGTTATACCCTAATCCATGTTGTAGCAAGTTTTTGATTAATTTCCTTAATATAATCATATCATACATTCTGCCCATTTTTCCTTTCCAACGACTGCACACCCTTCTTCCCTGCCATGCTGCCAGTCATCTGTGTTAGCAACCTGTGTGTGTTTCCTTCCATGTTTGTCTCCATGTTTGCCTTTACATAACACACACACACACAATCAGGTGCACATATATTTGGGGGTTTTGTTCAATGTTTGCTTTTTAAAAATGGGATTGTGGTGTATGCACCTCTCTGCATCTCACTTTTATTTTATTTTATATAAATTTATTTATTTATTTATTTTTGGCTGTGTTGGGTCTTCGTTGCTGCGAGCAGGCTTTCCCTAGGCTGCTTTCACTGTGGCAAGCGGGGGCTACTCTTTGTTGCGGTGCATGGTCTTCTCATTGCGGTGGCTTCTCTTGCTGTGGAGCACGGGTTCTAGGCACGTGCGCTCTGTAGTTGTGGCTTGCAGGCTTAGTTGCTCTGCGGCATGTGGGATCTTCCCAAACCAGGACTCGAACCCGTGTCCCCTGCATTGGCAGGCAGATTCTTAACCACTGCACCACCAGGGAAGTCCCTGCATCTCATTTTATCATTCAAAGATACATCCAGGAAAATCCCTCCAAGTTAAATAGTGTAACACTAATTCATTCTTTTTAATGGCTGCTTAATATTCTACAGTATAGATGTACCATCATTTATTACCTTATTGCTGGGAACTCATTTTGTTACTTTTTTTTTTTCCCGCAATAAGAGCAATGATGCAATAAACATTTTATTGGTGATTTTATTTTTATGAGATAGATTTCTAGGAGTGTGATTTGTTGGTTGAAGTGTCTTGCGTACTTTTAATTTAAAAATATTTGCCTGCTTTTCAGAACAGCTGTAAACAATTACATTTTTTTCTATTCATCCTGTTGGCAATTGGTACTGTTGCACTCTCATTTTTCTTTTATCTGATTTGGTGTAGAGTGATATATTATTTTTTTTACTGTAGTTTGCATTTCTCTAATTGATAGTTAGTTGGAGCATCTTCATGCTATGTGGATTTGTTCTCATGGATTCCCTTTTCACATCCTTTACCAATTTTCTCACTGGATTGCTTGTCTCTTGCCAATTTTTAACAGCACTTTGTATACTGGTGATGACTACTAACTCATTATCTGTTATCTCTTTTCCAAGTATTCCCCAAATCTATCATTTGCCTATTAGTTTTGTTTATGGTAGCTTTTGCAACATAAATTGTTTTTCATTTTTATAAACTTAGATATGGCTATCTTTTCTTTCTGGTTAAAAAACAGATTGTGTGTTGTTTCCTAGCTTTCCTTCTAACTTTTTGATGCTTTATTTATTACATTAGGCATCTATGCCATCTGGAATTTGTTTCTTATTTATAATATGAGATTGGAGACTATTTTCTACCAGATGGATAACAAGTTGTGCCAGCACCATTTATTAAATAGTCACTCTTTCCCCATTGAATTGAGATACATTTTTGTCACATATTAAAATCTCATATAAACTGGATTTTATTTCTGGTTTTTCTGTTCTGGTCCACTGATTGATATATCTATTACTATACTAATACTCCATATTGATTTAATTACAGTGGCTTTATAGTATATTTTCTTTCATTTTTCTTTTTCATTCACTTTTTTGCTTTCTTGGGCATTTATTTTCTCTCTAAACTTTAAGATAATTTTATCTATTTAATTGGAATAATATTTGTTTTTTTAAACTTCCCTAATTGTCTTACAAATATATTTTTTAAAAAAAGAAAACTTTCTTTTTTAAAACAGTTTTAGAGTTACAGAAGAATTGTGACGATAGTACAGAGGGTTTCCATATACTCCTCACCCTTTCCCCATTAACATTTTACATTAGTATGATACATATGTTACAATTAATGAACCAGTATTGATGCACTGGGTATTAAGTAAAGTCCATAGTTTATTCAGATTTCCTCAGCTTTTACCTAATGTCTCTTTTCTCTTTTAGTAGCCCATATTTTACTTGCTTTTTAATTGCACATTTTTTATGACAAAAGAGAATTGTTATTAAATCTTTCCATCTAAGAATATGGATATCTTTTCATTTGTTCAGATTTTAAAATTTATCCTTCAATGTGATTTTCTAGTTGTCACCATCTAAGTTTTGTGCTTTTCTTGCAGAGTTTATGCCTCAGTATTTGCCTTAGTCAGTTTGGCTTCAGTAACAAAGCACCGAATAGACTGGGTGGTTTATAAACAACAGAAATTCTCAGAGTTATGGAGGATGGAAGTGCAAGATCAGGGTGCAAGCATGGTCAGGTTCTGGTGAGGACCCTCTTCTGGGTTGCGGACTGTTGACTTCTCATTTTATTCTCCCATGGCACAGAGAGCTAGTTAGCTCTCTGGCCTGTTCTTATAAGGACACTAATCTCATTCATGAGAGTTCTATCCTCATGACCTAATGACCTCTCAAACACCCCACCTCCAAATACCATCACATTGGAGATGAAGCATCAAGCTATAAATTTGGGGAGGACCCAAATATTCATTCCATAACAATATTTTATTGCTTTTTTTCACAATTATGTATGGAATATTTTTCCCATTTTTGTTTCTGGGTATTTATGCTAGAATAAGGAAAGCCTAATGATGTTTGTATATTTATCTTATATCATAGAGTTACCTTATCAAATATTCTCATTAATTGTACTAGATTTGATTGTTTTTTTTTTTTTGTAAACTATAGTCTATTAGATTTCCTAAGTATACAATTCTGTAGTTAGCCGAAATAGTGTATCTTTTATCCAGTGTTTATTTCATTTGCTAGACCTCCTCACAGCAATGTTGAATAGTAATAGCCATAGCAAGCATTCCTATCTGGTCTCTGATTTTATTTGAAATGGCTTTATTTTTTCACCATGATGATGAAGAATGATGTTTGCTGTTGATTTTTGGTAAATAAACTTCATTACATTGAATTTCACTCTTGCATTCCTTGAATTAAGCTCTGGTTGGTCACAGTGTATTATTCTCTTGAGTCATTGCTGAATACTGCTTCCCAATGTTTTATTTAGAAATTTTGCATCTGTACTTATAAGTGAGATTATGGTTTCCTTTTTTTGGGGGGGGAGGGGTGTTACTGTATCAGGTTTTGGTGTTAAAAGTTCTGCTGGTTCATGAAATGTATTAGGAAGTTTCCCTTTTCATTCATTCTGGAATAATTTAAATAATACTAGGATTACTGTTCTTAGGTTAGCTGAAATAAGTTATGAAATCACTTGGTCCTGGTGCTTTCTTAATGATAGGCCTTTAATCACCTTTCCAATCTGGTCTATTGTAATTGGTGTATTTGGGTTTGCCACTTGTTCCCAGATTCATTTATATTTTGCTAGGAAATTATCCAATTCTTTTTTGAAATTATCCACTTGTCCTAGGGTTTCAAATTTGTGGTTATAGATTTTATAGTTTTTAAAATCTCTTCTGTATCTGTGTTTATATCTCCTTTGAAAATTCCTAATCTTATATAGTTTTATTCTCTCCTCATTTTTCCTTAATCAGTCTTGGAAGAAATTTATCTATTTTATTGGTATATCTTAAAAATCAGCTTTTGGATTTATTGATCATTTCTACTTTTTTGGTTTTCCATTTCCTTAATTTCAACTTTTATCTTTATTAATTCCCTCTTTTTTATTTCTTTGCTGCTTGGTCTCTAAGTCTTCAACATGAGTGGTAGTTGCCTTTAATTTTAGTCTTTTTACATTAAAGATGGTAATTTGGCATTTACCCTAAACACATCTTTTGAGTTGTTCCATAGGTTTTGGTAAAAAGTCTTCTTTTCATTGCTTTCTGGAGAGTTTGTATTTTCATGTTTTATTTGCTCTTTGAGCAAATATCCAATGGTATTCTGTGTATGTGTTTTTTAAGCTTCCAGTGGTTATGCTTTTTTAGTCACCTTTTATTTCTTATTTCTATTTTTATTTGATGATGATCAGAGAATGGGGTCTAGAAGATCTCTACTTTGAAAAAATTGTTAAACCCTTCCGATGACATGATTTATTTTGGATAGATCAATTAGGATGGGTGATCCAATTAGGATGCTTTAGGTTGCAAGAAATAGAATATCTGTTAAAAGTAGCTTAATGAAGGGGCTGAATTTTCTCACTTTCCAAAAAACTGGGGCAGGTAGTTCCAGGGTTGGTGCGGTTGCTCCATTATATTAGGCTTCTGGGATCAGTTTCTCTGACTTTCTATCTGTTCTGCTTGCCTGCAAGTCCTTCACACCCTCACAGGATCAATTCAAAGCAGGAAGAATGTGAGAGTTTTTCCCTTCTCTTGTAAGAGAGGAAATTCTTAAAAGACCCTGGCAGATTGCTCTACAGGTTCCACTGGACAGAGCAAGGTCTCAAGCCTATGCCCTGGCTTCAAGTGATACTAGGGAAGTATCTGGCATTTTTAGCTTTCCTTCTAACAAGTGGGATTTGGCATCAAGAAGGAAGAGAGAGAGAGGAGAGAGGAATGGCTGTTAGGGAGACACCCAATGATGTTTGCTGTCAAAGAGACCTGAAAGGAACATATGTTCTCTTTCTGAGGCATATGAGATTTCATATCTATCTACCTATCTGTCTATCTATCTATCTATCTACCTATCTGTCTTTGAATGTGTTGATTATATTATTCCATTCCAGTATTTTTTGACAACTAAATCCATTTAATTATGAAAGAGGTGTATTTTGTTTTTGTTTTTCGGGTTATTTTTGGCTGTGCCACACCACACCCAGCTTGTGGATTTTAGTTCCCCAACCGGGGACTGAACCCAGACCCTCGGCAGGTTATCACTGCAGTTTAATTTTTCTTTACATTTCTTGCTGTTGTGTTGTTTGATACTACAGATATATGACTTGTGTCATCTTCATAAACAGTGTCTTTTTTCATTACATAGTGTTTGTCTTTATACATTTTAATGCTTTTAAATTTAATTTATACCTTGCTACTCCCTCTTTCTTTTAAATTTACATTTAATTGGTATTTCTATGTTTACCTTTATATTTTTATCCACTCGATCATTTTAAGGGTGCTTTTAATAAACAACATAGAGCTATGTTTTGTTGTTTAACACATTTTGAAAGTTAATGGCAGAGTTCAATCTTTTCAAATTTAGTATAATAATTGGTTTGTACACTAACTTGGTTTCTTCATATTTAGTATAATAGTAGTTTGTAGCAATTTTATTCTTCTATGTTACTTTACTATTATTACTTTTAGTTTTACCCATCAATACACTTTTTTTATAGTGAACTACAACACATATATAGAAAAATGCATAAGATATTAATGTGCAGGTTGATGAATTAGTATAAAGCAAAGATCTTTCTCCTGCAGTATCACCTTGGATCAAGTGTCCATGGATCATATTCATGGGTCTGTTTTTCTGGATTCTCTGTTCTGTTTCATTGGTCTGTTTGTCTATCCTTGCACTACTACCATGCCATGTTAATTATTGTAGCTTTATCATAAGTCCTGGCATCCGGTAGACAAGTTTTTCTAACTTATTCTTTGTCAAGGTTATGTTGGCTATTCCAGTACTTTTCATTACCATGTAGATTTTAGATCAAGTTGTCAAGTTCCACAAAACAACCTGTTGACTTTTGACTGGGATTGCATTGAATGTAAAGATAAATTTAGGGAGAATTTATGTTATAAATGTGATAAATTTCTCACTTATTTTGTTCTTCTTGAACTCTCTCAATAGTATATTATAATTTTCTGCATAAAGGTCTTGCATATTTCCTCCCGAGGTATTTGATAGTTTTGATGCTATTATAAATGCTATCTTCTTAAGCATTTTTCCTGTTTATTGCTAATATATAGAAAATCAATTGAGTTTTGTGTATTGCCTTATTTCCAGTGACTTTGCTAGACTGACTTGTTGATTCTAATAATTTGCATGAAGATTCTTTTGAATTTTATTGTTTTGAATATTATCTGAGGATAATGAGAGTTTTATTTTTTCCTTTCCTATTCTTTCACCTTTTATTTCTTTTCCTTGCTCACTACACTGATTAGGACTTTAAGTATAATATTGTGCAGAAGTAGTAGTAATAATTGGCATCCATGTCTTGTTACTGATCTCAAACTTTCAACATTTTACTTTTAAGTAGTATACTTGGTAAAAGTTTTTTTGTAGGTACTATTTATCAGATTATTAAAATTTCCTTCTACTTTTAAAATCACAAATGGATACTGCATTCTAACAAATAATTTTTCTATATCAATTAATATGATGATATGATTTTTCTCCTTTATTCTGTTATTGGGACAAATTATATTGATTGATATTCTAATATAATCAGTACTATATTCCTGTAATAAACTCAAATTAGTCATGACTGATTTTCCTTTTTATATATCGCTGGATATTGTTTGCTCATATTTTATTTAAGATTCTTACATGTATGTTCACATGAGAGATGGGTCTGTAATTTTCCTTTCTTATAATGTCAAAGTTAAGTTATGTTTGTCTAGAATTTTTATAATATTGATATTATTCTGTAAATAGTAGAATTCATCACCAATTAATTCTGGGCCTGGAGTTTTCTTTGTCCCAATTTTTTTTTGTTTGTTTGTTTTGTTTTTTGTGGTATGCGGGCCTCTCACTGCTGCGGCCTCTCCCGTTGCGGAGCACAGGCTCCAGACGTGCAGGCTCAGCGGCCATGGCTCACGGGCCCAGCCGCTCCGCGGCATGTGGGATCTTCCCGGACCGGGGCACGAACCTGTGTCCCCTGCATCGGCAGGCGGACTTCCAACCACTGCGCCACCAGGGAAGCCCTGTCCCAATGTTTTAAATTACAGATTGAATTCCTTTAAAACTTATAAGACTTTCCATATTTCCTTTTCCTTTTGTCAATTTTGGTAAGTTGTATTTTTAAAAAATTTGTCCATATTTTCTAAAATTTCCAATCTATTGGCATAAAATCTTATTATCTATTGCAGTATGAATAGTGCTGTTGACCATTAATTTCTGACATTAGTTGTCTGGGCTTTTTTGTTTGTTTTTTGTCTTTTTTCTCCCTAGGCCTTTATCAGTCAATATTCTTAGTCTTTCAAAGAATGAACCTCTGCCTTTGTTGATCCTTTCTATATATGATGTTTCCTGTTTCATTAATTTTGCTGCAATCATTTTCTTCCTTTGATTTTCTTAGTAGTTAGTTTGCTGCTCTTTTTTTTAACTTCTCGAGATGGATTCTTAGTGAATTGATTTTTTAGCCTTTCTTTTTAAAATATATAGCATTTTAAAAGCCATTTAAAAAGCCAATTTGCTTTCTAAGCACTGTTTTATCTGTATCTCATAAGTTTTTATATACAATTTAAAAAATTATTTTTTCAAGATATATTCTAATTTTCAGTGTAATTTTCTGTTTGACCTATCAATTATGTAGAAATATATTTATTAGTTTCTAAATATATCTAGCTTTCCTAGGTATCTTTTTGTTATAGATTTCTACCTGATTACCTTATAATCAGAGAACATTCTGTATATAATTTCAATCCTTTGAAGTTTGTTGAGACTGTTTTTATGGCCCAGTATATGATCATTTTTATAAAACTTCTCTATGCCTTACAAAGAATGTATATTCTATAATCATTGGATATAGAGTTCTATATGTTCATTAAATCAAATTTGCAACATCATATTGTCTAAATCCCATACTGGTTTTGTTTTTGACTGCTTGTCCAGTTATGATTGTGGACTTGCTTCTTTTTTCTGGTAGATTTGTCAGTTTTTTATATATATCTTTTGAGTCCATGTTATTTGATGCATGCAAATTTAGACCTGTTGTAGTCTCCTGGTAACTTAAGCCTTGTATCATTGTAAAGTGTTTCTCTCTATCTTTAATAATGCTTTTTGCCTTAAAGTTACTTTATCTGATATTAATGGAGTTATACAAGCTTAATTTATGAATGTGTTTGAATAGAATTATTTCCCGTTGTTTCATTTTCAGTGTTTCTTTCTCATTATGTTTTATATGTGTCCATTTTAAACAGCATATAGTTGAGTATTTTTTCTTTATGTAGTCATATAACCTTTGTTTTTAAATTAGACTGTTTAGTTCATTTAAGCTTAATGAAATTACTGGTATATTTAGAATTAAATTTATATCTTACTGTGTTCTTTCCACTTGTTTTATCAGTTCTATGTTGTTTCCTCTTTCTAGCCTTCATTCGGATTGAATATTTTTTATTATTCTTTTTTTTCTCTATTAGTTTAAAAGTTGTATATTCTTTTATTTCTCTTACTAGTGCTTTTCCTGGAGATACAACATACAACCATAACATATCAAACTTTGATATTAATTTAGGCCTTTATTCTTTTTTCCAACAATGTAAGATCTATAGCACCTTTTAAGGCCATTTATCTCCCTATTTACTTAGATGCTATTGTGGTGTATTTTAATGATCTATTTTAAAGTTCATAAGACATTATTTTTAAAAGTCATTATTTGGCGGGTTTCCTATAGATTTGCCATTTTTGTTGCTCTTTTCCCTCCTAAATTCTCTGGGCTTCTGTGTAGGAATATTTCCATTCTGCCAAAAGAATGTTCTTTAGTATTTTCTTTAATTTGGGCCTGCTGGTGATGTGTTACCTGAGAACTGTGTTTCAGTTTTTGTCTCTGTGTGTTTTTATTTTACCTTCATTCTTGAAAAATATCTTTGTTGTGAGTAGAATTCTAACATGCCATTTATTTTTTTCAGTTCCTTGTGGATACCATGAGAGTGTCTGGCATCCATTGCTTTGTTGTGAAGCTGGCTGTTGGTTTTACACTTTGCTTCTTTAAAGTAACTTAGCTGCATTTAAGACAGCAACAATAGTAAAATTGCCAGTTTACGATTTGCAATAATAAATATAACATTAAGCCTGTCAGGTTTAGATGATTTTCTCCAGTAATATTTAGTTCTCTGGGTACAGATGCAGAGAAGGCAGGAGGTAGGGTTCATTCCAGAGCTGGTTGTTGCCAGCTACAAAGAGCAGAAGTGATAGAGCAGGGGCTTAAGGATATTTACAAGGGTGTGAATAGAATGATGAATCCCGGAATCTAGTTTGGACAAGAAGAGAAATGAACTGGGAGATAATTGATGGGCAGTGAGAAATGATTGCCTTATTCAGTTTTGGATCTAAGCATTTGGAACAGCTGTCAGTACTGTTTTGTTGCACAATGCAATCCTAGAATCAGTGGAATCAATATAAAGGAAGGGATGAAATGGGGGATGTGAAACATCCCTGATGTTGCTTAACCCACTGATGTTGCTTAACCTATGACTGATGATCCAGGGTAGATGGGCTCTTTCAAAAACTGACTTTTTCTATTTGTGTCCAGTGGTTCTATAACTTACTCGGAGCACTGCTAAGTGGAAATTCCTCCAGGCGTTTGAAAGATTACTGAAATTTTGCCCATTTCTATGTTGTCATGATTTTCTTTCTTTTTTTTTTTTTTGTTTTTACTGCTTTTTACTATGGGATGGTCAAACATATACAGGACAATGAACCAACCCCATGTGTCTATTACCCAGTTTCAATAACAATATCTGACATTCTTGTTTCACATATTCCTCCAACTTTTCTTTTGTTATTGTTATTGTTAGAGTTCTTGTTGCAGATTTCCTGCATCATATTATTCACTGGTAGGTTACATTGAAAGGTATGAAACAGCCAATGTTGGACAAAATTTTGAGCTATAAAAGAGCAATTTCATATTGTTCAATCTAATACTTACTATTTTTCTCTAAAAGAAACTCTATATACCTATCAATCTATTTTTCTAACCCCACAGTAGATCTACCTCCAAATGTCAACGTGCATCTCATAACCTATCAGTTATACCTTTCCCTGCAAGCTTGTCTTCCTCCCAGTCTGGGTCTAGACCTGCTGAACAGCATTCATTCTGGTGTTTAGCCTCTTGCCCCTTTCCTGGAGCAGGTTTCTGTTTCCTCAATTACATGTTTTCATTCCCTTGATTTAGTCCCTTATTTTGTTGACACATAATTCTCCGTAAGCTTCCCCCCAAAAGGTGCCTGAGAGACAAAAAGTTTGTATCCTTCATCTGCCTGCCTTCATCTGTCCTCATACTTGATTGTTAGAGCTGTAAAATTTTATGCCAAAAATTATCTTCCACTCAGGACTTTGAAGGCATAATTCCATGACTTGCGTTGCTGTTGAGAGATTTGATGTCATTCTCATACAAAGGTTTGGGAGCTATACCTGTTTGTTCCTCTCAGAAAGCTTTTTAGATGTTCAGTTTCTCCCTCTTTTTCTGCATTTTCACAATCATCTGCCTTTATGCATGTTTTAATTTCACTTTAGATGTTGGGCTCTTGGAGGAGGAGAATTAATGTCTTCCTTTGACAATTTCTTTCTCTCTCTCTTCTTGGTTCTCCTCTTTTGAAATTTCTATGTCGCCCTGATTCTCTAATTTTCAACTTTTCTCACCTAGTCTCCAAACTTTATTTTCTGGGAAATTGCCTCAACTTCATCTTCCAACCTTCCTTTAGTTTTGTTTGTTTCTGCTGCAATATTTTGATTGTTTCTACTTCATAGCATCTTGTTCTTATTATTTTTTTTCCATATTTCCCTGAGGATAATGTGTTTTTCTTTTTGCTGTTATCTTCTGCTTTTTGTGTTGTTTTTGTTTCCTCTAAGTTTTTTTTTCTTTCACCCCTCCTTGCCTTTTCTTTTTTTCTGTTTGTTTTGCTTCTCTCTTTCATACCCAGGCTTTCCCTACAATCATATTTTCAGTGACTTACTCATAAATATGAACAGACAGCCAAGAATAAACAGACTTTTAAGGAAATTTTCCAACATGTAATAGTAGACTTGTTGGCTTGAGGAATGGTGGTGACTGATGGAGAGCTGGCTTTTTGTTGGGGAAGCTCCAAATGCTAAATCTGTAGGTCTTGTCTTCTGCAGTCCTTGGTGCCTCCAAATCCTGAGTCTACTGTGGGTTTCCATGAGGTGAGCTGACTTGCTTCTCATTGTTTTTGCTTCTGCAAGTACTTGGGTTGTGGCATCCTTTGTTTTTCTGTGTAGTTACTCCTCCATCTGCTTTCCTTCTAATTTGTTGAAATCTCTTGTTCATATTATAGTTTTGTATCCAGTAGAAATGTTTTCAGCTGCAGATTAGTAGAAAACCATACTGAAAATGGATATGACAAATAGGAGTTCATTTTTCTCAGTAACAAGAAGTCTGGAGGTAGATGGTTAGTGGCCTTGGTTCAGTAGCTCAGTGATATGAGTGCCAATGTCTCTGTGATTCTCTTGACCTTTCCCTGATGGTCAAAATAATGAAAAGTGCAGCTGCACATAATATTCACTATTAAGTCAAGAAGAAGGCAGGAAAGGATAAGGATTGTGTTGCATTTCCTGAACTTCCCAAAACAGATATCTCCTTATGTTTCACTGGCTCCTATACAGTCATGTAGTTGCTCCTTGCTGCAAAGAAAACTGAGATATCAGTTTGACATATTGATGCCCTGAACAAAATTGGTGTTCTCTTGGCCAGGAAGAAGGGCAGGGGAATGGGTACTAGGTAGTTAATGAATGATGTCTGTTACATATTTCATATTATGATGCTATCATTTGAATGGGGTTTCAGGTAAAAGGAAATGAACCTGCCATGTTTAATGGCACTGTAAAGATTAAGTGAGAAAATCCATGTGAAGCACTCAGCACAGTGTGTGGAACATAATGAATAATCAATAAACATTCCCTATCATGAGATGACCTAGGGTGTTCCATCTTTGCACATGCTGTTTTAGTGGCAGTTAGACTGTCCAGGTGAATGTGCCACTAGGCTCTTAGATATATGGGGCACCCCTGCAGAGAAACTGGGCTAGAGCAACAAATTTGGTTGTCATCAGTATGTGGATAGTATTTGAAATCAAATACATGGATGAGATTACCCAGGGAGAGCTTTTGTGATGACAAGCAAGCAGGAAGCAGACACCATGAGATTGTAAGTCAAACTCAACAAACATTATGAATTGGGATGTCATTACAAATAAAAATATTTATACTTTAAAGAATGAATTTATTCCTCTAGTATCTACTATGTACAATATACTGTTTAAGGTACTGAATTATCAAAAAAATTAAACTACGGTAAGTTACAGAAATGGGTTGTAAAGTCAGACCAAATGTGATGCATTTATAGCTATATAAATATGGACTTTTTTCTTCTAGTTATTAAAAACTTTTTTTTAGGATTCTATGACAATAAGTCATGGAAATTAGAGCTAAATTGTCTTTAAAAACATGGATGTGGTTTCTTTCCAAGTTACTGAAATGTGGAATACAATAAGGAACATCATTTAGAGGTAGCCTGGCTATGACTGTCGCAGCCATGCTCTGTTCTTGCTAACAGTCCAGCAGCATCAAAGGACACACTGCAGATGTGTGTGTGTTTTCTTCCCCTTCTGTGCTTCCTTTTCTCTGAAAAAAATGACTGATGGTTTTCTTTTGTAATTTGCAGTATATGATTCCAATTGTAGAGGTAAGTTCTGCCAACATTTTTGATGTGTAGGAACCATTTTGAATTTATTGTTTTATTAAGCCTACTTTTTTTTCAAAATGAAACAAAAAATATTTTCTATTTCTTGGTAATCATTTTAAATTAATGTGTAGAGTTATGACACTGGGAATAAACCATTGGCTATATCTACACAAAATCTATTTTCCTTAAAGACTAAATGGTAATTTTGTCAAAACAAAACCCCCAGAAAACTAAAAACATTTGTATTTGGAGACAGTGAGCCAAATTCTAAAATTAAAATTCCATCTTGATTACTACATATTTTGAAAACCATATGTCATGTATCTGTACTCTGCACTTCAAAGGATAGTTAATGGACTGGAGTATGTATACAACAGGATGATCAGTTGGTCACATAGTCTGGAAAACTATGTCATAACAGGAGGAATGCTTGAAGGCGTGGGGGATATTTAGACTGGAGAGAGTACTACTTGAGGGAATCATGATTGTTTACTTCAAGTATTTGAAGGGCTGATACATGGCAAAGGATAAATGTTCTCTTGTTTCAGAAGGCAATATTTTGTTTATAGCAATGGGTGAATTTGCTTATTTCAGTCCCCCCTGACAAAGAATTTTCCTGTAAAGGTGTCTAATGTATCTAATGGAATTTTATAAATAACTGGGAGGGGTCTATATCAGCGGTTGGCATACTGTGGCCTTCTGGCCAGACCTGGCCTACTTCCTGTTTTGTAAATAAAGGTTTATTGGAGCACAGCCATGCCCATTTGCTCCTGTTTTGTCTGCTGTTGCTTTTGAGCTACAATGGCAGAGTATTTGCAACAGAGACTGGATGGGCACAAAATCTAAAGTATTTACTATCTGGCCTTTTACAGAAAAAATTTTCAGACTTCTGGTGTAGATAACAGTAAAAGGTGTTATAGAAGATCTAACTCATTGGATAGTAAGTTCATATAGGTGACCTCAAAGATTCTGTCCATAAGATTCTATGGTTCTATACAGAGACAATATATATTTACTTAAAATGTGTTCATAGTTTGAGTCAGAAGTATAATAGATGTATTCAGCAACATAGTTGTATTTATCTCTTCCAAAGATAGCATTTGTATGGAATGTGAAATTTTAACAGCATTTTGCTTTACCTATGAAATGCCATTGTTTTAAATTTCCAGCTGTTACAGTAGTAGATTGGAATGAAGTAATGGATTTCATGAATAGTTAGGTAGTGTCTTATTCAAAGTTATTTAATATTTTTAAAAATAACTTTTCTCTGACAGACCATTAGTGATATGAATTTCTATGTTACCAGACTTGCTAGTTTTTCCTAACTTTTTCATCTGAGAATCTCAAAGCACTTTGCTAATATTTTTATACCTTATTCATTGAAGCCCTTCTTACATAAATAGTGTTATTAAGAAAGTTCCATTAGATGTTCTGTTTGTATGTATGTATGTGTGTATGTGTGTGTGTGTGTGTGTGTGTGTGTGTGTGCGTGTATGTTTTCCACTGCATGTTCTATGGAAATAGAGAAGACTTGGAAAATTTTCAGGAGAAGAAAAATTCATTGAGGAGATGTAATTTTGGAAAAAATTTAGTATAACCTATTTGACCTCAATTACTCTAATGGAAAACTAGAAACTGAAAAATATCTATAGTAGAGTCAGAGGTCTAATATCAGGTTTTAGACTTCAAATTCTAAGTCATTCAAAGTGAGAGAGTGGCATGGTCATATATACACTACCAAACGTAAAATAGATAGCTAGTGGGAAGCAGCCGCATAGCACAGGGAGATCAGCTCGGTGCTTTGTGACCACCTAGAGGGGTGGGATAGGGAGGGTGGGAGGGAGGGAGACACAAGAGGAAAGAGATATGGGAACATATGTGTATGTATAACTGATTCACTTTGTTATGAAGCAGAAACAAACACACCATTGTAAAGCAGTTATACTCCAATAAAGATGTAAAAAATAATTCTAAGTCATTTATTTTCTTTTGGAATATAACATCTTTATTAAAAGTACTTAAATCATGACTTTTGCTTTAAAGTTTACATTTTAAATATGTTAATTTAGTTAATCATATTTAATAAAGTAAATGCATAATGCAACACATTTTTAGAAAAATAATGGACTTTATTTTTTAGAGTGGTTTTAGGTTTACAGAAAAATTGAGCAGAAAGTACAGAGAGTTTCCATATATCTGTCCCCAGCTCATTTCCTCTATTGTTAATATTTTGCATGAGTGTGATACATTTGCTGCAGTTGATGAGCCAGTATTGATCACTATTATTAACTAAAGCCCATAGTTTACATAGTTTACATTAGGGTTCATACTTCCACTCTCCCCCAAATCCCATTCGCAACATTGCTCTGCTTTCCTTTTCTTCTTGTTTTAGAGTCACAGATCTAAAAACTCATTTTTATTTCACTGCTTGACCAAAGAATCCAAATCCAGGCCTCAGAGAGTCATTTTCAAAACCATCTTAAATCTGTATTGTTTTCCCATAGTCATTAACGAATGGAATATGTTTCCTAGAGCTTTTGTTTTTACTGTCTCCATAGTTTTGCCTTTTTTGGGATGTCATATAGCTGGAATCATACAGTATATAGCCTTTTCAGATAGGCTTCCTTCATTTAGAAATACACCTTCAAGATTCCTGCATGTCTTTCCATGACTTCATAGTTTCTTTTCTGTGTGTGTGTGCGTGTGCGTGTGTGTGTGTGTGTGTGTATGTGATTTTGGAATTTATTTCAAAAACAGATTTTGGTTAGACGATAATTGTATAGCTTTAGTTTAAAAAGTTACAGGAACTTTTTTTTAACATTTCTTTTTTTAAAGACTTTGCTATTTTTAGAATAATTTTAGGTTTATAATAAAATTGAGAGGAAGGCATAGAAATTTTCCTGCCTCCACACATGCATTGCCTCCCCCATTATCAACATCACTCACCAGAGTGGTATATATTTATTTTTTTTTACCAAGGGTGAACCTACATTGACACATCACAATTGTCCAAAGTCCATAGTGTACCTTAGGGCTCACTCTTGGTATTGTACATTCTCTGGGTTTTGCTCATTTCTTTTAATTGCTGAGTAATAGTCCACTGTATAGTTATATTGCAGTTGGTTTATCCATTCACCTGTTGAAGGAGGTGCTTCCAAGTTTTGGCAGTTGTGAGGCTAATTCATTTTATAAAAGTTAATACTGTAAATAAAATAAACTTTTAGTATTTATTTTAAAGTTAACCTACAATTTTAAAATGTGAACATAAAATACTTTTGAAAAATATATCTCATATTTCCAAAAGCTTGAAACTCATTTCAGTTACCTCACTACAAAATAAATGTGGTAATTTTTTTTTTATTTACAAAAGGTTTACATGGGTGTTCCAAAAATTCAAATGATACAGAAGTGTATGGAGTAAGAGATGTAACCCCTGCCTGTCCTCCTAATACCATAGTCCTCCACATCTTTTTCCCTATGTGTATAAAAACATGTATATATGTTAAAAAAATACATATAGCATAATATGGTATAATCTTTCATTGTAAAAAAAAAACCCAACTATATATACCCATATAATTACATTTATCTCTATCATTTATAAAGATGGGATGATGCTACACATATTGTTCTGAAACTTTAAAAATTCCACAGTACTATATATTGTCAATATATTTTCATGGCAGTAAATGTTCTTTTAAATCACTGCAGAGTATTCCATTGTATAGATAAATCATAATTTATTTAATCACTCATCTATTATTGACCATTCAGCTCATTGCAGATTTTTGCTATTATGAATCTCATTACATGAGCATTCTTGTTTTGTTTTTTTTTTTTTTGCGGTACGCGGGCCTCTCACTGTTGTGGCCTCTCCCGTTGCGGAGCACAGGCTCCGGATGCGCAGGCTCAGCGACCCTGGCTCACGGGCCCAGCCGCTCCGCGGCACGTGGGATCTTCCCAGACCGGGGCACGAACCTGTGTCCCCTGCATCGGCAGGCGGACTCTCAACCACTGCGCCACCAGGGAAGCCCTCATGAGCATTCTTGTACATATGAATATGTATATATTTTTCATTTATTCCACACTTATTTATTTGGAACCTATTCTGTGTGCCAGGCACAGTCCAGGTGCTGGGATTCAGCAGTGAGCCAGAGATGATGTTCAATTTCTTGTGTGGGGATCCCCACAAAAAAAACTAAATAAACTGGATATTTTCAGATAGTGGTAAATGCCGTGAAGGGAGTGGTGGTTTTCTTACTTTCGATGGACTGGTCAGGGAAGAGCTTTCCAGGGAGGTGACATCTGAGCTGAGGGCTGCTTGGTGAAAAAGAGGCTGCCAGTGCCCTGAATCTGGGTGGAGGGAACAGCATTCAGGGTAGAGTGCAGGCAATAAGTGTGCGTGTGTACAGGGAACCTGAAAACAACCAATTGAAATCAGTCCACTTTTTATTACCATCAGGTGCCACAATTCAGACCAATAAAATACTGCTCCCTGCTGCCGCCTCCACCACGACTCTGACATTAAGTGTTTGCTTTGCCCAGTATTTTTGAAGTGTTGATTCCTGGACATGAGTTAAAGGCTATGTGCATTTTAAATTTAAACTTGGTGATTCACTTTTAATTATAAAATCTATGAAGTATTTTTCAAATAAATGCTGAGTAAAATAAGGACTCATGGATGAAGAAGTTTTGTTCTCCTTTGTAATTTGTAAGCAAGCAATTGGACTGATTTAGATAATTTAAGTGAATCAAGTCAATTATAAAAAAATTAAGAAATGGAAATTAAATAACCCACACCTGCTGCTTAAAAACAAATATGGATTATATTTCAAGGCATAATAGAACTATTTCTGCCTCTCTCTTTTGCTGGGGTGATAACATCAAGCTCCTTGTGATTTTAAAAAATACTTAAAAATCAGGAAATTGTAGAGCTGACAGGCTCATCAAAGGTCACCTAATATTTTAACCCCCATAAGGCTCTAATGGAGCAAGCATCTCATCCAATCATGTAAATATAGCATACTGAGTGAGTGGTGGGACTCAATTGCAGAACTGGGCCTCAAAAACAGTCATGAATTAGCCCCCTTATTGGATTAAAAAGTTACAATAGCCTATCATGATAATTTTTTCATTCGGTGAATATTTATTAGGTGTCTTTCTGCATCCCTTCGCTAGATGCTGGGGGTACAAAGATGATTAAAGGTGTTATGAAAAGTCCAAACAGTGTAACTGGAGGAAAAGAGGGAAACAGGTGAATTCAGCACAGGATGGGAGGTACAAGGGTGGAGGCTGGGAATGGAGAGCTGGGCTGCACAGTGGAAGGTGCTCCCTCCTGCTTTGGGGAGCAGGCCAGGCCTTGCCTCTCTTTCTGGCCTCTTCTGCTTCTCTCCCTCTCATGGGCCTTTCAGTCCCCTCGCCACACCATGCACTTCCGCTCTTAGGACTCTTGCGGAAGCTCTCCCCTCTGCTTGCTTTATCTCCAGTCCTCTCCCAACTCACCTGTTATCCCCTCTTACCACATGCTCTGCTTCTTCAAGTCACTTAGCACAGCTGTGTTGAAGAATTAATTGCTTACTATCTCCCACCTCTATCCCCAGAGATTGCTGTCAGCTGTAAGCAAGGGTATAAAGCAAGTGGCTCAAACAAATGGGGATTTGTTCTTCTCAGATATAAAGGGGCCTGGAGGGCAGTGGATGTTGCGTTTGGCCAGCTGATCCTCCACGTCAGGACCTGGGTCTGTGGGATTTTCTTGTTCTTTCCTTCGTGGTTGTAAAAGGACTGCTCCAACTTCCAACATTGCGACCACACTCAGAGCTGGAGGAAGGAATGGCTCTGAGTCTGTTCCCTTTTATCTGGGAAGCAAACTTTCCCACAAGCCTGCAGCACACTTCCATGTATATGCCATTGGCCATCTCTAGCTGAATCAGCATTCCCGGCCACTGGTAAGGAAGGTGAGTGTTTTGTGTTCTTTTATGAGATGGTCAGCCACCTAACTGAGGTAGCCTCACTGAAGCTCAGGAGAAAAAAGCTTACTATGCTCACAGGTCCTAGAGACAGAAGGCATGGCATGCCATGCAGGGTCAAGGGGACAACACCAGGGGAGTCAGGATGGAGTGAGGGGAAGGGTTAGGCCAGAGCCTTTGTTGGGGTGTCTGTGGGGAAGGTAAGGCAAGGCAGGACAGGTGAACAGTTTAGGATTGGCTAGTAGGAATTATTCTGGAGGGCTTTGGACTATAGTGGTGGTCCCCAGTTGCCTGGAATCTGGCCCTGGGAAATTTAAAGGAGAGGACGGTTGCCTCCTGGGATGCAGGGCCCCATGAAGGAGGTAGGGCTCTGGATTGGTTAGTTTGCATATTAAAGGCAGGCTCAGGGCTGAGCTCTTTGCTGTCTCTAAGAATTGACAAGTGCCCAGGAGGGGCAGTCTCTCTCCAGCTAGAAAGGCTTTTTAAGATGTCAAAACCTCATAATATATAGAAAATAAAATATATATTATACAGTGAGGAGGGTAATGGTGTTGGGTTCACTGCTCAACAGTGCCTACCACACATCTCAAGACTCCTGAAGGGAAAGGGTTGTCCTGTTTGTCCTTGAATTAACCAATTGAGGCTGGGAAGGAGGTTTAGGGTCAAACTGTGAAAAGCCTTGCGTGTCATGTTAGTTGGTCTTGTCTTCTGTCAGTGTTAGGGAGTCATTGAAAAGTTTTAGGCCGGGAGTAGCACAGGATTTTGGGGGTTAGGATGTTAACTTGGTAGCGTGGGCTAAGAACTGGAGGAAGAGAGCTTAGAATCAGGGAGACTAATTAACAATGCCATACTGTGGTTTGATAAAGTAGAGGGAAAATAATACAAGGAATTCAGAAAATCTAATTTTGAGGTCACCATCCAGAACAGTGATTCTCAAAGTATGACTCTGGACCAGTAGCATCAGCATTACTGGCAACTTGTTGGAAATGCAAATTCTTGGGCCGCTACAGAATCAGAAGCCCTGGGGGTGAGTCCAGCAATCTGTGTTTTAACAAGACTTCCAGGTGACTCTGAAGTACCTAAAGCTTAAGAACCACTAACTAGAATAATAGGCTTGGGGGTGGAAGAGAGCTTGATGAGTCACTGATCCAAAGCAACCTATCTGCATATTAGAATCACCTGGGGAGCTTTTTCATGGCAACTAGGTTGGGCCCCATAGTAGAACAACTAAATCGCAACCTCTGGGGTTGGGACCCAGGCATCAATTTCTTTCTATTGCTCCCAGATGCTTCCAATGTGCAGTCAGGGCTGAGAACCACTGATCTTATTTAACCCTCATTGATGAGACAACTCAGAGCTGGAAGGTGAGTTGCTCAAGTTCATACAGCAGGTTCAGGTAAGAATCCATTTTTTAAGCTTCTCCTTGATGCTTTAGACATTATCCAAACTTTTAAATAATTTGCTTTAAGACAATGGCTTCTAGATCATCCACAGTAACAAATACTACTGCCAAATTTTCAGAAGAAACATAGGTGACAGCATTATTAAAAACTCAGTTCTTTAGTTAACAATATTTCACACTTCAGAAAGTTATCCTTTTTATAAAGATTTCATAAAAATAGATATTTTCACCATAAGCAAAAAAGAGTATAGATAAGATATGGGTAAATAGTGCTCTGTTATTTGTATTTGTGTGTGTTAAGTAATAACACTTTCTTCCAACTCTAGGTGGAGCTCTTTGGTTTATACATACATATATTGTTTTATTTATAATTTTGAGAGTCTTCGTTTTAAAAAAGGAGGTATTTGAGAATTTTTTTAATTTAAAAGTTTATAAGACATTCGCAACATTGCTCTGCTTTCCTTTTCTTCTTGTTTTAGAGTCACAGATCTAAAAACTCATTTTTATTTTACTGCTTGACCAAAGAATCCAAATCCAGGCGTCAGAGAGTCATTTTCAAAACCATCTTAAATCTGTATTGTTTTCCCATAGTCGTTAACGAATGGAATATGTTTCCTAGAGCTTTTGTTTTTTATGTCTCAGTGTTGAAATAGAATTTCTATAAGATGGCTTCCTTTTCTGAATAATGTGAGTAGGAAAAAATCTGGTGGATAACATAGCTGTTGCTATAGTAATTTCTTCAACTATTTTTACCCCATTGTGTACAAAGGAATGTTAACAGCTACCTTCTTGTAACATAAATGAAACATTTTGCTGCCACTTCTTTTGCTCTTTCCTCTTTGCTATCTCAGTATTCTCCATTCTACTGGGAGTGCACTTGAAACAAAGTTCCCAGAATATGCCGCATGTTAGTTTTAGGTGATGTGAGCCAGTGGTTGTGGTTCCTGGACCAGCAGCATCACCACTGGCATCACCTGGAAGTTGGTTAGAAATCCAGATTCTGGGGTCCCACCCCAGACCTACTGAGTGAGAAACCCTGGGGGTGGGGTCCCGCAAGTGTCAAACCACTGGTGTATGCTATTTTGAAAGGAGAGAAATCCTATACTCACTGGCGCCTACATAAAAAAAAAAAAAAAAAACAACAACAACAACTCCTGTGCCATAATCTATACCCATTTTGGGGTTGTTCAAGGCTCTTAAAATCATCTAGGGATTTTGTTAAAAGGCAGAATTCTAATTCAGTAAGTTTGAGGTGGAGCCTGATACTCTGCATTTCTAACCCAAGCTCCCAAGTGATGTAGGTTTTGCTTATCCATGGAGCGCATCTGGAGTATGGAGGATATTGAGCAGACACATAGCACGTGTTAAGACCATACTCATGCCCACATATCAAAGTTACCTATGATTTCTGAGTATATATTTTTGATTTAGTATATCTAAGGTCAATGAGTTTTTCCTTTTCAATCACAGTGGAAAGAGACAATTTCTGGAATATAGTGCTCATTTGTCTATAAAGTGACTCACCCTTATTAAATGCTACGAGAGGGTTTGTTTGCCAGGTTCTGTCTCTGAGGCCCGCTACTGTATCAGAAGCAGGCACACTTGAGGAGTGCGTTGTTTTTTATTAAGAAACTTATTCATGGCATGATGAAGCTAGAAACAAAGTCCTGAAGTTAGGTGATGTTTTCAGACAAAAAGAAGTGGTTCACAAATGTTTGGAATCATTCATTTATGTATTTTTTTATTGACGTGTAGTTGAATTACAATGTTGTATTACTGCTGTACAGCAAAGTAACTCAGTTATACATATATATACATTCTTTTTCATAGTCTTTTCCATTATGGTTTATCACAAGATATTGAATATAGTTTCCTGTGCTGTACAGTAGGACCTCGTTTTTTATCCATTCTGCATGTACCAGTTTGCATCTGCTAATCCCAAACTCCCAATCTAACCCCTCTCACACCCCTCACCCCCTTGGCAACCATCATTCTCTTCTCTCTGTCCCTGTGGAATCATTGAGTGCTCCATATTTATTTAGCACCTGCCATGTGAAGCATTGTGCTAGGCACTTTGGGAAATTAAAAAAAAAAGTCCTTAACATTGAGATTATAATCTACCCAAGGAAATAAAACCTATGCCTGTGAAAGTTAATTACCAGTATAGAGAGCGTGCTGTCCAATGGTAAAGAAGTGTGGTAGAACCTCAGGAGACCAAAAGATAGTTATTGGCTGAGGATGTTAAAACTGTGGAGTCTGAGTTGGACTTTAGGGTGGGTAGAATTTGGATGTTCAGAGCAGAGTGAAGGAGGGGACTCCATAAAAGACAGGGTGGTAGGGCCAGGGTGCAACTTCCAGAAGTGAACCACATGGGAATGCAGGAATCGTTCAGACTACATGGAGTTTAGACCTTCTGTCTGGGAGAGATTTTAAAAGTGAGCTGGAGCCAGATTGGTTAGGATTTAACTGCCAGGCTTATGAGTTTAGACTTAACCCCTTGTGCAGCAAGGAGTTATTGAAGACTTTGAGGTGTGTGTGTGTGTGTGAGTGTGTGAGTGTGTGAGTGTGAGAGAGAGAGAGAGAGAATGACCCAATCGTAATGATGATTTAGAAAGAGTCATTAATGGAATGTGCAGGGTTAATTGAGATGACAGACTGGAGGCAGAAATTCTTGTTGGAAGGCCATTGCCTTGGGTGTCCTTGGCAGTACGCATGAGAGAACAATGCAGAAAATAAGAGATCTGGCAAAGGGGCAATATAAACTGAAAATATCAGTGGATTAAAGAGAAATTAAGATAATTTGATCAATATAAATGGAAACTAGGGGGTTTTGCTACTCTGTTTATTCTTTTGAAGTGCCCTTGGGGACAAACAGCCTTACTTTCCAACTAACAATCTTGGAGACACCGTATAGACAAATTGGGTTAAATGGTATTGCCTTTTTAATAGTTTGGAATTTATATATTTCACTCACATCTTTTTGGTTTTTTAATCTCCCTATATGGTCCTCTGCCTTATTTTCTGCAATCAAGAATATGTTTTGAATACTGCTAGTCATCACAAATTCCAAAGCTGGAATAGCATTGTTAGATAGTACTATCAAAATAATCATCCTAAAACTTTAGATCTAGAAGGGACCTGAGAAGTTATCTAGTATCATACACACGTACAAACTCTATCTCTCACATACTCTTACACTTCAGAGACAACAAAAGTTTTCTAGGACTTGGGGCAGAAGGAAACTACACTTAAAGGCAATGCCAGGTATCACCATGCCCTATTCATGATAAGACGGTTCGGAGCTGTGTCACATCTGATCACCAGTGCCTCAGGCAAGAGAGGAGAGTTGATACCAGGAGAGCACTCTGAACAAAAGCGTTTCCCTCCTACTCTGCCCCATGGGAAAGCTGATGCACCTTGGATGCTGGATGAAGAAATCTTCTGGCAGGATATCCGGGTGGCTCTTTATCGACACTTACTGGCCATTTTGCAAAAGATTATAGCTCCCCAAATCCTTGGAACACATGTAAGAGCACTGAGTCTGAACTACCCAGCCTAAATTGTTATAGAAAACACAGTGTCTTAATACGCCAGAACACACTCACGTGACCCTCTCTCCTGAGATGTTTGCCGCTTTACATTCCAGTTTAGACAGTCATCTGGCAAAAGTGCAGCCTGGTCCATTGGTCCAGTGATGCCTCATTGTTGATGCTCTTATCTGGGGGCAGCCTCAATTATTGACATCATGCTGTTTGGTTGGCCAGGCAAAGAGACCCAAGGTATGTATATTCCATGTGGCCATGGTGTTGCCTTAAAGCATCCAAAGGACTGTAAGTCTTCAATACATCAGTTAATGCATAGATTATTGCCCATAGCCTGTAGGAAAGAATTCATTTATTCCATGAACATTGTGAAGTATCTGCTATATGACAGGTAGAGTGCTGAGAACTGTGGACACAGAGATGAGTAATACAGTCTCTGCCTTCCATAACAATGGGAACTTAAATCAAGATTCTACGACAATTTGGATTTTGTAGTCCCACCTCCCATACCACTCCCTCTCCTTCCCTAGTTGCACAGTTACCACCCCAGTGCCCATGGTAATAGTGCCCATGGTAATGTCTTCTGACAAAGCTGACAGATGCAGCTCATAAGCAGGGAGAGCAGCAGCCCCTCTTAATAAAAAAAAAACAAAAACAAAAAACTATTTTGTTTTCTTAATGCTTCCAACAGTTCCATTTGCTCTAGCTGTCACAAAAGCTAGGTGGTAATCCTTAGGTCCCTTCTTCATTACTACATCTGTTGACCTGTGACCTTCTGCTTCCAGCTCTTGTTGAACACTGGATATATTTTTATGTATCACCACTCATTTGTTTACCAGTTCTTGTTACATTTTTGGATCTTGATTCAGCTATCTAACACTCATTGTTTCTCCCAGCTCATCAACTGAGAAATATTATAAATAACCTTTCTATATAATTGTCCAAATAATTATGACAGTGTCGAACAGGACAGGGCTCAGTAGCATATGTTAGAAACTTCCCACCGCTTTCACATATATAGACATATTTGCACAGATACAATGTCCAAAAGAATTACATCATTATATTATAAAATTTTTCAAATGCATAGAAAAGTAAGGGAAGAGCACAATGAACACCTACATCTAGATCTTACACTTATAATGTTTTTCCATATTTCTGTCACAAAAATAGACTGATTTCTTCTTCCCTAATTGGGACAAACCAGCTGTAAAAGACATTTGAGGTACTGATAGGGGACATTTGAATATGGCTTAGGTATCAAAGAATATTAAGGAATTAGTGCTAAATTTGTTAGGTCTGATAGTAACATCATGGTTATGTAGGAAAAAGTCTTTATTTTCAAAGCTGTGTTCTGAAGTATTCGGGTGAAAAGTCACGATGTCCGTAATCTTATTTATAGTACTTAAGACTGGCATGAAAATCCAATGGGAAGAGAGTTGGGTAGGAGATATATAAAGAGTCAGAATAATGGCTTAATGGTCATTGTCAGTCTATACTGATGAAATTGTTTTGAGTCTAGAATATTTTGATAAGTTCTAAATAAGAAACCAACTTAAAAAATTGCCATATAGTGTGCAAAAAAGAAATCCTCATCCTGTTCCTGGGCCCCATGCCATCCCAGAGCCTCACTCCATCCCATTTCTCCACTGCTGGTATTATTGTAATGTTTAATAAAAATTGTTTCTATAGTTTGGTGTAAATTGCTCAAAACTGTTCTGTCAAAATGTTCACTTTGCCCCTTGGCTCCATCAGAACATGCCCCAGACAAAACCACTGTGTCAAATCTCCTACATCAGAATGTCCGTTAAAGGAAAAAAGCAAGACAAATGGTGAATTAGGGACCATAAAAAGTAATTGGATATTATCAAGGGAAGAGTTATTAATATAATTTTAGACACATTACTAGGATAATATTTAGACAGGTATAGAAGTCAACTATTGTTATATATTGGCTGAGTTATTTAAAAATATGTATATGGTAATCATTGAATTAAAGTAAGAGAAACTCAAGTTAATAAAGAGGAAGAGCTATGAAAATATAAAGTATCTCTTGGGAAAGTATAAAATGGATAAGACACTACTAATGTAGAGGATGATTATTATAGATAATATATTAACTCTAGTCTGGGTGTGTCTGTTAGAAATAAAATTTTATGTATTGCCATTTTCTGGATTAGCTAAGGATGATAAAGGCAAAATTTGTATTGCATACCAGAACCATAAATGCCATATAAAATGGTCAGCCAAGGTGACCAACACTGGTAAGATAAGCCAAAGCTCTGTTTTGGGCAGCAGTTTCCATTCCTTTAAATTTGATTTGTAAAACTTGATTTTGCTGCTGAAGAGCCAAATAGGAATGTTACAGAATTTTTTTTAACCTAAACTATTTTAGATGGTATTCTTTCTAAAGTATATTACACTCATCCCTTACTTTTTCTCCTTCTAATTGGAAGCTATTTAACAAAAATTAACCTTCTTCTGATGATGATTTCTGTCTATAATTTCAGCAGTGAAGCTCCCAGGGCCAGTTAACATGTGTAGCGCCATTTGTGCCAACACCAAAGAGCCACTGTGTCCTTGTGTCCCTGAATGTTATTCTTCTCTACTTTGTTCGGTGGGTCTGCCTGGTTTTTATCTGCTTCTGGGACTTTGGGGCCTGCCCATGAGAGCCTTCCACTCTCCAGCCCCAAAACCCCTACTTTAATTTCTAATCTATGGGCTTTACTGACATACATACACATATACTCCGCTTTCTTTGGGCCTCACATTAGAATACTCACTAAACTGTAGGAATTTAAGACCAGTAGGAATTTAAGACCAGCTATTATCTATCAGCTATACCCATGTTACTCTAGACATTTTGGACAAACAGCTCACAGAAAAGGTCCACAAAAATTATTAGGTTTCTTCCCTAAATAAAAATATTGTCTTCTGTTTTTATGTTAATTTTGTTTTTTAAACAAAATAATACCTGCACATGTTTAAAAAGTCTAATAGTGCTAAAAAAAAAATATATATATATATATATATATTTTTTTTTTTTTTTGGCAGTACGTGGGCCTCTCACTGTTGTGGCCTCTCCCGTTGCGGAGCACAGGCACCAGACACACAGGCTCAGCAGCCATGGCTCACGGGCCCAGCCGCTCTGCAGCATGTGGGATCTTCCCGGACTGGGGCAAGAACCCATGTCCCCTGCATCGGCAGGCGGACTCTCAACCACTGTGCCACCAGGGAAGCCCGCTAAAATATATATATTTTTTAAAAGGCAGGCACCCCTTTCCAACCCATCCCATCTCATTCCTCAATCACTGTTTTAGTGATTTCTTTGGGCATTCCTCCCAATTTCAAAATAATATACTCAAACTGGTAGTCTTAAATCATTAATTTTAGCTATTATCTATTGACTTTCTATTATGATAGGTGAAGTCATAACTCTTATAGTATTTATACCACATATTCCTTCCCTCATTTCCCCAGTATGGTTACATCCGACTTTTAGTTAAATGAATCAGCAGTCGGTTTTTATATTCTTAGCACTTTGTGTTCACCACTAAGGGAAGCAGTGTATTCCCCAAGAACATGGCACTTACCAAGCTGCCCTTGCAGGTGCCTGTGACTTGCCTCCCCCTTCTCAGATTCTTTTAAAGCTTGGAAGTTGGGTGCAGCTGTTCATCTTCCTCCTCAGAAGCCCTTGGCTCTAATTGTTCATTTCTCCTTTTAGAATTTGGTGATAATAATACTTGGTTGTCAATTCTGGGTACTAGGAAAACTTTTTTTCCCAAATCCCTTTATACTTTATTAAAACATTTTGTCAGAATAGACACAATCTCTTAGATGGTTGGAAGCATGTTCATATCTCTGGCTAGACTGTGAAGAGTTTTGAGAGCAGGGATTGTGAATGTGGCTTCACAAAAAAGAGGGAGGTTGAGAAAGAAAGGTTAGAATTTGGACAGGCAAAAGGAAGGAGAATATGCTTTATACTCTTGGTCTCCTGACCTCTATACCTAAAGCCCTGGAGCTTCTGGAATGGAAAGTAAGTAGGTAGTCAAAGGTGGGAGGAGGGTTCTCACTCAGGGCTAACCTTTAACTGCGCCTCTTCTATAGCTTAATCATGGGGGGAGTGCGGGGAGCATGACAGGCTGAGCATATGATTTTTGAGGCTCCTGAATTGATCGTATATTCCCAGAGTCTCCTGATATGGTCTTCTTTCATGTCTGCTCTGTCTAGCCCCGAATATGGACATTTTCCTCTCATACAACTACTTAGGACTTTATATATGAGCTCAATTTCCAATCACATGTTCCTTCCTCGTACTGAAGATACTGAGTGGAATACAATGATGTTACAGAAGAATGACTTTTCTGTTGTCTCTCTACTAAGTTTTAATTCCTAGTGACTGAAATTACTTTTCTTTATTAAGTAAATTTAGGTGCCAGGAAATTATTATTTGCACAATTTCAGCAGACTATGGTGGCATTTATGGTTGTATAAGACTTACAATGTGTTGTTGGTCGCAAAATGCGGTATCAACCTGTTTGAGAGCAACCCTGGCAATTTCTTTGTTCATGAAGGTCAATTTTCACTAATGAAAGAATCACACAATTAACTGGAATTTAATTTTATTTCATATAAGAGAGGTTTTTTTACCCCTTAAATTAGTTATTCTAAAAAATTGGAACTGAAAAATTTAATAATAGAGTAAGTAGATCGAAGCTTCTTTGGAAGTTGTACTTGTCAGTTCTATTTTTGGTTTCTTAGGAAGTAAGTTGAAAACAGCTTTTTAAACCTTACTACATTTCTTTCTCCCTTTTTGAGAGGCTTGATTTTCTTTCAAAAGGTACTGACTTCTTTGCTTGTACTAATAGGATTATCGATTTTAAACATTCATATTCCGGCCAACCATAGTCATTAAATATATATATAAATGCTCACAAAGGGAGAGCACAAAAGTCAGGTGCTTTATGTAAAGCTTTTGAAGTTGCTCAGAGTGATCACATGTTATTATTTGTGAACACATTTGTAACAACTGAAGTGATGGCCTGGGTTGAATTTCCTTCATGTCCCCGGATCATCAACCACACAACAGTGTGTATAACCCATGACAATGAATGAGTGTGGAGACAAAGCTAGCTTCCCCACCTGGAGAAGGAGCAGTGTGAGAATGGGGGGAGGGGAGGGGGGGAATTGAACCACAGTGATCTCTCAGTTCCTATGTCTCTAGTTTGTAGCTCATGGACCTGGCACATTGCAAGGTTTATGTGTTACTTTGACTGATTTCCACTCATTTACTCATATCTTTTTTCAGATGCTTCAGAGATGAAAAGTGGGAGGAGAGAGGGGAATTTTGCAGATGATTTGCTGCCTCTTCTGGAGGTGTGAACTGAGGGAAATGGTAGAATCTCTTAGCCTGTCTGCCCTTTTGACACTGTCTTTTACATTGACCAAGTGGTTATGAACGACTCTTCAGCTGCTGTCACCACATTCCAGGGAGATTCTTATTGTCGCTGACAATCTTTAGAAACAAGGGGAGCACATGATCTCTTGTATCACTCTTCCCTTTTTGTCCATACACCTGCCCCACTGGCCATCTTTTTACTTCCCTAATACTTAAAGCTTGAGGAGTCTCCGTCTTCACATGGCTGTCTTCTTGTCATTCCGTTCCCCACTCAAATATCACTTCCTCAGAGAGGACCTTGTTGGACTCCATCTCAGTAGACCTGGTGTCAGTCCCTATCACCTCACCCTTATTTTCCATAGCACTCACTGCCATTGGGTATTTCTGTGTGTGTTTGTTCTCTATCTCCCTCCAGAAACTAAGCTCATATGAGAACTGAGCCTATATCCTGACTTGCCCAGTGGTATATCCCATCAAGAGGAGAGGTTCAGCAAACTTTTTTTCTATAAAGGACCACATAGCAAATAGTTTAGGCTTCATGGGCCTAATAGTCTCATTCACAATTATTCAATTCTATCATCATAGTATAAATGCAGCCAATAGATGATGCGTAAACTAATGAATGAAGCTGTGTTCCAATAAAACTTTATTCATGGATGCTGAAATCTGAATTTCACATAACTTTTACATGTCATGAACATTATTCCTTTTTCCTAACCGTTTTAATACATCAAAACTGTGCTTAGCTGTGGGCTGTACAAAAACAGGTGGCTGGCCAGATTTGGCCAGATTTGGGCTGTAGCTCGTGGACTCCTGATGAGGAACACCGATTGGCCAGCAGTTACTACTAGCTGATAATGAATTAACTAATAGAGTGAAAGGGAGGAATTATTACATGAAGAAATCAATATATTTACTCCTAAAAATAGAATGTGACAATATTCTTGAATCAGTAGATTGTTCCGAAAGGATAAGAATACTATCCTCTTTTGATGTCCCCTGTACTTGGCCTGGCTAGCGGAGTGCATGATGCAAAATGAGCCTGAGCCAGTTTAGACATGCATGACTCTTAGGTTCTTTTTGGTGAATAATAATAGCTATCAAGGAGGTGGTGTGTTTAGCTACTTTGTCACAGACTTGCTACCAGGTAATAATAAAATCAGGTTTCAAGCAAAATTCAGGGACACAAAAGGCAATTATTAACCAAGCATTTATTAGCAAGTGGCCCAAAGCAGTTCATTCAAACTTTCTGTAAACTCAGAGGAATCCTGCTGCTCTGTGGGGTTCTTTTAAGTGCTTACACTGCATCTCGTATGCAAAACTCACTGAAGAAAGGCATGGCATCATGCAGTCAGAACTCCTCTGAAACCAGTAGCTAACTATGGGACCGATTAAAGAATCAAACCCCTAATGTTGTCTCTAATAGTACATGTTATGATTTGCTGGATTCTTAGGTTTGTACAAGGATTGAGGGGTGTTTCTAAGTCATTCAAGCCAATCCACATATGTTGAATACTTTTAATTTCACCAGTGATAATATATATTTTGAACATAGGTTGACTAATAACTCACTAATTCACCAATAAAATCCCATTAATAAAATACCCTAATAGTTAGCAGAGTGTCATTTATTGATCTGAATGGTAGAAAGATTTGTAGAAGCTGCCCCTGGAATGTTGCCTTTTTTATGTAATGCCAGCTGATCACTCTGCATTGTGATTCTTGATAGCAAGTTACCTGACCAACCCCAGCATTAAAAGTTAAACTAACCGGCTTGTCCTTAACATCACACTAATAACACTGAAGTTATTAACAGACAATGTATAACAGTAGCCTCTGACTTAAGCCCTTAATCCATGCTGTGGAATGTGTAGCCAAGGGCACCAACCTTCTCTCATATGTATCTGCAACGCAGTGGGAATTATAAGAATTACAAGGGAAGAGAAAGTTTTGTTCTAAATCTTCTAGGAGTGTACAGATTACCAAACAGCAACACCTCTTACTTCCTTTTCTTTTTTTTTTTTTTACTGTAAATTTACTGATTATCAAATTAATACATATTGTGATAGATTGCCAGTTGTCTCCTAATATATTTTAGTACATTTGGAACAACATAAAAGGATTTAAAAACCCAAAAAACAAAGCAGGAAAATAACTCAACCACCAGCCGTTAGTAACTGCTATCTTAGTGGACATTGCGGCGTTCCCTCCTGCCCCACCCTCCCCACCCCAGCACACACACCCCCTTGGGGATGATGCACTCAGTCACCGAGTGCTGGCAGTGTAGCTGCTAATGGCTCTACCTGATCTCGGGTGACCTTGGCCTGCAGCGGCTTGAAACAGGATTTCGGTTCCCCGGCCAGAGATTGAAGTGAGGCTGTGGCAGTGAGAGCACTGAATCCTAGCCACTAGACCACCAGGGACCAGTGGCCAGTGACAAGGCCCTGGCCCATCAGCTGTGTAGAAATCAATTTCCACAAGGAGAAAGAAGTGAAACCAGTGAAGTGTTTATTAGGAGGAAAAAGAGTACGTGTGAATAGACTCACATGGGCTGGCTCAGAGAGAGAGTCATGCCCTCATTGTAGTTTGAATCACTTATATGGGGCGTTTCTTCTGAGTTTCCTTTGGCCAATCATCTTGCTTTGCCTGGTTCTGAGTCTATATTTGGTTTATCTCAGGGTCCTCCCATGTGTGTGCATACATCTCTTAGCCAAGATGGATTCCAGTGAAGAGGCCTATGGGTAGGTTGACATGACTCCCTTTTTACCTCCAAGGAGCCTCTCTGCACATGTATAGTTGGGAAGGTCTCCTTGACCTTGAGAATGAGAAATATGTGGTCTCTTATCAGGGAAGGACTCATCTCCTCTTCATCTTGGAGTATCTGTCCAGAGGGGACAAACTCCAGATGCTCAGCCTAGGGCCCATCTATCTCCTGCCTCACACTCAGGCATTGCCCTTGGCCTCATGGGGCAGCCAGCATTCAATAACCGGTTGTTCAGGGACTACCAAAGCCCACCCATCTTGCCTCAATTCGGACAACTCTGAAGGGCCATCCCAGTTTCAGAGCTCCTTGTAGGAATGGCCAAGGCCTCTGTTATAACCACATTAAAGTTTAACCTCTTGCTCTGCCCAACCTGCTTCTCTTCCACTCACAGCCACCGTTCCCAGGAGAACTCCACAGTAGACTTACCACATGCGAATCTTAGTCTATTTTTTTTAATGAATTCTTGAGTATTGTACACAATTCATATTTTCACATTCATTTTTACATTAACATGTTCAAAAACTATTTTTTTAACACCTTTGTTGGAGCATCATTGCATTACATTGTTGTGTTAGTTTCTGCTGTATAACAAAGTGAATCAGCTATACATATACATGTATCCCCATATCCCCTCCTGCTTGCGTCTCCCTCTCACCCTCCCTATCCCACCCCTCTCGGTGGTCACAAAGCACCGAGCTGATGATCTCCCTGTGCTATGTGGCTGCTTCCCACTAGCTAGCTATTTTACATTTGGTAGTGTATATATGTCCACACCACTCTCTCACTTCTTCCCAGCTTACCCTTACCCCTCCCTGTGTCCTCAAGTCCATTCTCTATGTCTGCATCTCTATTCCTCTTCTGTCCCATGTTCTTCAGAAGCATTTTTTTTTTAGATTCCATATATATGTGTTAGCATACGGTATTTGTTTTTCTCTTTCTGACTTCACTCTGAATGACAGACTCTAGGTCCATCCACCTCACTACAAATAACTCAGTTTCGTTTCTTTTTATGGCTGAGTAATATTCCATTGTATATATGTGTCACATCTTCTTTATCCATTCATCTGTCAACGGACACTTAGGTTGCTTCCACGTCCTGGCTATTGTAAATAGTGCTGCAGTGAACATTGTGGTACATGACTCTTTTTGAATTATGGTTTTCTCAGGGTATATGCCCAGTAGTGGGATTGCTGTGTCGTATGGTAGTTCTATTTGTAGTATTTTAAGGAAACTCCATATTGTTCTCCATAATGGCTTTATCAATTTACATTGCCACCAATGGTGCAACAAGGTTCCCTTTCTCCACACCCTCTCCAGCATTTATTGTTTGTACATTTTTTGATGATGGCCATTCTGACTGGTGTGAGGTGATACCTCATTGTAGTTTTGATTTGCATTTCTCTAATAATTAGTGATGTTGAGCATCCTTTCATGTGTTTATTGGCAATCTGTATATCCTCTTTGGAGAAATGTCTATTTAAGTCTTCTGCCCATTTTTGGATTGGGTTGTTTGTTTTTGGATATTGAGCTGCATGAGCTGCCTGTATATTTTGGAGATTAATCCTTTGTCAGTTGCTTCATTTGCAAATATTTTCTCACATTCTGAGGGTTATCTTTTCATCTTGTTTACAGTTTCCTTTGCTGTGCAAAAGCTTTTAAGCTTCATTAGGTCCCATTTGTTTATTTTTGTTTTTATTTCCATTTCTCTAGGACGTGGGTCAAAAAGGCTCTTGCTGTGATTTATGTCATAGAGTGTTCTGCCTATGTTTTCCTCTAAGAGTTTTATAGTGTTTGGCTTACATTTAGATCTTTAATCCCTTTTGAGTTTATTTTTGTGTATGGTGTTAGGGAGTGTTCTAATTTCATTCTTTTACATGTAGCTGTCCAGTTTTCCCAACACCACTCATTGAAGAGGCTGTCTTTCCTCCATTGTATATTCTTGCCTCCTTTATCAAAGATAAGGTGACCATATGTGTTTGGGTTTATCTTGGGCATTCTATCCTGTTCCATTGATCTGTATTTCTGTTCTTGTGCCAGTACCATACTGTCTTCATTACTGTAGCTTTGTAGTATAGTCTGAAGTCCAGGAGCCTGATTCCTCCAGCTCTGTTTTTCTTTCTCAAGATCGCCATGGCTATTTCCATACAAATTGTGAAATTTTTTTTTTTTTTTTTCTTTTTGCGGTATGCGGGCCTCTCACTGTTGTGGCCTCTCCCGTTGCGGAGCACAGCCTCCGGACGCGCAGGCCCAGCGGCCATGGCTCACGGGCCCAGCCGCTCCGCGGCATATGGGATCCTCCCAGACCGGGGCACGAACCCGTATCCCCTGCATCGGCAGGCGGACTCTTAACCACTGCGCCACCAGGGAGGCCCCAAATTGTGAAATTTTTTGTTCTACTTCTGTGAGAAATGCCATTGGTAGTTTGTTAGGGATTGCATTGAATCTGAAGATTGCCTTGGGTAGTATAGTCATTTTCACAATGTTGATTCTTCCAATCCAAGAACATGGTATATCTCTCCATCTGTTTATGTCATCTTTAATTTCTTTCATCAGTGTCTTATAGTTTTCTGCATACAGGTCTTTTGTCTCCTTAGGTAGGTTTATTCCTAGGTATTTTATTATATTTGTGGCAGTGGTAAATGGGAGTGTTTCCTTAATTTCTCTTTCAGATATTTCATCATTAGTATATAGGAATGCAAGAGATTTCTGTGCATTAATTTTGTATCCTGCTACTTTACTAAATTCATTGATTAGCTCTAGTAGTTTTCTGGTAGCATCTTTAGGATTCTCTATGTATAGTATCATGTCATCTGCAAACAGTGACAGTTTTACTTCTTTTCTGATTTGGATTCCTTTTATTTCTTTTTCTTCTCTGATTGCTGTGGCTAAAACTTCCAGAACTGTGTTGAATAATAGTGGTGAGAGTGGGCAACCTTGTCTTGTTCCTGATCTTAGTGGGAATGGTTTCAGTTTTTTCACCATTGAGAACGATGTTGCCTGTGGGTTTGTCATATGTGGCCTTTATCATGTTTAGGTAATTTCTCTTTATCCGTACTTTCTGGAGAGTTTTTATCATAAATGGGTGTTGGATTTTGTTGAAAGCTTTTTCTGCATCTATTGAGATTATCATATGGTTTTTATCCTTCGATTTGTTAATATGGTTTATCACATTGATTTGTGTATATTGAAGAATCCTTGCATTCCTGGGGTCAACCCCACTTGATCATGGTGTATGATCGTTTTAATGTGCTGCTGGATTCTGCTTGCTAGTATCTTGTTGATGATTTTCACATCTATGTTCATCAGTGATATTGACCTGTAGTTTTCTTTCTTTGTGACATCTTTGTCTGGTTTTGGTATCAGGGTGATGGTGACCTCGTAGAATAAGTTTGGGAGTGTTCCTCCCTCTACTATATTTTTGAAGAGTTTGAGAAGGATAGGTGTTAGCTCTTCTCTAAATGTTTGATAGAATTGGCCTGTGAAGCCAGCTGGTCCTGGGCTTTTGTTTGTTGGAAGATTTTTAATCACAGTTTCAATTTCAGTGCTTGTGTTTGGTCTGTTTATGTTTTCTATTTCTTCCTTGTTCAGTTTCAGAAGGTTTTGCTTTTCTAAGAATTTGTCCATTTCTTCCAGGTTGTCCATTTTATTGGCATATAGTTGCTTGTAGTAATCTCTCATGATCCTTTGTATTTCTGCAGTGTCAGTTGTTACTTCTCCTTTTGCCTTTCTAATTCTATTGATTTGAGTCCTCTCCCTTTTTTTCTTGATGAGTCTGGCTAATGGTTTATCAATTTTGTTTATCTTCTCAAAGAACCAGGTTTTAGTTTTTTTGATCTTTGCTATCGTTTCCTTCATTTCTTTTTCATTTATTTCTGACCTGTTCTTTATGATTTCTTTCCTTCTGCTAACTTTGGGGGTTTTTTGTTCTTCTTTCTCTAATTGCTTTAGGTGTAAGGTTAGGTTGTTTATTTGAGATGTTTCTTGTTTCTTGAGGTAGGATTGTATTGCTATAATATAAACTTCCCTGTTAGAACTGCTTTTGCTGCATCCCATAGGTTTTGGGCTGTCGTGTTTTCATTGTCATTTGTTTCTAGGTATTTTTTGATTTCCTCTTTGATTTCTTCAGTGATCTCTTGGTTATTTAGTAGCGTACTGTTTAGCCCTCATGTGTTTGTACTTTTTGCAGTTTTTTTCCTGTAATTGATATCTATTCTCATAGCTTTGTGGTTGGAAAAGATACTTGATACGATTTCAATTTTCTTAAAATTACCAAGGCTTGTTGTGTGACCCAGTATGTGATCTATCATGGAGAATGTTCCATGAACACTTGAGAAGAAAGTGTATTCTGTTGTTTTGGGATGGAATGTCTTATAAATATCAATGAAGTCCATCTTGTTTAATGTGCATTTAAAGCTTGTGTTTCCTTATTTATTTTCATTTTGGTTGATCTGTCCATTAGTGAAAGTGGGGTGTTAAATTCCCTGACTTTTATTGTGTTACTGTTGATTTCCACTTTTATGGCTGTTAGCATTTGCTTTTTGAATTGAGGTGCTCCTATGTGGAGTGTATATATATTTATATTTGTTATATCTTCTTGGGTTGATCCCTTGATCATTATGTAGTATTGTCCCTTGTCTTTTGTAACATTCTTTATTTTAAACTCTATTTTATCTGATATGAGTATTGCTACTCCAGCTTTCTTTTGATTTCCATTTGCATGGCATATCTTTTCCCGTCCGCTCACTTTCAGTCTGTATGTGTCCCTAAGTCTGAAGTGGGTCTCTTGTAGACAGCATATATATGGGTCTTGTTTTTGTATCCATTCAGCCAGTCTATGTCTTTTTGTTGGAGCATTTAATCCATTTACATTTAAGGTAATTATTGACATGTATATTCCTATTACCATTTTCTTAATTGTTTTGGGTTTGTTATTGTAGGTCTTTTCCTTTTCATGTGTTTTTTGCCTAGTGAAGTTCTTTTAGCATTTGTTGTAAAGCTGGTTTGGTGGTGCTGAATTCTTTTAGCTTTGCTTCTCTGTAAAGGTTTTAATTTCTCCATTGCATCTGAGTGAGATCCTTGCTGGGTAGAGTAATCTTGGTTGCAGGTTTTTCCCTTTCATCACTTTAAATATGTCCTGCCACTCCCTTCTGGCTTGCAGAGTTTCTGCTGAAAGATCAGCTGTTAACCTTATGGGGATTCCCTTGTATGTTATTTGTTGCTTTTCCCTTGCTGCTTTTAATATTTTTTCTTTGTATTTAATTTTTGATAGTTTGATTAATGTGTGTCTTGGCATGTTTCTCCTTGGATTTATCCTGTATGGGACTCTCCTTGCTTCCTGGACTTGACTGTTTCCTTTCCCGTATTAGGGAGGAAGTTTTCAACTATAATCTCTTCAAATATTTTCTCAGACCCTTTCTTTTTCTCTTCTTCTTCTGGGACCCTATAATTCGAAAGTTGATGTGTTTAATATTGTCTGAGAGGTTTCTGAGACTGTCCTCAGTCCTGTTCATTCTTTTTTCTTTATTCTGCTCTGCTGTATTTATTTCCACTGTTTTATCTTGCAGGTCACTTATCTGTTCTTCTGCCTCAGTTATTCTGATATTGATTCCTTCTAGAGAATTTTTAATTTCATTTATTGTGTTGTTCATCATTGTTTGTTTGCTGTTTAGTTCTTCTAGGTCCTTGTTAAACATTTCTTGTATTTTCTCCATTCTATTTCCAAGATTTTGGATCATCTTTACTATCATTACTCTGAATTCTTTTTCAGGTAGACTGCCTATTTCCTCTTTGTTTGTTCCGGTGGGTTTTTACCTTGCTCCTTCATCTGCTGTGTATTTCTCTGTCTTCTCATTTTGCTTAACTTACTGTGTATGGGGTATCTTTTTCACAGGCTGCAAGTTCGTAGTTCCCATTGTTTTTGGTGTCTGCCCCCAGTAGGTAAGTTTGGTTCAGTGGGTTGTGTAGGCTTCCTGGGGGAAGGGACTGGTGCCTTTGTTCTGGTGGATGAGGCTGGATTCTGCCTTTCTGGTGGGTAAGACCCAGTCTGGTGGTGTGTTTTGGGGTCTCTGTGAACTTACTTTGATTTTAGGGAGCCTTTCTACTAATGGGTGGGGTTGTGTTCCTGTCTTGCTAGTTGTTTGGCATGGGGTGTCCAGCACTGTAGGTTGCTGGTTGTTGAGTTGGAGCTGGTTCTTAGCGTTGAGATGGAGATCTCTGGGAGATCTCTCACCGATTGATATTACTTGGGGCCAGGAGGTCTCTGGTGGTCCGATGTCCTGAACTCGACTCACCCACCTCCAAGGCTCAGGCCTGACACCTGGCCGGAGTACAAATACCCTGTCAGCCACATGGCTCAGAAGAAACGGGAGAAAAAGAAAGAAAGAGAAAAATATATAAAATAAAATGAAGTTATTAAAATAAAAAATATTAAAATTAAAAAAGTAATTTAAAAAAAAGAGAGCCTCCAAACCAATAAACAAATCCACCAATGATAACAAGCTCTAAAAACTAAACAAAAAAACCCCATATAAATCAGAAACTAGTCAGTTTCATACAGCAAACCCCAAGTCTACAGTTGTTCCCAAAGTCCACTGCCCCAATTTTGGGGTGATTCATCGTCTGTTCAGGTATTCCACAGATGCAGGGTACCTCAAGTTGATTGTGGGGATTCAATCCACTGCTTCTGAGGCTGCATGGAGAAATTTCCCTTTGTCTTTGTTCTCACAGCTCCTGGGGTTCATCTTTGGATTTTGCCCTTCCTCTGCATGTAGGTTGACCTCTGGCATCTGTTCTTCGCCCAGACAGTAGGGGGTTAAAGGAGCAGCTGATTAGGCGGCTCTGGCTCACCCAGGCTGGGGGGAGGGAGGGGTACGGAATTCTGGGCGAGCCTGCAGTGGCCAAGGCCAGCGTGACATTGCAACAGCCTGAGGTGTGCTTTGTGCTTTCCCAGGGAACTTGTCCCTGGATCATGGGACCCTGGCAGTGGTGGGCTGCACAGGCTCCTGGGAGAGGAGGTGTGGATAGTGACCTGTGCTTGCACAGAGGATTCCTGGTGGCTGCAGCAGCAACGTTAGCATTTCATGCCCATCTCTGGTGTCTGTGCTGATAGCCGTGGTTCACACCCATCTCTGAAGCTCGTTTGGGCGGTGCTCTGAATCTCCTCTCCTCACACACCCTGAAACAATGGTCTCTTGCCTCTTAGGCAGTTCCAGACATTTTCCTGGACTCCCTCCCAGCTAGCTGTGTTGCACTAGCCCTCTCCAGGCTGTGTTCACCCAGCCAACCCCAGTCCTCTCCCTGGGATCTGACCTCCGAAGCCCGAGCCTCAGCTCCCAGGCCCCACCCGCACTGGCGAGTGAGCAGACAAGCCTCTCAGCCTGGTGAGTGCTGGTCGGCACCAATCATCTGTGCAGAAATCTCTCCACTTTTCCCTCTGCATCCCTCTTGCTGTGCTCTCCTCTGTGGCTCCAAAGCTTCCCCCCAACTACCCACCGTCCCCACCAGTGAAGCGGCTTCCTAGTGCTTGGAAACTTTTCCTCCTTCACAGCTCGATCCCAGAGGTACAGGTCCCATCCCTATTCTTTTGTCTCTGTTTTTTCTTGTTTCTTTTGCCCTACCCAAGTACGTGTGGAGTTTCTTGCTTTTTGAGAAGTCTGAGGCCTTCTGCCACCGTTCAGTAAGTGTTCTGTAGGAGTTGTTCCACATGTAGATGTATTTTTGATGTGTTTGTGGGGAGGAAGGTGATCTCCACGTCTTACTCCTCTGCCATCTTGAAGGTCCTCTCAATTTTAGTCTGTTTGCTGCAGAACCTGACCTATGTATATTATTACAAATTTGGAATTATATAGTAATACTATATTGCAATCTGATTTTTCACTAAATATTGTGCTGGGTATTCTCCATTTGCTCCTTCAGATCCACACTCCACCCTCCTCTATCCAGCTCTGTTCTGGGAAGCTGACCTCTGTGGACTCCATCAGTGGGCTCCCTCACTCTTTGCCTTCCAGTTGCGTTCTGCCAGTTGCAGGTTGGGGGATAGAAAGACTTGGGTATTTATTCTCCAGATCCCTCCTTGCCAGGCTCTGTGTTGGAAGGGGCATCATTTCTCTACCTAAGGCCATAGGTCCTTCCATGAGACCCTCTTTGACAGCTACAGGTATTACTGTGTTGTGTTCAGGTAATTGCTCCCTCCCTGCCCTTCCAGGCTGTTGATGGTAATGACTCCCCAGTGATGCTAGCACCCTAGGGTGTTTCTCATTTGTTTCCTTTATCCTTGCCCAGTCCTTGGTAAATAGCCACTCTTCTCCATCACCCCATTTGAGTGTGCCATCTACTTCCTGGCAGGACCATAACTGATCGCACAGATGAACTGAAAGCATTTCCCCATTCTTTAAGTGTTCTCCTGAAACATGATTTTTATTGCCCACATAAAATTCCATCATGTAGACTTACTAGTGTTCTGTTTTTTAACAATTCCCTATTCTTGGAATATACATACAATTTTATACTGATTTTTAAATAATATATCAAAGCATTTATAATGCCATTAAAACTCCCAATATGCACTGTATAAAATGACTGCTGTATTATGGGTAGAGCATGTTCCTTGAGTTGTTTATTAGTAGTGATGGAGATTTTTTTCTAATTCATCTAATTTATTTTATACAGTTTCTATATTGACAAAGGAAATGTATTTTCAAGATGGTTGTCTGGCTGTGCTCTGTAGCTACCAGAGACTGAAGTAAGGCTTTGGCCCAAACCCACAACTTCAAGGTCCTTAGTTCTGGGCTCTTAGAACAGTTGAATTGCTGTAAACAACACTTTTACTTGAATCTGAGATCTTTTCCGTTTTCTGGTCAAGGCTTTGCTTAGATGTTGGATAATAGACTAGGTGACCCTTTTATATTCCTTATGTGCGCATAATTCTAGAATAATATAAAGTATTTAGTGGAAAGAATTTGAAAGGGAATGTAGGGTCTTTTTGCATTTTATTTATTTATTTATTTGTTTATATTTTTTATTTTTTTTGCGGTACGCGGGCCTCTCACTGTTGTGGCCTCTCCCGTTGCGGAGCACAGGCTCCAGACGCGCAGGCTCAGTGGCCATGGCTCACGGGCCCAGCCGCTCCATGGCATGTGGGATCCTCCCGGACTGGGGCACAAACCCGCGTCCCCTGCATCGGCAGGCAGACTGTCAACCACTGCGTCACCAGGGAAGCCCTATTTATTTATTTTTTATACAGCAGGTTCTTATTGGTTATCTATTTTATACATATTAGTGTGTATATGTCAATCCCAATTTCCCAATTCATCCCCCCACCACCACCCCCCACCACCACTTTCCCCCCTTGGTGTCCATACGTTTGTTCTCTACATCTGTGTCTCTATTTCTGCCTTGCAAACTGGTTCATCTGTACCATTTTTCTAGATTCCACATATATGCGTTAATATACGATATTTGTTTTTATCTTTCTGACTTACTTCACTCTGTATGACAGTCTCTAGGTCCATCCATGTCTCTACAAGTGACCCAATTTCATTCCTTTTTATGGCTGAGTAATATTCCATTGTATATATGTACCACATCTTCTTTATCCATTCACCTGACAATGGGCATTTAGGTTGCTTCCATGACCTCGCTATTGTCAACAGTGCTGCAATGAACATTGGGGTGCATAATTTTGAATTATTGTTTTCTCCAGATATATGCCTAGGAGTGAGATTGCTAGATCATATGATAATTCTATTTTGAGCTTTTTAAGGAACCTCCATACTGTTCTCCACAGTGGCTGTATCAATGTACATTCCCACCAGCAGTGGAAGAGGGTTCCCTTTTCTCCAAACCCTCTCCAGCATTTGTTGTTTATAGATTTTCTGATGATGCCCATTCTAACTGGTGTGAGGAGATACCCCATTGTAGTTTTGATTTTCATTTCTCTAATAATTAGTGATGTTGAGCAGCTTTTCATGAGCTTCTTGGTCATCTGTGTGTCTTCTTTGGAGAAATGTCTGTTTAGGTCTTCTGCACATTTTTGGATTGGGTTGTTTGTTTTTTTAATATTGAGCTACATGAGCTGTTTATATATTTTTGGAGATTAATCCTTTGTCCATTGGTTCATTTGCAAATACTTTCTCCCATTCTGAGGGTTCTCTTTTCATCTTGTTTATGGTTTCCTTTGCTGTGCAAAAGCTTTGAAGTTTCATTGGGTCCCATTTGTTTATTTTTGTTTTTATTTTAATTTCTCTAGGTGGTGGATCAAAAAAGATCTTGCTGTGATTTATGTCAGAGTGTTCTGCCTATATTTTCCTCTAAGAGTTTTATAGTGTCTGGCCTTACATTTAGGTCTTTAATCCATTTTGAGTTTATTTTTGTGTACGGTGTTAGGGAGTGTTCTAATTTCATTCTTTTACATGTAGTTGTCCAGTTTTCCCACACCACTTCTTGGAGAGACTGTCTTTTCTGCATTGTATATTCTTGCCTCCTTTGTCATAGATTAGGTGGCCATAGGTATGTGGATTTACCTCTGGGCTTTCTATCCTGTTCCATTGATATTTCTGTTTTTGTGCCAGTACCATACTGTTTTGATTACTGTAGCTTTGTAGTATAGTCTGAAGTCAGGGAGCCTGATTCCTCCAGCTTCATTCTTCTTTCTCAAGATTGCTTTTGCTATTGGGGGTCTTTTGTGTGGCCATACAAAGTGTAAGATTTTTTGTTCTAATTCTGTGAAAAATGCCCTTGGTAATTTGATAGCGATTGCATTGAATCTGTAGATTGCTTTGGGTAGTATAGTCATTTTCACAATATTGATTCTTCCAATCCAAGAACATGGTATATCTCTCCATCTGTTTGTATCATCTTTGATTTCTTTTTTTTTTAATTGGGGTATAGTTGTTTTACAATGTTGTGTTATCTTCTACTGTACAGCAAAGTGAAGTAAAGTTCTCTGTGCTGTATAGCAGCTTCTCATTAGTTATCTCATATTTGATTTCTTTCATCAGTATTGTATAGTTTTCTGAGTACAGGTCTTTTGCCTTCTTAGGTAGGTTTATTCCTAAGTATTTTATTCTTTTTTTTTTTTTTTTTTTTTTTTTGCGGTATGCGGGCCTCTCACTGTTGTGGCCTCCCCCGTTGCGGAGCACAGGCTCCGGACGCGCAGGCTCCGGACGCGCAGGCTCAGCGGCCATGGCTCACGGGCCCAGCCGCTCCGCGGCATATGGGATCCTCCCAGACCGGGGCACGAACCCGTATCCCCTGCATCGGCAGGCGGACTCTCAACCACTTGCGCCACCAGGGAGGCCCTATTTTATTCTTTTTGATGTGACGGTAAATGGGATTGTTTCCTTAATCTCTCTTTCTGATCTTTCATTGTTAGTGTATAGGAAGAGAGAAGTTTTTTCAACCATCAACTTGGCAAAGATTAAAAAGAATACCATCACAACGTTGTGACTGTTCTAAATGCCACTGAATTCTTCACTTTAAAATGGTTGACTTTATGTTATGTGAAATTCAACTCAATTTTGAAAGGGCGAGAAAAAGAATGATAATATCTAATGTGGGAAGTATATGGGGAAATAGCCAGTCTCAGCCACTACAGTTTGTATTAAGAATTGGTATAAAAATTTCTGGAAGACAAACTAGCAGTATGTAGCAAAAAACCTTGAAAGTATTTGTACCCTTTCTTTTCAGTCTGTAATGCCACTTATAGGAATATATACCTAGGAAATAATTAGGTGTGCTTAGATTTATGTACAAGCAAGTTATTTTTAATGGTGAAAATTACAATTAATTATAGTGTTCAGTCATAGAGAATTGGTTAAATTATAATATACATATAATGAAATGTTCATTCATTAAAAATCATATAACCAAGTAATATTTTTGAGATGCTACACTATGGAAGGAGGAGGATGAAGGAACTGTTTAAATTTCAAATTATTCTTTAATCCATGGGGAAACATCTTAAAAGTCAGTCTTTGTTTCTAAATTCCAAAAGCTCCTCTTTGTTTCTGGAGGAAAATGCGGCAGTCTGAGTGCTTATAATGAAATAGTTTCATTATAAGCCAAAATATAGGAGGGCTCTCGATCTGATGTATGCGTTCTTCCTGTCCCAAGGAAGGAAGGAAGCCTTTTAGGTCAGTCTGGGTACAGACAGCAGGAGGAGTTCAGATTGGAAAGTGTCTGTACTGCCCTCTTGTTAAAAATCTCAAAGAAGACGTGGGGTTTCTGAAAGCATAGGAGTGGTACTAGACTTCCCTGACCCAGTCCACATGGCTTCAGGGCACAGAGCGGTGTTGATGGAGGGAGGTGTCTGGGTACATGGCTCAAGATGTGCCTTGCGGGGGCCTACAGCCTGTGCACACAGTGCTGGACGGCGGCTGCCTACAAAAAAGCTGAGGGAATAAGTAACAGAAAGAGACCTGAGGAGGAATGAGGAAGCTGTAGACTAGAAACAAAAAGCAAGGTCCAAGGACTGGCATGTGCCCACCTAGTCCTGAAAGCAGCTGCTCTATAGCAGGCAGCACTGCCTGGTGCCTGGTGAGCCAGAGGGTCAAGGGGCATCTCAGTGGAGGCTGGTGAGGACCCAGAGGGTCACACCTGGAGTAGAGACTTTCCACCCCTATCACCAGGATAGGACAAGCTCTCCCTTGCGCTCAGATGCCATCTTGGGGGAAAAAGGAATGGAAAGGGAGCTTTTTGGAAGGGAAAAACACAGTCCTGATAGCCTGAACCTTAAAATGATAGCAATTACCTAAAACACACTAAAATATTTTGAAAAATGCCTCTTTTCAAAATGTTACTTACTTTAAAAAGTAACATTTCCCCCCCACCATTACTAGGGATGGGAGCTGTAAAGCAAGATGTGGTCTGGTACAGAAACTCAATAAAGTTATATATTTTTTCCATATCAGTTTGTATATTTTGATCTCATTGAAATCAGTTTAAAAATGTTTAAGGAAACTAGAAGGTGCTCATTATATTTAAAAAGCAAGCAGTGAGATATAATGGGATTCTAATTTTCTAGAAAATAATATTTTCTATTATATACATAAACATTTAAACACATCAAAAAGCCTGGGAAGATGTACAGTTAAATATTAACAGTATTTCTGGATATAGAATTATTTTATGTGGTGATTTTAATATTTATAAGATGAACATATATTTCTTCTTATAATCAGAAAAAAATTATTTTAAAAAAACAAAGTGTAGAGCCTTGTTCACAAGTGTGGTCCATGGACAGCAGTGTCCGTATCACCTGGGATCATGTAAGAAATGCAGATTTTGGAGCCCCACTCTGACCTCCTGAATCAGCATCTTCATTTTAACCTGTTCCTTAGCCAGTGTTTCCTATACAAGCAACACCGGCTCCTTTATTACAGTTACTTGCCCAGGTCACAACCTTGGTCATCCATGACTCCTCTGTTTCTTTGTCTTCCTATCTCCTATCCATCACTAAATTCTCTTCTACTTTCAAAATATATCCAGAATCATCCCCCCAGCGCAATGATCACCTAAGTCCAAACCACCATTTATCTTCTGGGATCATTGCAGAGCCGTCAGACTTGGCTTCTGCTTTTATCTGTGTCCCCAATAGTCTATCCTCTGCACAGCAGCCAAAGGGATCCTTTTGAGACACAAATTGGGTCTTGATTCTCCTCTGCTCAGAATAGTTCAATGACTGCCCATCTCACTCAGAATAAAACCCAAAGTCCTTACCGTGTACTTCAAGGCCCATGTAAGCTGGCCCCCTTCTCCACAGTACCATCATCTCTCTGATCTGATCTTCTGTTCCTGTCTCCCTTGCTCCACCCACTCCAGCCACAGTGGGTCCTCCTTGCTGTTTCATGAGCATCCCAAGCACAGGCACTACCACTTAGGGTCTTTGCCCCTGTTGTTCCCCGAGAGGCAGTAGAGCATAGTGGTGGTGGTTAAGAGCAAGACTTTGGAGCCAAGCCCAATTCACCTCTGCTATTTACTAGCTGTGTGACTTACACAAGTTACCTTAACTCTCTGAGCCTCAGTTTCCTCATCTGTAAAATGGGGATCATAATAGTACCTACACGCAGTTGTTAAGAGGATTAAATGAGTTTACCTGTAAAGCAGTTAGAATACTGACTGGCACAGGAGAAAGTGCTTCATGACTATTAACCATTATTATTCCTGCAGGTATGCAAATGACTCACTCCCTCATTTTATTAACATCTCTACTCAAATGTGCCCTAGTTGAAGACTTCTCTGAATACCCTCCCTCCCCCGCATATCTCTCTGTCATAACCTGCTTCATTTTTCTTAGCACTAATCAATATCTGAACATGTTTGTTAATTTGTTTGGTATTGATCTCTACCCACTAGAATGTAGATTCCAATGAGAGCTGGCTATTGTTCTGGTTAATGGTGTCTGGCATGTGCAATTAAAGATATAAGATCTTAAATTTGTCAAATCTTGTTTGTATTTGAATCGAAGATTCCCAAATTTAAATCCAAGAACTAATCCTTGGAGAAATGAGACAAATTAGGATATACACTCAGAGAATAAATAAATATGGCCTCCCTATAAATCAATATAGGGAGGCCAGCTATTCTTGCTTGGGAAAGAACTTTTTTCTTAATCTGAAAGTATGTTTTTCCTCTTAGAGTGTCAAAATATTCTTTCTTTAATTAAATGCTTTAGATACTAGATCATAGTTTAAAATTTTCCCTATTATTCCTATTTTTATGCTCTATTTAAAAATATTCCAATTATCCCTGGTTTTAATTTAAAAATTTTTTGAAATATAAAAAGTTGTCAAACTTATGGTGCTTTTCAAAATTTTGAAAATATTGCCACTGTGAAATCCAAAAATCTGAGAATGGCTCAAAATAAAAATGTAGATAACATATCCAATTTTATTGATACAGAGTTCTAACTCCAGCAAAAACCTGGGAAGTTGTTTTATTAATCAAAAAACCTTGGTGCCATTTTATTCATTGTATTTTGCCTGTTATTTTAAAAAAAGAGGATTGGAATATTTTTTAAATGAGGAAGAAATCTGGGTGTCAATTACTATGCCTTATTATGAATAAAAGTATTAGGGATATAACTTAGGCATGAAACAAAAAATCCTCCCCATAAGCTACACTTGGCTTCAGGTTAAAAGACTTGGTTTTAGTTATTTTAAGATCTATTGAGGTCTTTGCTGTCCTTAAAAGAAGGAAAAGTGTCTACATTCTCTGTTTATCAAATAATGCACCCTTAAGCTTTACTATAACATAGAAGATAATAGAAGTATATAAATAACAGGTACCATTTGCTGAATGCTTATGTATCTGTTATAACATTAATATATTTATTATCTCATTTAATTCCAAGACTAGCTTTATAAAATGGTGATTATTAAACTTTAACTGTTGAGGAAACAGAAGTTTAGGGACGGTGAAGGAAATTGTTGAGACAGACATCATTTGTAGATGATAGGGCTGGGATGAGCTCCCAGGGCCGACTCTACCATGGGTCTGAATCATATACATAATTCCTGAACTGGCACACACTTATCCCACACTGATAAGTGCTCAAAGATAAAATGAAACTTTGTTTTCTCTTTGCTTTCTTTCAGGTGTGTTCTTGTTTTGCTTAAAAGGTCAAATTTTCATTTAATAATAATTATGTGGATTTATACTATTGATAAAAATCAACCTTATATTTTTTAGCCTACAATATTGTCTGGAATGTAGCCTGGAATGATTGACAACTATTATCACACAAATAGCACATTCTAGTGGAATAATGGCAGCAATTTTTGTGTTTTGTAATTAGGATATTATTGTCTTTGTATTTGCAAGTGATAATATATTAGAAAGTAGTTGACATTATGAATTGGGAGAAGATAGAAACATTCCCATTTATGATTGATTTAAAGTTTGCTTTAAAATTATACAGTAAAATAATTCATTCATTTGGTTTTATTGGTCCTTTGTTCAAGAAGATTTAAAAACCAGAGTTTTAAATAGGCATGATGTATGAATCCTCAAGACTGAAATCCTTCACCCCATCAGCATTTTCCTTGGGGAATGCTGTAAAATGGTGAAAAGACTTCCTGGACCCAATTCCAAAATGTATGTATGGAGGCTTCCCCACACCAACAAGCAATTCTCTGATGCCAGCAGAGTGTCTGAGAATTCAGCTCAATTCTGACACAATCTACTGGGATAGAATCAGGTTCCACAGGTAAAGGGCTCAGTCCCACAAGATCACCCTCCATTCCAGAGGTCAGTTGCAAGCCCAGGTTAGTACCTGTGCTTCTAATTGACTGGCTACAAACTGGAGGTTCCATTGATCTCCTCCAGCTCAGTATGCCAATTGCAAGTCCAGGTTGTTAACAGTACTTCTGACTGACTAGCTATGAAACAGAGGTTCCCATGACCCCCTCCTCAGGTTTGATTAACTTTCCAGAAGGTCTCTCAGAACTCAGGAAAATCTGTTTACTCAATACATTACTGATTTATTATAAAAGGATATTAAAGGATACAAATCAATAGCCAGATGAAGAGATACACAGGGTGAGGTCTCAAACAATGGCGATTCTGTCCTCATGGAGCTTGGGGCTGGGCATGGTTGCACATGGAAGTGTTCTGGTTCCCCCACGTGGAAGCACTCTGAAAGGGCCAGAAAACTGTCCTTTTGAGTTTTTATGGAGGATTCCTTATATAATCATGATTGACTAAACTGTTAGGCAATGGTGATCAATTCAACCTCCTTGGATATCAGGGGATAGGACTGAAAGTTCCAACCCTCAAATCACGTGGTTGAGTCTCCTAGCAACCAGCCCCCACCCTGGGGGTGGGATCCAAAAGCCACCTTCATTAACGTAAACCCAATTGTGATGGATGCTCCCATTGCTCTTATAGATCAGAAAATTCCTGGGGTTTTGGGAGTTGTGAGCCAGAAACTATGTATGAACACCAAATATATCTGAGAAATATGTTTTGGTCATCTGAATGACCAAATATATATATTTCTTATAAATCACAATACTGCAAATGGGTTTTAGTCAATTCTACAAGAAGACATCAACAATTAGAAATGAAAAAGTTAACAGCACATTTTTATTGAGTTAAAGCTTTTGTTCAACCTAGCTTTTTATCCATGAGGCATGCTATTCAAATCTTAAAAGCATTGATTGATATTTTCTTTTATCAGGAAGTTCATATAATATTATATGAGCACATAGTAAGTACAAATCATATTTGTAGAGTAGTAAGTACCATCAATATTAAAGAAACATTAAAGATTTATTTTCTCAGCATTTAACTTAGTTTTTTCTTTCTATATCTTATCTATTTACAAATGCTAACATTTTTTTCCTTCTTTTCTGTTGCTTTGTAACATTAAAATCAATTTATTTCTAAGTGTAATTTTTGATATCCCTAGCTAGATATGAAAACTATTGAGGAATGAATTATCTTCTTTTATACACCTTTACACCCAATTAAAATGCTATCCATGCAGTGGATGGTCATTCAACTATGATGTTACTTAAAGTATAAATATTCAGTTGGTATCACTAGTGAAAACTCTAGGAGCTATTTTAGGATGTTTTGCTTTCTGATAATGAATATTCAAGTGGAAGCAGGAAAAGAGAACCACATGCATTTGCCTGTTTGGGGGATCTCACCAAACTAAATCAGACTAGAGACCTCAAAACTCAGTGGCTAAACTATATCACTCTCTTCTTTTTATTTAAATTTTCAGTGGCAGGTTTTTATCTTCACAAACAATGTGTGCATCTTCCTACAAGTTGGCATTTCTCTTCTGTTAGCCTTATTAGTTCCTCTGGGAATGTTGCTATTGTTAGAGGTGGAGTGTTAGGTTCCTATAGTGCTTCTAACATATATCTTCTTGACATTTAGTCATCTTTCATGACTGTGGTTCACAGATTTAATTTCTTGAGTAAGTGTTAGGAATAAGTTTAGCCATATGTTACATAAAACCCAAGTAATATTGGCTGAAAGAAATATTGGCTGTTTTTCTCTTATGTAAGAGAAGTCCTGAGAATGCAGTTAAGGCTCACATGGCAGTTCTGTAGTCACAAGGATCCAGACTCCATCTTCCACGTCTCCTCATAGTTGCACGGTGGCATCCACAGCTCCAGCTTTAGCATCCACAGTCCAGGCAGCAAGAAGGAAGAAGGAAAAAAGGCAAAAGGGTGTGCTTCCTGGCTGGGTCAACTGCCTTAAAAGCGATTTCTTAGGAGCCGCATTCAGTGACTTGTGTTTCATTAGCCACAGGACAGATGGTAAATAAATTCTTTTAGCTGGGCATACTGCCATGTCAATTAAAACTGGGGTTCTTTTACTGCAGAAAAAGGGCTGAATGTGTATGATATGGTTATCTAGAAACTTCTGCCACACCTTGATATTTAACCCATTTTATTTTTAAGATTTGTCCTTTTTCTCCAACTGAGCCATGTTTCATATGGTTGTTTTTATGGTCAACATAAACAGATATTTTGTCAATTATGTCTTGACATAACCTTTTGAAATAATCACATCAGAAGAAGAAACTTATTTTTTAAAAAGCTTTGATTAAGAACATTAAATAAACATTAAGCTCCTATCATAATCAGGGTATTGTGCTAGGCAAGCTTTCTCAACCGTGGCACTATGGCATTTGGACAAGATAAATTCTTTATTGTCGGGGAGCTGTCCTTTGCTGTAGGAGGTTTAGCAGCATCCCTGTAGCCACTGCCAGTTGTGACAACCAAAGTTGTCTCCACACATTGCCACATGTCACCCGGGAGACAGAGGCAACCCCACTGAGAACCACTTTGCTGGAGGATAACCCCACATTTAATTGAATTGCCTGTTCGGTTTCCTGTAAAAGTATATCCCTGAGATTAAGTGTTACTTTAAGTGCCACTCACTCTCAGTGTTATGAATACAGTATTTGTTGAATTTTTATTGTGTGCCAGACACTGTGATGAGAACTTTACATATGTTACCTGATTTAATCCTTATAACAGCACTGCATTAGTAGAAGGTACTAATGATATTAGGTAGTATTATTACCCTCATGTTAGAGATGGGAAAATGAGGCTTAGAGGTTATTTTAGCTGAATTCCCCTGAGAGCAGAGTCTGTGGCCCAGGCTTGAGGGCCATTTATCTGGGAGGTGATCCCAGGAAGCAGAGTGATGCAGAAGGGAGAGTGAAATAGGGAAGGAAGAAAAGTCAGTTAAGGGTTGATGCTGAGCCGGGATCTGTTACCACAGGACCACGGGCACTATACCTCTGAGGACCCTCTGAAGAGCCATGAAGAATGCATCTCTGAACAATATCCCTCTCCCCACTCCATAGGTTGGGAAGAAGCTGGGAAACTTCTCCACTGACTCTCCCATTGGTTTTCCCCAGGGGGACTGAACCCCCTTCCCTTAACTGATAAAAGTGGTGAACAATGTTCGCAAAGACCCAACCACTTTTCCCGTGGGGAGTGTTAGTTTTCTATCCCTATGTAACAAATTACTACAAAATTAATGTCTTAAAACAGCACCCATTTATTAATTCAGTGTTATGGTCACATGTCTGACATGGTGTTGGGCTGCACCCTGCAGGCCTGCAAGTCCCGTACTTGCCCAGCCGTAAGACTGAAGAAAAAGCCCGGAATCAGTGACAGAGACATCAATAGTTTAATGGGTGGGGGAGCTAACATGCCTGAAGCAAGGTCCTGGAGCACTGTGTGCTACAGATGGTGGGCAGGACATGGGGCAGCAGGTGGGGGGAGGAGGTTACCAGTTATAGGGGGAATTGACATCATCAGGTTGGCTCATCAGTTACCAGGGAAACCAGAGGACCACATTCCCCAACACCCCTTTGATAAGCTATCATAGGGGAGATGTTCTCATCTAAAGATTAGAACAATCACTAGCTGGGGTTGCGGGTAAGTATGTAGGCACTTACTGATTAGGCTCTGTGATTAAGAAGGAAGGTCAGTCATGTGAGTAGGGTGTAGGTAGAGTAGGGACTGGATGAGCAGGGGATGTACAGAGAGCAAGAGAACAGTCATCTTGGGTGGCCTGATCATACACATGGCATTGCTGGGTTCTCTACTCAGGGTAAGACAAAGCTGAAAACAAGGTGTTGACTGGACTGAGTTCTCATCAGAAGGCACTGGGGAAAAACCCACCTCCAAGCACTTTCAAGTTGTTGGCAGAATTCAGTTTCCTGTGGTTGTAGGACTGGGGTTTCCACTTACTTTCTGGCTGTTTTCTGGGGGCAACTTATTACTCCTAGGAGCCATGTGGTCCCCTCCATCTTTTTTTTTTTCTTTTTTTTTTTGCGGTATGTGGGCCTCTCACTGTTGTGGCCTCTCCCGTTGCGGAGCACAGGCTCCGGACGCACAGGCTCAGCGGCCGTGGCTCACGGGCCTAGCTGCTCCGCAGCATGTGGGATCTTCCCAGACCGGGGCACGAACCCGTGTCCCCTGCATCAGCAGGCGGACTCTCAACCACTGCGCCACCAGGGAAGCCTGGTCCCCTCCACCTTTAAGCCAGCAACCATGCATTGAATCCATTTTGTGCTTCAAATCTCTGACTTCCTCTTCTGCCATTTACAGAGAACAATTCAATGGTTTTTAATATATTCACAAGATTGTACAACCATTATCTAATTCCAGAATATTTTCTTCACCCCATAAAGAAACCTTATACCCATTAGCAGTCACTCCCCCTTCCCTTGTACCCTCAACCCCTGGCAACAACTAACCTGCTTTCTGTTTCTATGGAATTGCCTGTTCATATAAATGTTATCTTATAATATGTGGTCCTTTGTGACTGGCTTCTTTCACTTAGCATAATGTTTTCCAAGATTTATCCATGTTGTGGCATGTATCAATACTTCATTCTTTTTTATGGCTGAATAATATTCCACCCTATAAATATACCACATCTTGTTTATCCATTCATCACTGCTTGGACATTTAGATCATTTCTACTTTTTGGCTATTATGAATAATAATGATTCATATTCACAGTTTTGTGTGGACATGTTTTTAGTTCTCTTGGGTATACTCCTAGGATTAGAATTGCTGTGTCCTTTGGTAACTCTATGTTGAACTTTTTGAGGAGTAGCAAGACTGTTTCCCAAAGTGACTGTACCATTTTACAAAGCAGTGTATGAGATTTTTTCTCCACATCCTCACCAATGCTTGTTATTGTCTTTTTTTATTATATCAATAGCATCCTAGTGGGTATGTAGTGATAAATCATTGTGGTTTTGATTTGCATTTCCCTGATGGCTAATGATGTTGCATATTTTTCATGTGTTTATTAGCCATTCATATATATGCTTAGGAGAAATTTCTGTCCAAATCCTTTGACTATTTTTAAAACATTTGGGTTATTTGTCTTTTTAATTGTTGTGTTGTTAGAGTTCTTTTTACATTCTGCATACTAAACCCTTCTCAGATATAGAATTTGCAAATATTTTCTCCCTTTCTGTGGGTTCCTTTCATTTTCTTGATGGTGTCTTTGTAGCAGAGCAGTCTTTTAATTTGATGATGTTCATGTTTCTTTTGCTGCTCATGTGTTTGTTGTCATACATGAGAAATCTTGCTTAATCCAAAGTCATGAAAATTTACACCTATTTTTTTCTGAGTTTATATGTTAAGCTCTTATATTTAAGGTCTTTAATTCATTTTGAGTTAATTTTTACATATGGTGTAAGTTTAGGGGTCCAACTTCATCCTTTTGCACTTAGATATCCGTTTGTCCCAGCACCATTTGTTAAAGAGACTATTCTTTCCCCATTAAATAATCTTGATACCCATGTAGAAAATCAGTTAACCATAGATACATAGGCATATTTCTGAACTTTCGATTCTATTCCATTGATACATACATTTGTTCGTATGCCAGTATCACACAGTCTTGATTACTGGTTATAGTAAATTTTGAAATCGGAAACTGTGAGTCTGCCAACTTTAGTCTTCTTTTTCAAGATATTTTTGGCTATTTGTAGTTCCTTGCAATTCTGTATGAGTTTTAGGACCAGCTTGTCCATTTCTGCAAAAAGAAAGTTGGAATTTTAATAGGGATTTCACTGAAACTGTAGATCAATTTGGGAGTATTGACATATTAACAATATTGTCTTGGAATTCATAAACATAGGATTTCTTTTCATTGATTTAGTTAGGTCTTCTTTAATTTCTTTCAACAATGTTTTGTGGTTTTGCACTTCTTTTGTTAAATTTATTCCGAAGTATTTTATTCCTTTTGATTCTATTGTTAATAGAATTGTCTTCTTAATTTTGTTTTCAGATTTTTTCATTGCCAAGAATATAGAAATACAATGATTTTTGGATTTGATCTTACATCCTGCAACCTTGCTGAACCCATTTATTGGTTCTGATAGTATTTTAGTGGATTTCTTATGATTGTCTATATACAGGATCATGTCATCTGCAAATAGAGATAGTTTTACTTCTTTCTTTCCAATCTGGGTGCCTTTATTTCTATTTCGTGCATAACTGCCCTGGCTAGACCCTCCAGTACAAGGTTGAATAGAAGTAGTGAGAGCAGACATCTTGTCTTGTTCCTGATCTTAGAGGGAAGTCTTTCACCATTAAGTATAATGTTGGCTGTGGGTTTCTTGTAAATGTCTTTCGTATGGTTGAGAAAGCTCCTTTTTATTCCTAGTTTGTTGAGTGGTTTTTACCCATGAACGGGTGCAAGATTTTGTCAAATGTTTTCTTTGCATCTGTTGAACTGGTCAGATGGTTGGCTTTTCCTTCTTTCTATTAATATGTATTAATTTTTTATATGTTGAACATAGAGTATTCTTCCAATACTTTTTTCTTCATAAAAGGGTAAAAGAATGATTTGTTTTACAAGTCATTATAAGTCTGAAAATTTTCATTTCAGTTATGGATTATATCTTGCCTGGACATAAGGTTCTTGGAATGCAGTTCTGTTTTCTTTAAAGTCTGTATACATCTTTCAGGTTCCAATGTGGTATAAGAAAGATCCAGTGGCAGTCTATTTTACCTTTGTAAGTACTCTTTTCTTGCTCTCTATAAGACTTGATTTTTACTCTTAAAGTTCAAAAACTTCATCATAATTTGTCAATTGTGTGTTCCCCCCTCCCCGCCCCCTGCCCATTATAACTGCCTGGCATTTGGTGAACTCCTTTGATCTGAAAATTCAATAATTTCTTCAGCACAGAAGTTTTCCTATGTGATCTTCTTTTCTCTTTTTCTGAATATCCTAGTATTTGCATATTAGGCTTTCTGGATCTGTCTTACATGCCTCATATTTTTACCAATAATTTACATTTCTTTGTAATTTTTGCTTTATGATATGATAGTTCCTTTATTTCATTTTCCAGTTTTGGAAGTTGGTTTGGTTTCCATTTTTAAAATTTAATTCCATTTTTTAATTTGGTTTCCATTTTTTTCCCTCTTCTAGAATTTTAACCCCAGGTTTCATGTTTCTTTTAGCCCCTCCCCACCAAAATTTTTGTGGTTATTCTCTGTGTAACATTCCCTGAAACATTCTTATTCCCTTGTTATTGTTTTTTCCATTTACTTGGCCTTCGTAGAAGGTGACTATTCTGTCCATTCAGGTTTCCCTAGTTTGAACTGCTGCATAGTCCATTAGATGTCTATGAAGTTTCTTTGCTTTCTTAGGTCAGGGGAGTGTGTTCTCCCAAACACCTGTAGAGGTGTGGTGGGTGAAGTCTGTCAGGCCATAGTGGATATTGCCAATAACCTGCAGGAACTGAGCTCAAATACTGTGAGACAGCATCTGGGTGTAGAGAGGCTATTGTAGTCAAAGGCAAGATGAAGAACCAGAGGAAACTAGTCAGCGTTGAAGAGGTAACACCCAGAGAGAAGAAGACAGGCCACGTGAGCATCAGAAACCTGTTCTTGACAGGGAGGCCTGCTGTTTTTTATTGTCCTTGGTTTCTCACAAAACCTTTGCATATCCTCTTATGATACCAGTTATGTATCTCTTCTTCCTACCCACTCCTACCATACACCCACCCTCCACTCCTTTCTTGAGGTGGCTTGAGTTGATGTCTCTTCCCAGACCAGGCAACAGTCACACCACTGTGGCTGTGAGATGCTTTCATCTTCACACAGGGCTCGGGAGATGGTGGAGATGCATCTCTTCAACATCCTTTCTGTAGTGACTTAGACTTACCTCACCAGCTATCTCCTTTTAGTAATCTCTTCCAAACAATTCCATTCCTTTCCTAAATCCCTTTTCTGAAATTCTCCTTCAGTTCCTGAAGTTTAACTCTCTTCTTAGAGCCTTTTATCTGTACAGATTTACTAAAGTATCTCACATAATTGGGTCAGGGATACTCCTCTGCAGCTAATTTTGCACCTTTCACGTGATACAGGCTTTGCTTTAGGGTTAAATACGTATCAATAATTATGAGTAATGTGCTAATCAAACAGAAATTCCCTTTTAGAGTATATTTTCTAGATATTTATGATTATATTCTCTTTTACTAATTCATGTATTTACTGTTCTAATTTACTTCTTTATACTTCCCAGATTTTTGTTAAGTCCCCTCTCCTTGAAGGCATTTGGCTTTTAAGTTTGGGACCTTGGGCTCAAGATGTCATTGTAACTTATTTGCTTGCAAATATTTTTCTTAAATATTTATGATGGATAACATTGTGAATTAGAGGCACATGTCATGAATTGCAATTTAGATCTGTTATTTATTGTCATTGCTGGCTATGCTTAGACAATGACTTTGAATTGTTTTCCTATTCAATTAAAAAGGTTATTTTTCATGTCTTGTGATGTTTCTAAAATGTTTATATCCCAAACATGTTATTATATGTTTTCATTTAATTAGGTTGTCTGTCACTTTGCTAAAGGTATAATTAGTAAATTCTATCTCTATTGTTTTTGATTCAAAACTAATCTACTAAAAGGCACTTTGAAAACAGGATAATTTATGCTCCGTGCTTTGACAGACCTGAGACTTGTAGTTTTCACAAATGACATCCTTTATTTATATCAGGTGCCTATTAGTGTTATATAAATTCTCCATGATATTGGTGTCTCTTTGTTTCCTGAAACAGGTGTACCAATCCATTTCACTTTAGTTCAATTGAATCCTCTTTGTGATCTTTTCCATAATTATAGAGTATGTGAAATTCACTTACTCCAAACTATAATTTGGAAATGCAAACTAAATATTCCCCTGTAGGGGGTGCAATCTGTTTTAAACTCTTAATATGTGTAATAAAAGCTATAAACCATACAGGGAATATTCGTAGGCTTTCTCCACGTTAACTCAGGTTATTTAAATGATTTGAAAACCTTGTATATTTTATGATAGCCAATGTTTTCCTCAAGTTATAAAATTTGTATAATGTTAGGATAAATGCAGTAAACTTACTCTTTGTTATGGTTTTGGGCATTATATTAATCAGTGTTCTTATGAGAAGCAGATCAATAGTATGTGTATATAGTATATTAATATATATATGCACACAATACACACACATACACACACCATATATTGATATCCATATGTGTATATGTATATGGAAAGAGAGAAAGAGTTTTATTATTGTGGGAGCCTGCAAATCTGAAATCTGTAGGGCAGGCTGGCTGACTGGAAATATCTAAGTTACAGGATGGAGACAGAACTCCTTCTCTCGGGAACTTTAGTCTTTTCTCTTAAGGCCTTTAACTGATCAGATGAGGCTCACCCACATTATGGAGGATAATCTGCTTTACTTAAAGTCAACTGATTATAAATGTTAATCAAATCTAAAAAATAACTTTACAGCAACATTTAATCTAATATTTCACCAAACAACTGAGCACCATAGTCTAGCCATGTTAACACATAAAATTAATCATCACTGGCATCTTGCATACATTTTTGTCAATGCAGGTATGAATCACAATTAAAGATAATGGTAGGTAGATTTTCTGGGGTAGCTTGGAGTCAATATTTAGTACAACTCTGCAGTAATAAAGATGCAAATGTACACTTTAGTACTCCAAAGTTGAGTGGGTGGGACATAAAACATATAAACCATCCTTCTTTTTTTAATTTAATTTTTATTTTATATTAGAGTATAGTTGATTTACAATATTGTATTAGTTCCAGGTGTACAGCAAAGTGATTCAGTTATGCACATATATATATCCATTCTTTTTTAGATTTTTTTCCCGTATAGGTTATTACATAATATTGAATAGAGTTCGCTGTGCTATATAGTAGGTCCTTATTGATTATAAACCATCCTTCTTATCAGTTTGGACTTTTTCCATAATAGTTTTTTGGGTAATCTATAATGGTATTGCTCCAGTTTTCCCTCTGAAACTTAACTTTCAAATTCTTTGCGTACATTCAATATTGGGCATTTTTGAACACAAAATTAGAATAGTGGCCAAAGTGTGGATTAGAGAGAGAAGGTTAATGAACTTGCTATCCTGTGGAATTTCTGAAATCCTAAAATTGTTACCACACAGAATGTTCCAGGGCCTCACACATACCCATAAAATGTATCTTCTGGGCTACGTTCCTCATGTGGTTTGTGTAAGCTTCCAGCGCAGGAAGATGTCAAGCTTACTTTTCCTTTGACCTTGCATTATTCAGTTGGAGGTCTTCTAGTTGCATTCGCCCTCTAGTTTTTTTTTTGACTCTAAGTTTTTGTCTACTGTAGTTCAATTCACATAAAAAATATTTTTAGTTATTTTTTCCCCTGCAGTTCTAAAGTGGTTTCTCCCTCTGTCCATCTGTCTCCTTCCTCTCTTCTCTCTTTTTCTCTTTCAGTTCTGATCCTGATGTTAATAATATACTGTCCTTAATCTTGGACTTCTTATTTTCAACTTAGGTGACAGTCTTCAGCTATATTGTTTTTCCTAAGGTTACTACAGTGTACTTTTAAAATCCTATAATGTTGAATGGAAGTGTAGTGTGTGTGTGTGTGTGTGTGTGTGTGTGTGTGTGTGTCTTTTTAATTGTTGGAGTTTAATCTCTAGATGACTTTCCATTTGTTTGGCATCATGTGACCCCCCCAGGGTTGGGCAGGAGATTAGTTTTTGTCCAGAATAGCAGGATACAACAGAAATGATTTTCTTAGCTCCAAAGCCTTCTTTGCTGCAGAAGCACAAATTGAAATAGTGGCTTAGTGATTGACTTAACTCACTAGATAGCCTGCTGATAAGAATTTATGTTTAGACTTCAAAAGGAAAGTAGAGGTTTTGTTTTGTTTTTGTTTTTGTTTTTTGTTTTGTTTTTTTCAGGGCTTGCTATAGTTCCCAGTTATAGAGAACGGTAAAAAGAAAAAATGTGACTTTCATATAGTATTGAGCAATATTCCGTGTCATAAATCAAATTTTATAGGATTAGTCATTTGTCAGATTGTGTCCTTACACCCTATTGTGTGACTGTGTATGTGATTAGCTTTTACTTTGATTTCTCCATTATTAAAGAAAAATATTGAGGAAATTACAAAAACAAGTTTGGGATTTTATTTATTAATTTTTTTGGCAAGCTCAGCTTTTTCAAGCTGTTTATTTTTGCAGATGTATTTCATAAGTTCTTAAGAATGAAGCTAGGAATGTTTGTTGGCTTCCAGGTTAGTACCGCCCAGAAATTTTTTTTTTTTTTTTTTTTTTTTTTTTTTTTTTACTTATGGCTCTGTTGGGTCTTCGTTTCTGTGCGAGGGCTTTCTCTAGTTGTGGCAAGCGGGGTCCACTCTTCATCGCAGTGCGCGGGCCTCTCACCATCGCGGCCTCTCTTGTTGCGGAGCACAGGCTCCAGACGCGCAGGCTCAGTAATTGTGGCTCACGGGCCTAGTTGCTCCACGGCATGTGGGATCTTCCCAGACCAGGGCTCGAACCCATGTCCCCTGCATTGGCAGGCAGATTCTCAACCACTGCGCCACCAGGGAAGCCCCCAGAAATTTTTTTAAAAATCTGTTTTCTTAAAATATATTATTTTGTGGGGGACATAGGGAATCTTTTCATTTTTATGAACTAGTAGATTTGAGAAAATATATTTAAATGATGCATTTTAAATACTACTTTTGAATATACTGCTTATTTTCATTCCATATTGGCTTTTTGACTTCTTTGGGGTATTCATTATTTCATAGTTAATGATTTTTATGGAAAGGAGGTGAAAGTTACTCATGTTTTTATTTTCTCTGGAAAATTTCAATGTACTGTTCGTGTCATTTTAGAATTGTTTCTTATCATCCAGAGAGCCTCCTACAGAGGTCAGTCTCCAAGGTTATTAATAATTGCTAGTAGATTGTGACTATTTTATCCATCAACAACTATACACTTCTTGTAGAGTATTTCTTATACAGTTAAAATAGCTATATCAAGACATTGTTCTGATGCACTTTGTTTGAACCAGACTGGAGTAAGAAGAGTTGAGAAAATGACCTTCACTTGGCAAACGTTTATTAAGCCTCCCAGTTGTGACAGGCTTTGACGCCATCCTGTCTCTACAGAAACTGACAGTTTAGACAAAAATGAAAGCAATTATATTCAGTATAGTGACTGTTAGTATAGTATAGTGACTTTTCCTGAGGGTGTCCATTTCTGGCCATCTCCAGATGGCCTGCCACTTTGAGCTGTGAAGTTGGGGAACAAAGCAGAAGCAACAATGCAGAGCAGCTTACTTTGAAATAAAAAAGTAAAATTTAAGCTGCTGTAGAGAAACATGGTGCTATGCTCTCTTTCTCTTAAATCCTAGATAAAATTAATATTCATCTTGAAGCAGAGTTCCTCAAGTTGAGGGATGTATCCCACCCTCTTGAAGAAAAATAAAGTAAAATAAAATCCCTGTGAACTTCCAGTATTGACTGAAATTGTTATTATAATATTACTTAGGGCCTCCCTGGTGGCGCAAGTGGTTGAGAGTCCGCCTGCCGATGCAGGGGATACGGGTTCGTGCCCCGGTCTGGGAGGATCCCATATGCCGCGGAGCAGCTGGGCCCGTGAGCCATGGCCGCTGAGCCTGCGCGTCCGGAGCCTGCGCGTCCGCAGCCTGTGCTCCGCAACGGGGGAGGCCACAACAGTGAGAGGCCCGCATACCGCAAAAAAAAAAAAAAAAAAAAATATATATATATAACTCTTATTCTAAATAAAACCAAGACAAATGTACAAATTAAATAAGACTACAAAATCATTATAATGCAAATGAACATTACAATTCAATTTAAATCAACGTGGATTTAATGGGATGGGTGACACTGCTTTGCTGAAATAGCATTGATTTGGAGAATTATAGCAGAAAGATGTCACCCCAAGTCTAGTGTTGTGGTTCATCTGTTTTCTGTGTTTGGATTTTGATAATACTTACTCAGCCAATGCCTGTTTACATAAATATGTTATTCAAATAATATTAATACCCTTATGTCTCTGATTGGAACTTGGACAAATCAAACCTCAGTGAGTAGTCTTGAAATAGCACATTAAAGACATATCACTTGGCAACTCTGTAAAGCTTTATTACTGATACTTGGAGAAAAAGTTAGCCTAACTGATATCTTCATTAAATAGGTATTCAATGCAACTGTTGCTAGGATCAGGGATAGAAAAACTCTTTTTGGAAAATTTAGACCATACTATTTCCAATAAATTGATATGAGTTGGCACAGTCACAGATGATATTAGGCTCTCCCACTACCTTGTTTATATAGAGTCTTCCAATCAGCTATCCCTAATGTTAATCAACGAACTCAGTTGCACATACAAACTACTGCATAAAAATCTTACAGCAATACATGGTTGCACGGGGTCATCCAAAAGATGCATACTATCTTTAAATTTCTTTTTAAAAGATGGTCCTCACCTAGAGGGGTGGGATAGGGAGGGTGGGAGGGAGGGAGATGCAAGAGGGAGGAGATATGGGGATATATGTATATGTACAGCTGATTCACTTTGTTATAAAGCAGAAACTAACACACCATTGTAAAGCAATTATACTCCAATAAAGATGTTAAAAAAAAAGATGGTCGTAAAAATTAAAAACAAAATATTTTTAAAACATCGCCAAGAATTTGAAAACCTTTAATAATATATTCATAGATCTGAGCTTGAGAAATACTGCTACAGAGTACTCAGCAGTTCCTGATGGTGAAAAAAAAGACTTTCACATCCTGATTTCTATCTGCTTAAGTAAGTTGGTAAATAGTTTCTCTATTCTAGATCCACTATTAAAGTATAGTATTACAATGATATTTAAATCTGATGTCCAGGACCTGACGTGAAATACAAAGAATTTAGGTATGTCCTAGGTTTTGAGACAAACCTAACTACCGTTAACCCTTGTTCTGTGGAGGCTATGAGCATCCTGATCTACTTAGCTGGGGTGAAAGACTGACTATGAAGAACAGCTTTGATGTCTTCTATAACCAGACCTGGCTATGGGCAGTTTTGTTATTTCTATGTTTGAGTGTAGAATTTTTATTTTACTTTGAGGACTATGATGTTCAATTTTCAGGTATTACTGGTTATATTTAATTCCTAAATATTATAAGTGATTCACTTACTAAAGAATAAATTTAACTCTAATCTCACCAGCTTTTTTCCCCTACCCTTTCTGTGTTTCAGATATCTAAATGACATCTACCATTTCTCTATGTATTGTATTACAGTGCTCTCTTTCTTCTCAACTTTAAAACTCATTATTTCCATCTCTAATTGATCAGAAAGGTAGGATAATCAGAGCTTGAAAATTTAGTCAGAGCAAACCTGTACCTCTCATGATGCCAGGAATTCTGCTTTATTCCTTTTTTTTTTCTCTCATTTATTTTTAGCTAATTTATATCTGGCAGGATTTTAATCAGGGGCATAACATGTTTACATTTGATAAGGGGATGATTGTAAGCTCCACCTACTGCCTGCTTTAGTGCTTGGCACATAGTAGGTACTCATTGTAGGTGAATGAAGGAATAAACAAATGAAATGAATGAATTTGGTGTAGTAGTAGGGGTGACGGTGTGGCCCTATTAGATTTTTAGCAGGGCACATTTTAGATTGTTTTTCCATTTGAAGCTGGAGACTTTGTCTTAACTGATTTTCATATTGCCTGAGCTTTTACTTATTTTTGGAGATGCAGGAATCTTTTGGAAAATTTGTTAATTCCTCTGGCTAATGACACTTAGGGCGAGCATGATCTTTGGATAACCATAGTGGATGGATTGCCTTTCACATTACAGGAAACAGTTGCCATAGATTACATATCAAACTGCACATAGAATTTCTACTTTGTTTTGCTTTTTAATTTTAGTTTGAGTTCATCTGTCATCCTGGAGCCTTAGATGTTATCTCCTTTCCCCTGAACTGCTGACTGAATGCATTTCTCTGTGCTTTACTGGGGCTGGAATAACCCAGTTATGACCATGCTAATAGTGGTCTGTCATGTAGGCCTTTACTATCTGCTTCCCTGCTCCCAGAATCAAAATAGGAGTGAAAACACAAAAAGAGTACAAAGAAAATGGCTTTATTTCTGGCATTGCACACACAGCTTATTACATATGACCTTGGTGATAAGTATGAAAATGAGGAATGCAACTGCATTCTTCATTAGTCAATTCACCAATTGGGTTAGCAGATTTCCTTATATAAAGTAGTTGTGTAATTTGTAGCTGCACAGTAGCCAGATGCATTTGATAAATCAAGTTCATTTTGTTTTGACTAAAAGAGTAAATATATTCCTGTACAAAAATATTTTAAAAACTTTATGTACAGAAGAAAATTTGTCACCTAGAAATAACCACATTTTAATAGAAACTACGTTTTTTTTTTTGATATGGACCATTTTTAAAGTCTTTCTTGAATTTGTTACAATATTGCTTCTGTTTTATGTTTTGGTTTTTTGGCTGTGAGGCATGTGGGATATTAGCTCCCCAGTCAGGGATCGAACCCACACCCCCTGCATTAGAAGGTAAAGTCTCAACCACTGGATGGCCAGGGAAGTCTCAAAGCTACCTTTTTTTTTTTTTTTTTTTTAATGTCTTGGCTATTTTCACCACAAGAATTTTAAAATAATCTTTTTTTTTTACTTTTTCTAAAAGTAAATTTATTTATTATAGATTTACTTTTAGAAAAATTAGAAGATATAGAGTAAATAAAAAGAATACCCATTATAATACCATCTAGAGATAACTGATATTAAGACTTTGTTATATATTCTTCCAGACTTTCAATTACATAATAAAATATGTAAATTTATGCCTAGGTACATAATTTTTTTTTTTTTTGCTTTTTTAAAAACATCTTTATTGGAGTATAATTGCTTTACAGTGGTGTGTTAGTTTCTGCTTTATAACAAAGTGAATCAGTTATACATATATCCCCATATCTCTTCCCTCTTGCGTCTCCCTCCTTCCCACCCTCCCTATCCCACCCATCCAGGTGGTCACAAAGCACCGAGCTGATCTCCCTGTGCTATGCGGCTGCTTCCCACTAGCTAGCTATTTTACATTTGGTAGTGTATATATGTCCATGCCACTCTCTCACTTTGTCCCAGCTTACCCTTCCCCCACCCCCTATCCTCAAGTCCATTCTCTAGTAGGTCTGCATCTTTATTCCTGTCTTGCCCCTAGGTTCTTCATGACCTTTTTTTTTTTTTTTTTAGATTGCATATGTATATGTTAGCATATGGTATTTGTTTTTCTCTTTCTGACTTACTTCACTCTGTATGACAGACTCTAAGTCCATCTACCTCATTACAAATAACTCAATTTCATTTCGTTTTATGGCTGAGTAATATTCCATTGTATATATGTGCCACATCTTCTTTATCCATTCATCTGTTGATGGACACTTAGGTTGCTTCCATGCCCTGACTATTGTAAATAGAGCTGCAATGAACATTTTGGTACATGACTCTTTCTGAATTCTGTTTTTCTCAGGATATATGCCCAGTAGTGGGATTGCTGAGTCGTATGGTAGTTCTATTTTTAGTTTTTTAAGGAACCTCCATACTGTTCTCCATAGTGGCTGTATCAATTTATATTCAAAGTGGTTGCTTTTTAAACAAACATACATGAACTCAAACATCCAAGCAAATGTTAAACCTATTAAAATCATGACCTCAGAGGCTACTGAGTTATCCTAATTATGTGACCATATCTCCTCATATTTCTGAAATGCATTTTTGGTAATTTCTTTCAGCATCCAAAGCCTGATTTTTCTCATCCAAAGTATATATTCTGAGTGCCTAGCATGCTACAAACTTTGGGTCAGGGACCAGTGAAGGAGAGGTTATGGCTGTAAAACTCTTAACCTCAGAAAGGACACAGATACATAAGCAATTATAAGAAGCAAGAGATCCAGATAATCATTCTTAAGCAAGTGTTTTTAGGACTGCATACAGTTTGCAGAAAATTCTTTTATTTTTTTTATTTTTTTTTCCATTTTTTTTATTAGTTTCTGCTTTATAACAAAGTGAATCAGTCATACATATACATCTGTTCCCACATCCCCTCCCTCATGCATCTCCCTCCCTCCCACCCTCCCCATCCCTCCCCTCCAGGCAGTCACAAAGCACCGAGCTGATCTCCCTGTGCTCTGCGGCTGCTTCCCACTATCTATCTACCCTACGCTTGGTAGTGTATATATGTCCATGCCTCTCTTTCGCTTTGTTACAGCTTATCCTTCCCCCTCCACATATCCTCAAGTCCATTCTCAAGTAGGTCTGTGTCTTTATTCCCGTTTTACCCCTAGGTTCTTCATGACATTTTTTTTCTTATATTCCATATATATGTGTTAGCATACGGTATTTATCTTTCTCTTTCTGACTTACTTCACTCTGTATGACAGACTCTAGGTCTATCCACCTCATTACAAATAGCTCAGTTTCGTTTCTTTTTATGGCTGAGTAATATTCCACTGTATATATGTGCCACATCTTCTTTATCCATTCATCCGATGATGGACACTTAGGTTGTTTCCAGCTCCGGGCTATTGTGAATAGAGCTGCAATGAACATTTTGGTACATGTCTCTTTTTGAATTATGGTTTTCTCAGGGTATATGCCTAGTAGTGGGATTGCTGGATCATATGGTAGTTCTATTTTTAGTTTTTTAAGGAACCTCCATACTGTTCTCCATAGTGGCTGTACCAATTCACATTCCCACCAGCAGTGCAAGAGTGTTCCCTTTTCTCCACACCCTCTCCAGCATTTATTGTTTCTAGATTTCTTGATGATGGCCATTCTGACTGGTGTGAGATGATATCTCATTGTAGTTTTGATTTGCATTTCTCTAATGATTAATGATGTTGAGCATTCTTTCATGTGTTTGTTGGCAGTCTGTATATCTTCTTTGGAGAAATGCCTATTTAAGTCTTCTGCCCATTTTTGGATTGGGTTGTTTGTTTTTTTGCTGTTGAACTGCATGAGCTGTTTATAAATTTTGGAGATTAATCCTTTGTCAGTTGCTTCATTTGCAAATATTTTCTCCCATTCTGAGGGTTGTCTTTTGGTCTTCTTTATGGTTTCCTTTGCTGTGCAAAAGCTTTGAAGTTTCATTAGGTCCCATGTGTTTATCTTTGTTTTTATTTCCATTTCTCTAGGAGGTGGGTCCAAAAGGATCTTGCTGTGATTTATGTCATAGAGTGTTCTACCTATGTTTTCCTCTAAGAGTTTGATAGTTTCTGGCCTTACATTTAAGTCTTTAATCCATTTTGAGCTTATTTTTGTGTATGGTGTTAGGGAATGATCTAATCTCATACTTTTACATGTCCCTGTCCAGTTTTCCCAGCACCACTTATTGAAGAGGCTGTCCTTTCTCCACTGTACATTCCTGCCTCCTTTATCAAAGATAAGTTGGCCATATGTGCGTGGGTTTATCTCTGGGCTTTCTATCCTGATCCACTGATCTATCTTTCTGTTTTTATGCCAGTACCACACTGTCTTAATTACTGTAGCTTTGTAGTATAGTCTGAAGTCAGGGAGCCTGATTCCTCCAGCTCCTTTTTTCATTCTCAAGATTGCTTTGGCTATTCGGGGTCTTTTGTTTTTCCAAACAAATTTTGAAATTTTTTGTTCTAGTTCTGTGAAAAATGCCAGTGGTAGTTTGATAGGGATTGCATTGAATCTGTAGATTGCTTTGGGTAGTAGAGTCATTTTCACAATATTGATTCTTCCAATCCAGGAGCATGGTATATCTCTCCATCTGTTTGTATCATCTTTAATTTCTTTCATCAGTGTCTTATAATTTTCTGCATACAGGTCTTTTGTCTCCTTAGGTAGGTTTATTCCTAGATATTTTATTCTTTTTGTTGCAATGGTAAATGGGAGTGTTTTCTTGATTTCATTTTCAGATTTTTCATCATTAGTGTACAGGAATGCCAGAGATTTCTGTACATTAATTTTGTAACCTGCTACTTTACCAAATTCATTGATTAGCTCTAGTAGTTTTCCGGTAGCATCTTTAGGATTCTCTATGTATAGTATCATGTCATCTGCAAACAATGACAGCTTTACTTCTTCTTTTCCGATTTGGATTCCTTTTATTTCCTTTTCTTCTCTGATTGCTGTGGCTAAAACTTCCAAAACTATGTTGAATAAGAGTGGTGAGAGTGGGCAGCCTTGTCTTGTTCCTGATCTTAGTGGAAATGGTTTCAGTTTCTCACCATTGAGGACAATGTTGGCTGTGGGTTTGTCATATATGGCCTTTATTATGTTGAGGAAAGATCCCTCTATGCCTACTTTCTGCAGGGTTTTTATCATAAATGGGTGTTGAATTTTGTCGAAAGCTTTCTCTGCATCTATTGAGATGATCATATGGTTTTTCTCCTTCAACTTGTTAATATGGTGTATCACATTGATTGATTTGCGTATATTGAAGAATCCTTGCATTCCTGGAATAAACCCCACTTGATCATGGTGTATGATCCTTTTAATGTGCTGTTGGATTCTGTTTGCTAGTATTTTGTTGAGGATTTTTGCATCTATGTTCATCAGTGATATTGGCCTGTAGTTTTCTTTCTTTGTGACATCCTTGCCTGGTTTTCGTATCAAGGTGATGGTGGCCTCGTAGAATGAGTTTGGGAGTGTCCCTTCCTCTGAAATTGTTTGGAAGAGTTTGAGAAGGATGGGTGTTAGCTCTTCTCTAAATGTTTGATAGAATTCGCCTGTGAAGCCATCTGGTCCTGGGCTTTTGTTTGATGGAAGATTTTTAATCACAGTTTCAATTTCAGTGCTTGTGATTGGTCTATTCATATTTTCTATTTCTTCCTGAGTCAGTCTTGGCAGGTTGTGCATTTCTAAGAATTTGTCCATTTCTTCCAGGTTGTCCATTTTATTGGCATAGAGTTGCTTGTAGTAATCTCTCATGATCTTTTGTATTTCTGCAGTGTCAGTTGTTACTTCTCCTTTTTCATTTCTAATTCTATTGATTTGAGTCTTCTCCCTTCTTTTCTTGATGAGTCTGGCTAATGGTTTGTCAATTTTGTTTATCTTCTCAAAGAACCAGCTTTTAGTTTGGTTGATCTTTGCTATCGTTTCCTTCATTTCTTTTTCATTTATTTCTGATCTGATCTTTATGATTTCTTTTCTTCTGCTAGCTTTGGGGGTTTTTTGTTCTTCTTTCTCTAATTGCTTTAGGTGCAGGGTCAGGTTGTTTACTCGAAATGTTTCCTGTTTCTTAAGGTGGGATTGTATTGCTATAAACTTCACCCTTAGAACTGCTTTTGCTGCATCCCATAGGTTTTGGGTTGTCGTGTCTCCATTGTCATTTGTTTCCAGGTATTTTTTAATTTCCTCTCTGATTTCTTCAGTGATCACTTCGTTATTGAGTAGTGTATTGTTTAGCCTCCATGTGTTTGTATTTTTTACAGATCTTTTCCTGTAATTGATGTCTAGTCTCATAGCATTGTGGTCGGAAAAGATACTTGATACAATTTCAATTTTCTTAAATTTACCAAGGCTTGATTTGTGACCCAAGATATGATCTATCCTGGAGAATGTTCCATGAGCACTTGAGAAAAATGTGTATTCTGTTGTTTTTGGATGAAATGTCCTATAAATATCAACTAAGTCTATCTTGTTTAATGTATCATTTAAAGCTTGTGTTTCCTTATTTATTTTCATTTTGGACGATCTGTCCATTGGTGAAAGTGGGGTGTTAAAGTCCCCTACTATGATTGTGTTACTGTCGATTTCCCCTTTTATGGCTGTTAGTATTTGCCTTATGTATTGAGGTGCTCCTATGTTGGGTGCATAAATATTTACAATTGTTATATCTTCTTTTTGGATCGATCCCTTGATCATTATGTAGTGTCCTTCTTTGTCTCTTCTAATAGTCTTTATTTTAAAGTCTATTTTGTCTGATATAAGAATTGCTACTCCAGCTTTCTTTTGATTTCCATTTGCATGGAATATCTTTTTCCATCCTCTTACTTTCAATCTGTATGTGTCTTTAGGTCTGAAGTGGGTCTCTTGTAGACAGCATATATATGGGTCTTGTTTTTGTATCCATTCAGCCACTCTGTTGTCTTTTGGTGGGAGCATTTAGTCCATTTACATTTAAGGTAATTATTGATATGTATGTTCCTATTCCCATTTCCTTAATTGCTTTGGGTTCGTTATTGTAGGTATATTCCTTCTGTTGTGTTTCTTGCCTAGAGAAGTTCCTTTAGCATTTGTTGTAAAGCTGGTTTGGTGGTGCTGAACTCTCTCAGCTTTTGCTTGTCTGTAAACGTTTTAATTTCTCCATCAAATCTGAATGAGATCCTTGCTGGGTAGAGTAATCTTGGCTGCAGGTTTCTCTCCTGCATCACTTTAATTATGTCCTGCCACTCCCTTCTGGCTTGTAGAGTTTCTGCTGAGAGATCAGCTGTTAACCTGATGGGGATTCCCTTGTGTGTTATTTGTTGTTTTTGCCTTGCTGCTTTTAATATGATTTCTTTGTGTTTAATTTTGGACAGTTTGATTAATATGTGTCTTGGTGTATTTCTCCTTGGATTTATTCTGTATGGGACTCTCTGTGCCTCCTGGACTTGATTAACTATTTCCTTTCCCATATTGGGGAAGTTTTCAACTATAATCTCTTCAAATATTTTCTCAGTCCCTTTCTTTTTCTCTTCTTCTTCTGGAACCCCTATAATTCGAATGTTGGTGCGTTTAATGTTGTCCCAGAGGTCTCTGAGACTGTCCTCTGTTCTTTTCATTCTTTTTTCTTTATTTTGCTCTGCATCAGTTATTTCCACTATTTTATCTTCCACCTCACTTATCCGTTCTTCTGCCTCAGTTATTCTGCTATTGATCCCATCTAGAGTATTTTTTATTTCATGTATTGTGTTTTTAATCGATGCTTGATTCATCTTTAGTTCTTCTAGGTCCTTGTTAACTGTTTCTTGCATTTTGTCTATTCTATTTCCAAGATTTTGGATCATCTTTACCATCATTATTCTGAACTCTTTTTCAGGTAGACTGCCTATTACCTCTTCATTTGTTAGGTCTGGTAGGTTTTTATCTTGCTCCTTCACCTGCTGTGTGTTTTTCTGTCTTCTCATTTTGCTTATGTTACTGTGTTTGGGGTCTCCTTTTTGCAGGCTGCAGATTCGTAGTTCCCGTTGTTTTTCGTGTCTGACCCCAGTGGCTAAGGTTGTTTCAGTAGGTTGTATAGGCTTCCTGGTGGGGGGGACTAATGCCTGTGTTCTGGTGGTTGAGGCTCGATCTTGTCTTTCTGGTGGACAGGTCCACGTCTGGTGGTGTGTTTTGGGGTGCCTATGGCCTTATTATGTTTTTAGGTAGCTTCTCTGCTAATGGGTGGGGTTGTGTTCCTGCCTTGCTAGTCGCTTGGCATAGGGTGACCAGCACTGTAGCTTGCTGGTCGTTGACTGAAGCTGGGTGCTGGTGTTGGGATGGAGATCTCTGGGAGATTTTCGCTGCTTGATATTATGTGGAGCTGGGAGGTCTCTTGTGGACCCGTGTCCTGAAGTTGGCTCTCCCACTTCAGAGGCACAGCACTGGCTCCTGGCTGCAGCACCAAGAGCCTTTCATCCACCCAGCTCAGAATAACAGGGAGAAAAAGCAGAAAGAAAGAATTAGTAGAAGAAAGAAAGAGAGAGGGAAAGAAAGGAAGAAGGGAAGAAAGGAAGGAAGGAAGGAAGAAAGAAAGAAAGGAGGGAGGGAGTGAGGAAGGATGGAAAGAAAGAAGGAAAGAAAGGAGGGAGGGAGGGAGCAATGAAAGCAAAAGGAAGAGTGAATGGAAGAAGGGAGGGAGGGAGGGAGGAAGGAAAGAAAGAAAGAAAGACAGGAGGGAGGGAGGGAGGAAGGAAAGAAAAAGAAAGTGGAAAGAAGAAGGGTGGGAGGGAGGGAGGAAAGAAAAAGAAAGAAGGAAAGGAAGAGCGGAGGGAGGGAGGGAGGAAGGGAAGGTAGGAAAAAAAGAAAGAGCAGGTAAAGTAAAATAGAATAAAGTATGAAATATAGTAGCGTTATTAAAATTAGAAAGTAATTATTGAAAAGAAAAAAAAAAAAACGGACCGATAGAACCCTGGGACATATGGTGGAAGCAAAGCTATACAGAGAGAATCTTACACAGAAGATTACACATACACATTCACAAAAAGAGAGCAGGGGGAAAAATCAAAAATCTTGCTCTCCAAGCCCACCTCCTCAATTTGGGATAATTCGTTGTAAAAAGAGGAAAAGGGCAAGAAGTCTGAAATCTTGCTCTCTAAGTCCACCTCCTTACTTTGGAATAATTTGTTGTAAAAAGAGGAAAAGGGGGGAAAGTCTTAAATCTTGTCCTCAAAGTCCACTTCCTCAATTTGGGATGATTCGCTGTCCACTCATGCACTCCACAGACGCAGGGCACATCAAATGGACCGTGGAGCTTTAATCCGCTGCCTCCGAGGCTGCACAGAGAGATTTCCCTGACTCTGCTCTCACAGCTCCCGGGTCTCAGCCCTGGACCTGGCCCCGCCTCTGTGCGTAGGTCGCCGGAGGGCGTCCGTTCTTCGCTCAGACAGGACGGGTTTAAAGGAGCCGCTGATTCGGGGGCTCTGGCTCACTCATGCAGAGGGGAGGGAGGGGCGCGCAGTTTGGGGCGGGCCTGCAGTGGCAGAGGCCGGCGTGACGTTGCAGCAGCCCGTGGCGCTCCGTGCGCTTTCCCGGGAAAGCCGTCCCCGGGTCTCGGGACCCCGGCAGTGGCGGGGTGCACAGGTCCCCCGGAAGGCGGGGCGGACAGTGACCCGCGCTCGCACACAGGCCCCGCGGCTGCGGCGGCGGCGGGCGGCGGCAGGCGGTGGCAGGCGGCGGCGGTGGCGGGCCGCGGCGGCGGCGGCGGGCGGCGTCGGGCGGTGGGCGGCGGCGGGCCGCGGCGGCGGCGGCGGGCGGCGGCGGGCGGTGGGCAGCGGCGGCGGCGGCGGCGGCGGCCCACGCCCGTCTCCGAGGTCCACGCCTTACCCGCGGCTCGAGCCTGTCTCCGGCGCTTCCCTAAGCAGCCCTTTTAATGCCCTCTCCTCGCACACCAGGAAACGAAAGTGAAAGTGAAAAAAGACTCTTGCCTCTTCAGCAACTCCAGACCTTTTCCCCGGACTCCCTCCGGGCTAGCCGTGGTGCACTAACCCTTTCAGGCTCTCTTCCTGCCGCCAGCCCCAGTCCTCTCCCTGCGCTCCGACTGAAAGCCGATACCCAAGCCTCAGCTCCCAGCCCCGCCCGCCACGGCGGCCGAGCAGACAAGCCTCTCGGGCTGGTGTGTGCCTGAGGGCACTGATCCTCTGTGCCGGAATCTCTCCGCTTTGCCCTCCACACCCCTGTTGCTGTGCTCTCCTCCGCTACTCCGAAGCTTTCCCCCTCCGCCACCTGCAGTCTCCGCCCGCGAAGGGGCTTGTAGTGTGTAGAAACCTTCCCTCCTTCACGGCTCCCTCCCACTGGTGCAGGTCCCGTCCCTATCCTATTGTCTCTGTTTATTCTTTTTTTTCTTTTGCCCTACCCAGGTATGTGGGGAGTTTCTTGCCTTTTAGGGGGTCTGAGGTCTTCTGTCAGCGTTCAGTAGGTGTTCTGTAGGAGTTGTTCCACGTGTAGATGAATTTCTGATGTATCTGTGGGGAGGAAGATGATCTCCGCGTCTTACTCTTCCGCCATCTTCCTCCGGGCTCCCACATAATTTTTTATAAAAAGGAAGCACACCATACATACTTAGGTATAATTTTTTTTTGCAAATGTCTTTCCATGTCAGTAAATATATATATCCCCATGATCATTACTATTGGCTATATGACATGCCATTTTTTTGATGTATAAAATAAATATATTTAGCAAAGTTCATGATGATTAAAAGTTAGGCCATTAAAAAATTCTTTGATAATTGTTTATGACAGAGTTTGTGCCATACATAATTCTTACATTTTTATGAATCCAATCTGTCAGTCTCATTATGGTTTCTGCCTTTGAGATCATGCTTAAGAATTCTTTACCAATACAAATATTTTAAAATTATTCAGCTCTGTGTTCTTCTAGTACTTTGGTGTTTTCTATTTTAAAACTAAAAACTTCAACCAATATAAAATTTATCTTACATATTATGGGGCAGGAATCTACTTTATTTTTTTCTAAAATGCTTAAATAATCTATCCCTCTGCTAATATAAACAATGATCTTTATAAATAAATGGATCTGTTCCTAGGCTTTAAAGTTTTGTTTCATTGATCAATTTCCATTCCTGTGCAAGATCCATACTATTTTAATTATTTTTTAATCCTATTATTCGTTTTCCACACACACACTGTATTTTATTTTTACAAGAGATAAATAAACTGACACCAAGCATTGTAAATGGATGACCACAACAAAAGCAACAATGATTGCAATTACCAAACATGAAACACACTCATACTATGTCATAATATTGACATTCAGTCCAGTAATCCTCCACTGTAACAGCTCCTTTACTTTGCAGTGAAAATTGATTTGTATATTTTTTGCCTCTGAGTCCTTGTGGGATTTTTTTTTATTCAAACAGAAAGTCACAAAAATTATAATCATCCTCATCAGTTAACTGAGTCCCATGTAATTATTTTTTTCATCTTGATCTTTTGTTAACACTTCTATGAATTCATCAGTTTTCCATTAGAGTTCTGAAAATGCTTATTCATTCAGTTCAGCAGTATAGTCAGTTACCAGAAACCTGTACTTGTCAGAGTCTTTTCCATGAATTCCTTGAAGATGAAACCCTTTTATAGGAACATTTTTTCAAAAACATCAGAGTACACCCAGAACTGTCTGTCAATGACAAAAGACTTAAAAATGACCACAGTTAAAGATTTGATGAAAGTTCATAATAATGCAATTGACAAGGAAATTTAGTTATTTCTGAGATATACATTTTAAAGTCATAACTAGAATTATGACTTATAACATTATACCAGAACATATAAGATTTTTAGAAATTTCATGTAATGTCTGAAACATTTATATTAACATATTTCCATACAATAACCCAAAGAAAGTTTAGTATTAGTTGTTTTTGTTTGTTTGTTTATACTGCAGGTTCTTATTAGTCATCAATTTTACACACATCAGTGTATACATGTCAATCCCAATCGCCCAATTCAGCACACCACCATCCCCACTCCACCGCAGTTTTCCCCCTTGGTGTCCATACTTTTGTTCTCTACATCTGTGTCTCAACTTCTGTCCTGCAAACCAGTTCATCTGTACCATTTTTCCAGGTTCCACATACATGTGTTAATATACGATATTTGTTTTTCTCTTTCTGACTTCACTCTTATGACAGTCTCTAGATCCATCAACGTCTCAACAAATGACTAAATTTCGTTCCTTTTTATGGCTGAGTAATATTCCATTGTATATAGGTACCACATCTTCTTTATCCATTTGTCTGTCAATGGGCATTTAGGTTGCTTCCATGACCTGGCTATTATAAATAGTGCTGCAATGAACATTGGGGTGCATGTGTCTTTTTGAATGATGGTTTTCTCTGGGTATATGCCCAGTAGTGGGATTACTGGATCATATGGTAATTCTATTATTAGTTTTTTAAGGACCCTCCATACTGTTCTCCATAGTGGCTGTATCACTTTATATTCCTACTAACAGTGCAAGAGGGTTCCCTTTTCTCCACACCCTCTCCAGCATTTGTTGCTTGTAGATTTTCTGATGATGCCCATTCTAACTGGTGTGAGGTGATACCTCACTGTAGTTTTGATTTGCATTTCTCTAATAATTAGTGATGTTGAGCAACTTTTTTTTTTTTTTTTTTTTTTTTTTTTTTTGCGGCATGTGGGCCTCTCACTGTTGCGGCCCCTCCCGCTGTGGAGCACAGGCTCCGGACGCGCAGGCTCAGCGGCCATGGCTCACGGGCCCAGCCGCTCCGCAGCATGCGGGATCCTCCCAGACCGGGGCACGAACCCGCGTCCCCTGCATCGGCAGGCAGACTCCCAACCACTGCGCCACCAGGGAAGCCCTGAGCAACTTTTCATGTGCTTCTTGGCCATCTGTATGTCTTCTTTGGAGAAATGTCTATTTAGGTCTTCTGTGCATTTTTGGATTCGGTTGTTTGTTTTCTTAATATTGAGCTGCATGAGCTGTTTATATATTTTGGAGATTAATCCTTTGTCCATTGATTCGTTTGCAAATATTTTCTCCCATTCTGAGGGTTGTCTTTCGTCTTGTTTATGGTTTCCTTTGCTGTGCAAAAGATTTGAAGTTTCATTAGGTCCCATTTGTTTATTTTTGTTTTTATTAACATTACTTTAGGAGGTGGGTCAAAAAAGATCTTGCTGTGATTTATATCAAAGAGTGTTCTTCCTATGTTTTCCTCTAAGAGTTTTATAGTGTCCGGCCTTACATTTAGGCCTCTAATCGATTTTGAGTTTATTTTTGCATATGGTATTAGGGAGTGTTTTAATTTCATTCTTTTACATGTAGCTGTCCAGTTTTCCCAGAACCACTTATTGAAGAGACTGTCTTTTCTCCATTGTATATCCTTGACCCCTTTGTCATACATTAGTTGACCATAGGTATGTGGGTCTACCTCTGGGCTTTCTGTCTTGTTCCATTGATCTATGTTTCTGTTTTTGTGCCAGTACCGTAATGTCTTGATGACTGTAGCTTTGTAGTATAGTCTGAAGTCAGGGAGTCTGATTCCTCCAGCTCTGTTTTATTCCCTCAAGACTGCTTTGGCTATTTGGGGTCTTTTGTGTCTCCATACAAATTTTAAGATGATTTGTTCTAGTTCTGTAAAAAATGCCATTGGTAATTTGATAGGGATTGCATTGAATCTGTAGATTGCTTTAGGTAGTATAGTCATTTTCACAGTATTGATTCTTCCAATCCGAGAACATGGTATATCTCTCCATCTGTTGGTATCATCTTTAATTTCTTTCATCAGTGTCCAATAGTTTTCTGCATACAGGTCTTTTGTCTCCCTACGTAGGTTTATTCCTAGGTATTTTATTCTTTTTGTTGCAGTGGTAAATGGGAGTGTTTCCATAATTTCTCTTTCAGATTTTTCATCATTAGTGTATAGGAATGCAAGAGATTTCTGTGCATTAATTTTGTATCCTGCTACTTTACCAGATTCATTGATTAGCTCTAGTAGTTTTCTGGTGTCATTTTTAGGATTCTCTATGTATAGTATCATGGCATCTGCAAACAGTGACTGTTTTACTTCTTCTTTACCAATTTGTATTCCTTTTATTTCTTGTCCTTCTCTGATTGTCGTGGCTAGGACTTCCAAAACTATGGTGAATAATAGTGGTGAGAGTGGACATCCTTGTCTCCTTCCTGATCTTAGAGGAAATGCTTTCAGTTTTTCACCATTGAGAATGATGTTTGCTGTGGGTTTGTTGTATTTGGCCTTTATTATGTTGAGGTAGGTTCCCTGTATGCCCACTTTGTGGAGAGTTTTTATCATAAATGGGTGTTGAAATTTGTCAAAAGTTTTTTCTGCATCTGTTGAGATGATCATATGCTTTTTATTCTTCAATTTGTTAATATGTGTATCACATTGATTGATTTGCATATATTGAAGAATCCTTATATCCCTGGGATAAATCCCATATGATCGTGGTTTATGATCCTTTTAAAGTGTTGTTGGATTCTGTTTGCTAGTATTTTGTTGAGGATTTTTGCATCTATATTCATCAGTGATATTGGTTTGTAATTTTCTTTTTTTGTAGTATCTTTGTCTGGTTTTGGTATCAACGTGATGGTGGCCTCATAGAATGAGTTTGGGAGTGTTCCTTCCTCTGCAGTTTTTGGAAGAGTTTGAGAAGGATGGGTGTTAGCTCTTCTCTAAATGTTTTATAGAATTCAACTGTGAAGCCATCTGGTCCTAGACTTCTGTTGGAAGATTTTTAATCACAGGTTCAATTTCATTACTTGTGATTGGCCTGTTCATATTTTCGGTTTCTTCCTGGTTCAGTCTTGGAAGGTTATACCTTTCTAAGAATTTGTCCATTTCATTGGCATAGAGATGTTTGTAGTAGTCTCTTAAGATGCTTTGTATTTCTGCGGTGTCTGTTGTAACTTCTCCTTTTTCGTTTCTAATTTTATTTATTTGAGTCCTCTCCCTCTTGATGAGTCTGGCTAATGGTTTACCAATTTTGTTTATCTTCTCAAAGAAACAGCTTTCAGTTTTATTGATATTTGCTCTTGTTTTCTTTGTTTCTATTTCATTTATTTCTGCTCTGATCGTTATGATTTCTTTCCTTCTGCTAACTTTGGGTTTTGTTTGTTCTTCTTTCTCTAGTTCCTTTAGGTGTAAGGTTAGATTGTTTATTTGAGATTTTTCTTGTTTCTTGAGGTAGGCTCGTATAGCTATAAACTTCCATCTTAGAACTGTTTTTGCTGCATCCCATAGGTTTTGGATCAGCGTGTTTGCATTGTCATTTGTGTCTAGGTATTTTTTTATTTCCTCTTTGATTTCTTCAGTGATCTCTTGGTTATTTAGTAACGTATTGTTTAGCCTCCGTGTGTTTTTGTTTTTTACATTTTTTTCCCTGTAATTCACTTCTGATCTCATAGTGTTGTGGTCAGAAAAGATGCTTGATATGATATCAGTTTTCTTAAATTTACTGAGGCTTGATTTGTGACCCAAGCTGTGATCTATCCTGGAGAATGTTCTGTGTGCACTTGAGAAGAAAGTGTAATCTGCTGTTTTTGGATAGAATGTCCTATAAATTTAAATTAAATCTATCTGGTCTATTGTGTAATTTAAAGCTTCTGTTTCTTTAATTATTTTCATTTTGAATGATCTGTCCATTCGTGTAAGTGAGGTGTTAGAGTCCCCCACTATTATTGTGTTACTGTCAATTTCCTCTTTTATAGCTGTTAGCAATTGCCTTATGCATTGAGGTTCTCCTATGTTGGGTGCATATATATTTATAATTGTTATATTTTCTTCTTGGATTGATCCCTTGTTCATTATGCAGTGTCCTTCCTTGTCTCTTGTAACATTCTTTAAAGTTTATTTTATCTGATATGAGTATACCTACTCCAGCTTTCTTTTGATTTCCATTTGCATGGAATATCTTTTTCCATCCCCTCACTTTCAGTCTGTATGTGTTCCTAGGTCTGAAGTGGGTCTCTTGTAGACAGCATATGTATGGGTCTTGTTTTTGTATCCATTCAGCAGCCTGTGTCTTTTGGTTGGAGCATTTAATCCATTCACGTTTAAGGTAATTATTGATATGAATGTTCCTCTGACCATTTTCTTGATTGTTTTGGGTTTGTTTTTGTAGGTCCTTTTCTTCTCTTGTGTTTCCCACTTATAGAAGTTCCTTTAGCATTTGTTGTAGAACTGATTTGGTGGTGCTGAATTCTCTTAGCTTTTGCTTGTCTGTAAAGCTTTTAATTTATCCATGTAATCTGAATGAGATCCTTGCCAGGTAGAGTAATCTTGGTTGTAGGTTCTTCCCTTTCATCACTTTAAGTATATCATGCCACTCCCTTCTGGCTTGTAGAGTTTCTGGTGAGAAATCAGCTGTTAACCTTATGGGAGTTCCCTTGTATGTTATTTGTCATTTTTCCCTTGCTGTTTTCAATAATGTTTCTTTGTCTTTAATTTTTGCCAATTTGATTACTATGTGTCTCGGCATGTTTCTCCTTGGGTTTATCCTGTATGGGACTCGCTGCACTTCCTGGACTTGGGTGGCTATTTCCTTTCCCATGTTAGGGAAGTTTTCGACTATAATCTCTTCAAATATTTTCTCTGGTCCTTTCTCTCTCTCTTCTCCTTCTGGGACCCCTATAATGCAAATGTTGTTGCATTTAATGTTGTCCCAGAGGTCTCTTAGGCTGTCTTCATTTCTTTTCATTCTTTTTTCTTTAGTCTGTTCCACAGCAGTGAATTCCACCATTCTGTCTTCCAGGTCACTTATCCGTTCTTCTGCCTCAGTCATTCTGGTATTGATTCCTTCTAGTGTAGTTTTCATTTCAGTTATTGTATTGTTCATCTCTGTTTGTTTGTTCTTTCATTATTCTAAGTCTTTGTTAAACATTTCTTGCATCTTCTTGATCTTTGCCTCCATTCTTTTTCCGAGGTCCTGGATCATCTTCACTATCATTATTCTGAATTCTTTTTCTGGAAGGTTGCCTATCTCCACTTCATTTAGTTGTTTTTCTGGGGTTTTATCTTGTTCCTTCATCCAGTATATAGTCCTCTGCCTTTTCATCTTGTCTATCTTTCTGTGAATGTGGTTTTTGTTCCACAGCCTGAAGGATTATAGTTCTTCTTGCTTCTGCTGTCTGCCCTCTTGTCTATTTTAATTATTGAGTGTCTTTAGTATGTGTCAGTTGATGTCTGCTTGAGCAAAACCTCTTAAAGTTTTTTGGCTAGTGTAACAGCTGGTCATCTTCCAGATAAATATGAGAATAATCTGTGAAGTTGCAAACATTTTTTGCAACTTGAATTTTTTATTAAAATTATGTTAAATGTAAAGATTAATTTGGGGAGATTGACATATTTATAATATCTTCTGATCAAATAATATAAAATATGTTGTCTATAGTTAACAGTACTTTTAACTATTCAATTTTATAATTGAAAGTTACTGAGAGAGTAGATCTTAAATGTTCTTACCACACACACAAAATGGTAACAATATGAGGTGATGGATGTGTTAATTAACTTTATTGTGGTAATCATTGCACAATATATACATATACCAAATCATCATGTTGTATACCTTAAACTTACACAATATTGTGTGTCAATTATTTCTCAATAAATCTGGCAAAACATAAAATATACCTATTTATCTTATTTTTTTACTTCCTAATCATATTTTTAATTACATTCATATAGCTATAGCACATTTTTGTTAAGATGATTTCAAAATACTTTATCCTTTGTTGTAATTGTGAATAAGAGCTTTTTCTCTTATTTTCTGCTTATTGCTAGTGCAGATATATATGAATTGATTACATTTGTTTTATCTTATTTTTAAAATCATTTATTCTACTAGATTTTTATTTTCCTGGGTTTTCCATTATTTAGATCTTATTTTCCTTTCTTGAACCATTGCATAGGTTCAAACCTACTCTAGAAAAGTGTTGAAAACTTTGATGATAGCAGTGCTTTCTTGCCTTTTCCCTGACTTCAAAGGAAGGCTCCAGGTCATCACTATCCAATAGAACTTTTTGCAACTCCATGATAATTCTCCAATTGATCAATACATGTGGCCATTGAGCACTTAAAATGTTGCTAATGATATTGAAAAACTGAATTTTAATTTAATTTAATTTTAATTAATTTAAATATAAACAGCCAACAGGCTTTAGTAGGGCCAATAGAGGCTACTGTACTGGACAGCACAGCTCTAGGTTTTCATTTTTAATTATGTTGAGTGTTTATTTCAGATGGGTTTTTAACTTGTTACAGCCAGCTTAGGGTAAAGATGATGGGGTAAAAGTGAGATTATCATGTATAATAGATAATTGCCAAACCCATGCCTTTAGCAGGATGTGAAAGGGAGTAGAGGATTGAATGATAGGTGGAGTGAGATGAGGGTTGAAGCAAAGCTTGTTTTCCATATGTTGATTTTGTTATTAACGTAAGTGTAGTCCCAAATCCAACCCTTTTTTACCCTCCCAAATATGTACTTTCTTCTATTTTTGTTATTTCTATTAATATTGTCAACATGATCTTAGCCCAAAACCTTGCTATAACTTTTTTTATTTTTCTATCTTCCTTGTGCCCTAAAACTCAAATATTCCTTCACCCCACCTCCATTTCCATGAGCCTACATCTTACCCATTCTTCAAGGTCTTCACAAGTGTACCTTCTGTATGAAATAACTCTTTCTTGATCTCATAAATTAAAAGTAGTTTTGGGCTTCCCTGGTGGTACAGTGGTTAAGAATACACCTGCCAATGCAGGGGACACAGGTTTGAGCCCTGGTCCAGGAAGATCCCACATGCCACGGAGCAACTAAGCCTGTGTGCCACAACTACTGAGCCTGCGCTCCACAACTACTGAAGCCTGTGCACCTAGAGTCCATGCTCCACAACAAGAGAAGTCACTGCAATGGGAAGACTGTGCGCCACAACAAAGAGTTGCCCCCACTCACCACAACTAGAGAAAGCTCACACGCAGCAACGAAGACCCAATGCAGCCAAAAAGAAATATAAATAAAATAAATAATTTTTTTTGTGTGTGTGTGTGGTACGTGGGCCTCTCACTGTTGTGGCCTCTCCCATTGCGGAGCCCAGGCTCCGGACGCTCAGGCTCAGCGGCCATGGCTCACGGGCCCAGCCGCTCCACGGCACGTGGGATCTTCCCGGACAGGGGCACGAACGCGTGTCCCCTGCATCGGCAGGCGGACTCTCAACCACTGCGCCACCAGGGAAGCCCCAATAAATTTATTTTTTAAAAAGTAGTTTAGTCTTCCTTGAAACTAGGATTTAATTTGTGCTTCCTTTTTTTTTTTTTTTTTTTTTGTGGTACACGGGCCTCCCACTGTTGTGGCCTCTCCCGTTGCGGAGCACAGGCTCCAGACGCGCAGGCTCAGTGGCCATGGCTCACGGGCCCAGCCGCTCCGTAGCACGTGGGATCTTCCCGGACCAGGGCACGAACCTGCGCCCCCTGCGTCGGCAGGCGGACCCTCAACCACTACGCCATCAGGGAAGCCCTGTGCTTCCTTTTTATAGTGCTTAGTCCTGCACATTTCCTTATAGCTTTTTATGAACAAATCTATGTCTATTTTATAGATATATTTTTCAATTGTTATTGTAAATATTACAGTACATATCCATTATAAGCTCTTTGAGGAAATAATCCTTGACTGATTTACCTTTCTGTCCTGAAGGGTCCCTCTGCTGGTATGCTGTGTAGCTATACATGCACTCAGTAAATATTTATTAAATGAGTCACATCCAACTTGTATTAATTGTATGTTTTGTATGTATGTCTTTTCTTCAATTAATACCTTTTGTAGAGCAAGACTCATATGTATTTATTTTTGTAGTCTGCATACTAGCACAATGCTAAGCTTTGAATAATTGATAATTATTTAATATCTTTTTTATAAAAATAGTGTTAAGACATATCACTTAGAATTGCTGTTTGGCTGTATGTAATGGAAATCCAATTAGAGTAGCTTAACCAAACAGTTATTTTTCTCAAATAACAAGAAAGCTAGAGGTAGACACTCTAGGACTGGTACAGTGGTGTCATGATATCATCAATGCCCCAGATTTTTTCTGTCCTTAACGTTATAGCTCTTGTTTTTGTGGTCATATAAGGCTCTTCCACCTCCAAGCATCATATTCATGTTTCTGTCCCTTTCTATCAGGAAAACAGTAACTTTTCTGGAGGTTTCTACAGATAGACTTCTGCTCATTTTAGTCAGAATTTGGGTCACATGGGCATTTTTCCACCTGCCAGGGGATTTTGGAAGGTGAGTATTTTTAAACAGGTGCATTGCCATACACGCAAAATTTGTATTCTATTCATAAGGAAGAAAAGGAGAATGTATCTTGGAGGGGTATGTATCTTGGATATGGAATTTACATGTAAAGCCATTATAATCAACAAAGGGGTGAAAAGATACATGTGACACTTTCAACAATTCGAGACAATTTTATGATAAATTACATATACACAGTCAGACAATAAATGCTTTCAAAGGTTAGAGGTAGAAGAGCTCCCTGGAAGATGGAGTTGACTAGGAAATCTTCAATGTAAGAGGTGGGAGTTGAACAGAGCCTTAAAAGATGGGTCAAATATTATACAGAGGTACTGGATGCCTATTTTGCCAGTGAGGAATTACATGCTTAAAGTGTGTTTTTGAATTACTAGACCAGCTTAGCAAGAATAATGCACTCATGTCATAGGGCAATCGAAAATAAGTTGGGACAACGTAATGGAGGATTATGTGTGCCACCATGAAGAATTTGGATTTGAGACTTGTTCAGATCAACAGATCTATTGGAGATTTCTGAAAAGAGGAATAATAAGGGAAAGTAGAATAGAAATGGTAACATGTTAGAGTTTAAAAGACTAATTCACAGATTAGTTCATTAAAATTAATATCAAATGCTGTACCTCCTATCCAGTAGTTAAGATAGTTCATAGCATTTTTCACCAAAGCAGTTGGTCCTAAGGGGTCTCCAATACCTAAAATGGATATTTAATACTATTTCACTTGAAGCCCCGAATGTAGAACAATGGCACTCTAGAATTCAAATTTTCTATTAAACTTATTTTTTTAAATATTGCCAAGGAGTTCTTTGTTTCTGTTATCACCACAAGGATTTGAAATATTATATCAGAATATTTTATCATATTAATACCCAAGTGTAATCTTTCTTAATTAAATCATTTCTCTAAACTTGCACTGAATAATTAATAAAATGATGGTTGAAAACAGATTGGTGCTCCTTTGACTAAGTGTACTTTTTGTTGTCTATTTTCTCAACCAAGAATTTTAAGTCTGTTGAAAATGCTTAAACTTCAAAGCACTTACATTGAGCCAATGTTTTATTTTCCTTTTAAAATAAATCTTAATACATTTTGCAAAGTTTTTTTTTTAAGATAATTGAGGTGTGTTAGAGCTTTCCCCAGATATACTTACGGATTTTTAAAATGACAGATATTTATTCTAAAAAATGACAGATATTTATTCAACTGTAAATCTCACTAAATAGTAAGGATTTCTTCTACTTTAATAATGATATCAATTACATTTGATGGTTTGACATAGCAGTTTGAGTAAATAGACTGATTCAATTGAAACATGTAAAACATGCTTGAAATTATTTCCTATATAATTTTAAATGAACATCTGAAGCCTGAATTACCTCATTTATTTTGTAATTGGAATACCAGAAATTTCCACCTTCATTAGTGCCTCATCTCTCTCCTCCTTAATTACCATAAGATCTTTACTTTTAGAGTCCCATTAATATGAATTTAACTCCATATAGAAATACAGATATAATGCAATTACACCCAACTAGTTAAAATTTCAGCATTCATTGTTGGGTACTTTTTGACTATTGTTCAGCTCCCATAATTATATATGACTAAATTATCAGCTCCCTGCTTTATTAGTTGAAAAATAATAGCATGTAACACCAATCGAGAGATTCTCGTGATTAGTGGCCATTGCAAATTTTAAGTAAAATGCCTGATATGAAGCACTTTCTTTTTTACAAACCTGGTTGGTACTTCAAATAATCACAAAGTGGAATGACCATAGGAGCCATGGCTAACATTTGTTGAGGGTCTGGCCACACATGTGCTTGGCATTCATGTCACATATTCTTTCACAGCAAACCTGTCAGTCAGTAAACACATATTTATTGAGCACTTGTTATATGCCAGATATTGCAAGGTGTATTGTCCTATTTTTGTTGAATGAAGAAACAGGCTCAGAAAAGTTAAGTGACTAGATCTAATCTCACAGCTAGGAAAGGGCAGAGCTAGGATTTGACTCGAGGTCTGATTTCAGAGATCATACGATTATCATCATTGGGTTCTTCATGTTTGGAAGAGTGGAAGTATGAGAAAAGATAGAATTTACAAACTGATTTCCCTAATATGTGTTGGTGTGCGATTCCTAATAATCATTTGCTGTATGACCCAGATATCACCTGGAATTGTCTCAGCATTTAGAGATCTGTGTATAATTAGCTTAGACCCCGGTCGTTTTATAGCCTTTGGAAGTCTGAAGCTCTCCCCACAATTTCTAATTCCCAGGTCTTACACTCTTATGGTCCCCCTCCTGTGTTTGTCTGGAGGCCACCTCGATTTGCCGTGTCAATTGACATTTGCATGTCAATCTGGGTGTAAAGCTCCATCCTTTCAGGTTTTTATAGCACATGCCTTCACCAAGCATTTTATGAGTATTGGGAAGGATCCCCTTACAAACCACAAAGTCTTCCACTATCCCTTTCCTCTCAGCCTTGCCCCTTAATTGCAATGCCCTACCTCTCTCCCCAAATTCTTCTCCTTCTGTTTTGCAGAATAAGTTTACCTTTCCTTTGAAGCCAGGATATTCCAGGTACCTGACAACTTTGGGAGTCACATCTCTACCCCCAAGCTGGAGTGTCAGTGTGTGCCTTCCTTGTTTCTATCTCATTAAAAGCAAAAATCGTGAGATTCTCTTGGAAAACAGCAAAATTTGGAATTAGTCTCATCAGTCTGACAGCTCTTGTTTAGCTCAGTTTTAATTTGAATTTCGTGGAATTTTCAACATCAACAATTTTGTTCAACTAACCTTAAATGGTGAGAACTGAAAACATCTAATACAAAAAAGAGCTACTCTTCTTAGATTAGAAATAAAATACTTTACATAACTAAGAAAAAGCCTATCTTTAGATTTTTACTTACTTCCTACCTCTTTCCAAAAATGTGATTTACAAAAATTACAGAATAAATTTGGATGTAAGCTTTTTCTGTACTTTTTTCCAGACCACTTTTTCTATTAGCTATTCAGAGTGACTTTCAGGAGTTTGAGAGCTTGGTTTGTTTATGAGCCCAGAATATAGAGGCTGTATAAATTTAAGTAGACTGAAGCCCTTGGTTTTACAACACTGTGTTAGAAGTGGTTGGAGAACTGCTTTCTACTTCCGGATAAGCCCAGACTGTTGTCTCGTCTTACATGATTTGCCACTAAAATTTTAATTCCTGTCAGAATTACTTTATATGCAAGAAAGCTGAAAACACGTTGACCAAAAGAACTTTAATTCTCACTCATTTCTAATATAATTTTAATTGGTTCATCTTTAATTTAGGAAGCAATTTCTCTAGTAATTTGGCAAACATTAGTTCCGTTAAGTCAAACCTTACTGAAGAAACTGCCTTAATGGTTTTTTGAGGAGCTCATGTTTTTTCATATTCCATGATTATACTGGCACTGTTTTTTATTTAACAAACATTATTTTCTTTATTAAACAAAGTATTGCATTAGGATGTGTTTCTAACATGTAAGTAATAATAAGGGAGAGTAAATGAAAGACGGGGCAGATCCTGAATGTGAGCTGCCTTTGGAAGTGGGATGTCTCAAGAATATTGGTGTTAAGACTAGACTAACAGTAACTGAATCTTAATACTAGGATTGCAAAAAGAGCATTTTATCATTGTGTGACCTAGACCAAATTCTTTAACCTTCCTAAACTTTTCATTCCTTACGTGTTAAGTGGGGAGTATGTCTGCCTTACCTACCTCAAAATGTTGTTGTAAGCATTAAATGAAAACACTGTATGTGAAAGTACTTTGTATTGTGCGGAACCTACAGACATTAGGGATTATGTTTTTATTTTATTTTTTTATACAGCAGGTTCTTATTAGTTATCTATTTTATACATATTAGTGTATATATGTCAATCCCAATCTCCCAGTTCATCCCACCACCACCACCACCACCACCACCACCACCACCACCACCCCCGCTTTCCCACCTTGGTGTCCATATGTTTCTTCTCTACATCTCTGTCTCTATTTCTGCCCTGCAAACCGGTTCATCTGTGCCATTTTTCTAGGTTCCACATATATGTGTTAATATAGAGTATTGGTTTTTCTCTTTCTGACTTACTTCACTCTGTATGACAGTCTCTAGATCCATCCACGTCTCTACAAATGACCCAGTTTCGTTCCTTTTTACGGCTGAGTAATAGTCCATTGTATATATGGAATATATACCACAACTTCCTTATCCATTCATCTGTCGATGGGCATTTAGGTTGCTTCCATGTCCTGGCTATTGTAAATAGTGCTTCAGTGAACATTGGGGTGCATGTGTCTTTTTGAATTATGGTTTCCTATGGGTATATGCCCAGTAGTGGGATTGCTGGGTCATATGGTAATTCTATTTTTAGTTTTTTAAGGAATCTCCATACTGTTCTCCATAGTGGCTCTATCAATTTACATTCCCACCAACAGTGCAAGAAAGTTCCCTTTTATCCACACCCTCTCCAGCATTTGTTGTTTGTAGATTTTCTGATGATGTCCATTCTAACTGGTATGGATAACTCATTGTAGTTTGGATTTGCATTTCTCTGATAATTAGTGATGATGAGCAGATTTCATGTGCTTCTTGGCCATCTGTATGTCTTCTTTGGAGAAATGTCTGTTTAGGTCTTCTGCCCATTTTTTGATTGGGTTGTTTGTTTTTTTAATATTGAGCTGCATGAGCTGTTTATATATTTTAGAGATTAATCCTTTGTCCATTGATTCATTTGCAAATATTTTCTCCCATTCTGAGGGTTCTCTTTTCATGTTGTTTATGGTTTCCTTTGCTGTGCAAACGCTTTTAAGTTTCATTAAGTCCCACTTGTTTATTTTTGTTTTTATTTCCATTTCTCTGGAGGTGGGTCAAAAAAGATCTTGCTATGATTTATGTCAAAGTGTGTTCTTCCTATGTTTTCCTCTAAGAGTTTTATAGTGTCTGGTCTTAATTTAGGTCTTTAATCCATTTTGAGTTTATTTTTGTGTATTGTATTTAGGAAGTGTTCTAACTTCATTCTTTTACATGTAGCTGTCCAGTTTTCCCAGCACCACTTATTGAAGAGACTGTCTTTTCTCCATTGTATATCCTTCCTTCCTTTGTCATACATTAGTTGACCATAGGTGTGTGGGTTTATGTCTGGGCTTTCTATCCTGTTCTATTGATCTATATTTCTGTTTTTGTGCCAGTACCATATTGCCTTGATTACTGTAGCTTTGTAGTATAGTCTGAAGTCAGGGATTCTGATTCCTCCAGCTCCGTTTCTTCCCTCAGTAACTTCCAGCTATTTGGGGTCTTGTGTGTCTCCATACAAATTTTAAGATTTTTTGTTCTAGTTCTGTAAAAAATGCCATTGGTAATTTGATAGGGATTGCATTAAATCTATAGATTGGTTTGCATAGTATAGTCATTTTCACAATATTGATTCTCCCAATCCAAGAACATGATATATCTCTCCATCTGTTTGTGTCACCTTTGATTTCTTTCATCAGTGTCTTATAGTTTTCTGAGTACAGGTCTTTTAACTCCTTAGTAGGTTTGTTCCTAAGTATTTTATTCTTTTTGTTGCAATGGTGAATGGGATTGTTTCCTTAATTTCTCTTTCTGATCTTTCATTGTTAGTGTATAGGAATGCAAGAGATTTCTGTGCATTAATTTTGTATCCTGCAACTTTACCAAATTCATTGATTAGCTCTAGTAGTTTTCTGGTGGCATCTTTAGGATTATCTATGTATAGTATCATGTCATCTGCAAACAGTGACAATTTTACTTCTTTTCTAATTTGTATTCCTTTTAGTTCTTTTTCTTCTCTGATTTCCATGGCTAGGACTTCCAAAACTATGTTGAATAATAGTGGTGAGAGTGGACATCCTTGTCTCGTTCCTGATCTTAGAGGAAACGCTTTCAGTTTTTCACCATTGAGAATGATGTTTGTTGTGGGTTTGTCATATATGGACTTTATTATGTTGAGGTAGTTTCCCTCTATGCCCACTTTCTGGAGAGTTTTTATCATAAATGGATGTTGAATTTTGTCAAAAGCTTTTTCTGCATCTATTGAGATGATCATATGGTTTTTCTTCTTCAATTTGTTAATATGGTGTATCACATTGATTGATTTGCGTATATTGAAGAATCCTTGCATCCCTGGGAGAAATCCCACTTGATCATGGTGTATGATCCTTTTAATGTGTTGTTGGATTCTGTTTGCTAGTATTTTGTTGAGGATTTTTGCATCTATATTCATCAGTGATATTGGTTTGTAATTTTCTTTTTTTGTAGTATGTTTTTCTGGCTTTGGTACCAGGGTGATGGTGGCATCGTAGAATGAGTTTGGGAGCATTCCTTCCTCTGCAATTTTTTGGAAGAGTTTGAGAAGGATGGGTGTTAGCTCTTCTCTAAATGTTTGATAGAATTCACCTTTGAGGCCATCTGGTCCTGGACTTTTGTTTGTTGGAAGATTTTAATCACAGTTTCAATTTCATTACTTGTGATTGGCCTGTTCATATTTTCTGTTTCTTCCTGGTTCAGTCTTGGAAGGTTATACCTTTCTAAGAATTTGTCCATTTCTTCCAGGTTGTCCATTTTACTGGCACAGAGTTGCTTGTAGTAGTCTCTTATGATGCTTTGTATTTCTTTGGTATCTGTTGTGACTTCTCCTTTTTCATTTCTAATTTTATTGATTTGAGACCTCCCCCTCTTTTTCTTGATGAGTCTGGCTAAAGGTTTTTCAATTTTGTTTATCTTCTCAAAGAACCAGCTTTCAGTTTTATTGATCTTTGCTATTGTTTTCTATCTATTTCAGTTATTTCTGCTATGATTTTTATGATGTCTTTCCTTCTACTAACTCTGTGTTTTGTTTGTTCTTCTTTCTCTAGTTCCTTTTGGTGTAAGGTTAGCTTGTTTATTTGAGATTTTTCTTGTTTCTTGAGATAGGATTGTACTGCTATAAACTTCCCTCTTAGAACTGCTTTCGCTGCATCCCATAGGTTTTGGATCATCGTGTTTTCATTGTCATTTGTGTCTAGGTATTTTTTTATTTCCTCTTTGATTTCTTCAGTGATCTCTTGTTTATTTAGTAACATTTTGTTTAGCCTCCATGTGTTTGTGTTTTTTACGTTTTTTCCCTGTAATTGATTTCTAATCTTATAGTGTTGTGGTTGGAAAAGATGCTTGATATGATATCAGTTTTCTTAAATTTACTGAGGCTTGATTTGTGACCCAAGATGTAATCTATCCTGGAGAATGTTCCGTGTGCACTTGAGAAGAAAGTGGAATCTGCTGTTTTGTGATGGAATGTCCTGTAAATATCAAGTAAACCTACCTGGTCTATTGTGTCATTTAAAGCTTCTGTTTCCTTATTTATTTTCATTTTGGATGATCTGTCCATTGATGTAAGTGAGGTGTTAAAATCCCCCACTCTTACTGTGTTACTGTTGATTTCCTCTTTTAGAGCTGTTAGCAGTTGCCTTATGTATTGAGGTGTCCTTTTTTTTTTTTTTTTGGTGGTACGCAGGCCTCTCACTGTTGTAGCCTCTCCCATTGCGGAGCACAGGCTCTGGACGCACAGGCTCAGCGGTCATGGCTCACGGGCCCAGCCACTCCGCGGCATGTGGCATCTTCCCAGACTGGGGCATGAACCCTCGTCCCCCACACCAACAGGTGGACTCTCAACCAGTGCACCACCAGGGAAGCCCTTGGATTGATCCTTTGACCATTATGTATTGTCCTTCCTTGTGTCTTGTAACATTCTTTATTTTAAAGTCTATTTTATCTGATCTGAGTGTTGCTACTCCAGCTTTCTTTTGATTTCCATTTGCATGGAATATCTTTTTCCATCCCCTCACTTTCAGTCTGTATGTGCCCCTGGGTCTGAATTGAGTCTCCTTTAGACAGCATATGTACGGGTCTTGTTTTTCTATCCGTTCAGCGAGCCTGTGTCTTTTGGTTGGAGCATTTAATCCATTCACATTTAAGGTAATTATCAATATGTATGTTCCTATTACCATTTTATTAATTTTCTTGGGTTTGTTTTTGTAGGTCCTTTTCTTCTCTTGTGTTTCCCACTTAGAGAAGTTCCTTTAGCATTTGTTGTAGAGCTGGTTTGGTGGTGCTGAATTCTCTTAGCTTTTGCTTGTCTGTATAGCTTTTAACTTCTCCATCGAATCTGAATTAGATCCTTGCCAGGTAGAGCAATCTTGGTTGTAGGTTCTTCCCTTTCATCACTTTAAGTATATCATGCCATTCCCTTCTGGCTTGTAGAGTTTCTGCTGAGAAATCAGCTGTTAACCTTATGGGAGTTCCCTTGTATGTTACTTGTCATTTTTCCCTTGCTGCTTTCAGTAATTTTTCTTTGTCTTTAATTTTTGTCAACTTGATTACTATGTGTCTTGGCATGTTTCTCCTTGGGTTTATCCTGCCTGGAACTCTCTGCGCTTCCTGGACTTGGGTGGCTATTTCTTTTCCCATGTTAGAGAAGTTTTTTAATATAATCTCTTCAAATATTTTCTAGGGCCCTTTCTGTCTCTCTTCTCCTTCTAGGACCCCTATAATGTGAATGTTGGTGCATTTAATGTTGTCCCAGAGGTCTCTTAGGCTGTCTTCATTTCTTTTCATTGTTTTCTCCTTATTCTGTTCTGCAGCAATGAATTCCACTATTCTGTCTTCCAGGTCACTTATCCATTCTTCTGCCTCCATTATTCTGCTATTGATTCTTTCTAGTGTATTTTTCATTTCAGTTATTGTATTGTTCATCTCTTGCTGTTCTTTAATTCTTCTCTGTGTTTGTTCTTTAATTCTTCTAGGTCTTTGTTAAAAATTTCTTACATCTTCTTCATCTTTGCCTCCATTCTTTTCCCAAGGTCCTGGATCATCTTCACTATCATTATTCTGAATTCCTTTTCTGGAAGGTTGCAGATCGCCACTTCATTTAATTGTTTTTCTGGGGTTTTATCTTTTCTTCATCTGGTACATAGTCATCTGCCTTTTCATTTTGTCTATCTTTCTGTGAATGTGGTTTTCCTTCCACAGGCTACAAGATTGTAGTTCTTCTTGCTTCTGCTGTCTGCCCTCTGCTGGTTGAAGCTATCTATGAGGCTTGTGCAATCTTCCTGATGGCAGGGACTGGTGGTGGTTAGAGCTGGGTGTTGCTCTGGTGGGCAGTGCTCAGTAAAACTTTAGTCCACTTGTCTGCTAATGGGTGGGGCTGAGTTCCCTTCCTGTTGGTTGTTTGGCCTGAGGTGACCCAGCACTGGAGGCTACAGGCTCTTTGGTGTGGCTATGGCAGACTCTGGGAGGGCTCATGCCAATGAGAACTTTCCAGAACTTCTGCTGCCAGTGTCCTTGTCCTGGCAGTGAGCCACAGCTGTCCCCCACCTCTGCAGAAGACCCTCCAACACTAGCAGGTAGGTCTGGTTCAGTTTCCTATGGGGTCACTGCTCCTTCCCCCTAGGTCCTGATGCGCACACTACTTTGTGTGTGCCCTCCATGAATGGAGTCTCTGTTTCCCCCAGTCCTGTCAAAGTCCTGCAATCAAATCCCACTAGCCTTCAAAGTCTGATTCTCTAGGAATTCCTCCTCCTGTTGCTGGACCCCCAGGTTGGGAAGCCTGACATGGGGCCCAGAACCTTCACTCCATTCGGTGGCCCTCTGTGGTATAATTGTTCTCCAGTTTGTGAGTCACCCACCCAGTGGTTATGGGATTTGATTTTATTGTGTTTGTGCCCCTCCTACCATCTCACTGTAGCTTCTCCTTTGTCTTTGAATGTGGGGTATCTTTTTTGGTGAGTTCCAGTATCTTCCTGTCAATGATCGTTCAGCAGTTAGTTGTGATTCTGGCACTCTCACAAGAGGGAGTGAGCACAGGTCCTTCTACTCTGCCATCTTGAACCAATCTCCCATTAGTGATTATGTTTGTGGGGCAAAAGAGTTGGCAGGATGGAAGAGGAGAAATAAGGTTGCTATTATATTTTTTCTGCAGTATGTCTGAAAATGGATAGTCCTCAAATCCTAAATGGTTGAAAGATTGCCAGGGAAGGGACTACCAGCCAGTGCGGAAGCAATGACAGGGCTTGTTAACTGGTCCTCATGAAAGCCAATTCCAGTCATTTCAGGTAATATTTGAGTATCTACAGTGTACCATGTTAGTTATTAGGGATACACACTATGACAAGATAAAGTCCTTGCCTTCCAAAAATTTCCCGTCCAGCTATGGACAGCACAGCTGTGCATCTCTTGCTGAACTGAAAGAAGGGCTAGGCAGAGTGTGATTGGAAAAGAAAAGGAGCTGGTTGTTGTGACTGGGTCTTGCATGTTTTTTCCATCATTTGATAGGATGATTTGAAAATAAGTCATATTTTTAACTCTTTAAATCACAAAGAAAAGAAAAATACTAAGGGTGTTTTAAGCAGTTGGTTACAAACAAAATCCTGTAATAACAGTTTTTTTCTTTAAATAGATGAGTGATAGGACTAGCTGCTTCTTTATAGTTTTGTCACATTTCAGATTTCTTGAATGTTCCTTTTAGGTTTCAGGGACATTATTGTCACCATGACGTACAGCTGTCTTGCTTGTTTGTATTCTTCTTAAGGGACACTAAGTCTTTCGGCATCATTTTTATTTCATCTTTTGTATTCAAAAGTTAAATTGCTAGTGATCTTTATCTTTGACAGTGTCCACAGGAAATAAGTGGATATTACATTATTCATACTAATGAGGCTCCAATGACAAAGATTCCTCCCAATTAGCAGTAATTATTTTTGGCTCTGGAATGCCTTAAGGATTTTTTTCCTACTTATTTCTTTCTTAGACAAATAATAAAATAGAACATTTTCTGAGTATAGAACAATGGGGGAGTGGGGCATTCCAGAAGATGCTAAGTAATACAAGGAAGCTAACCTAGGATTAAAAACTCATTGCAGAAAATCCAGAGGCTGAGAGGGTGATGGGGAGGGGGGGAATTTGGTGTTGAATTAAATTCTCTACTGTATCTAATTAATGTTTTATTTCAGTAGAGTTGTCACTTTGGTGAGTATTTTAACTTAAATATTTAGAGAAAATATGGAAAGTTCGTGAGAAAATGAAGTCTTGTATAAACACAATGGTCTTTTTTGTTTACATTTACTGCAGAAATCCCGGAGTCACATTCAGTGTGACCCAAGTACTCACCATCACCATTAATTCGCATGGTATCCTGGATGTTTTGGGAGATGGTAGCCACATTCAGTATTCAAGACCAAAAATATTTAAATACCCAAGTCAGTAAAAACCGATTCTCCTGGATAAGTCTGGAGCCATCATTTAAAGATGTTGAGCACCTGAAATTTTTATGTGCATTGGTGAGGCCTCAGTTTCCTCTAACAGATAATCTGCTGTTATTACTGGCTGTAGGCAGTAATAAAGGGCAGAGTCAGGAAAGACAAAGAATTTACAGTACAGAATTTTCAATAATGTGTAGATGTCAGGAAAAGAGTAGAGCCATTTCTGGTAAGAAGGAAGTGTTAATTTTAAACAGCTGTGAATGTACTTTCTGTGATCTCCTCCTGAAAAGTAACAGCAGAGTAATTCACAGGCCACAGGTCACAAGATGAGTTTGAGTAATCGATCCCTAGGTGAAACCAAAGAGAGAAGAAGTAAATACTGGAGGAGGTGACAGAGTTCAGCCCGGGAATGGAACACAGAGTCTTTTATGATTCCATGTTCTTGCCCCAGGTTGACATTTGGCAGTGGCCACTTCCCTCCTCTAAGCCCTTGCCACTCCCTTACAGTGAATCAACACTTATCAGTAACTATGAAAGCACAGGATAAAAATTACTCCTAAATTAGTTTCAGAAATGACATAGAAATTTTTTTTATATTGGCTAAAACTGTATACATTTTTTGAGATTGGCTAAAACTATATGTATATATATATATATTTTTTTTACATATATATGTCTATCCTTTTTCTTTCTTTTTCCTTTTTTAAAAAAAAATTATTTATTTATTTTGCGCTGGGTCTTAGTTGTGGCACATGGGATCTTCCTTTCAATATGTGGGATCTTTAGCTGTGGCATGTGGGAGCTTTTTTCAGTTGCGGCATGTGGACTTCTTGGTTGGGGCATGCAGACTCTTAGTTGCAGCACGTATAAGGAATCTAGTTCCCTGACCAGGGATCGAACCCAGGCCCCCTGCATTGGGAGAGTGGAGTCTTACTCAGTGGACCACCAGGGAAATCCCTCTATTCTTTTTCAAATTCTTTTCTCATTTAGGTTATTAAAGAATATTGAGCAGCATCCCCTGTGCTATACAGTAGGTCCTTGTTGGTTATCAATTTTAAATATAGCAGTGTGTACATGCCAATCCCAAACTCCCAATCTATCCCTCCCCCTTCCCTTTGCCCTAGGTAACCATAAATTCGTTCTCTAAGTCTGTGAGTCTGTTTCTGTTTTGTAAATAAGTTCAGTTGTATCATTTTGTTTTTTTAGGTTCCACATATAAGCGATATTGTATGATACTTGTCTTTCTATGTCTGACTTACTTCACTTAGTATGATAATCTACAGGTCCATCCATGTTGCTGCAAATGGCATTATTTCATTCTTTTTAATGGCTGAGTAATATTCAATTGTATATATGTACGACATCTTATCCATTCATCTGTTGATGGACATTGACATGTCTTGACTATTGTAAACAGTGCTGCAATGAACATTGGGGTGCATGTATCCTTTAGAAACATGTTTTTCTCTGGATATATGCCTAGGAGTGGGATTGCTGAATCATATGGTAGCTCTATTTTTACTTTCTAAAAGAGCCTCCACACTGTTCTCTATAGTGGCTGTACCAATTTACATTCCCACCAACAGTGTAAGAGGGTATCCTTTTCTCCACACCCTTTCCAGCATTTATTGTTTGTAGATGTTTCAATGATGGCCATTCTGACTGGTATGAGATGATGTCTCATTGTAGTTTGGGTTTGCATTTCTCTAATAATTAGAGATGTTGAGCATCTTTTCATGTGCCTCTTGGCCATCTGTATGTCTTCTTTGGAGAAATGTCTATTTAGGTTTTCTGCCCCCCTTTTTTTTTTTTTGGACACACTGTGTGGCTTGTGGGATCTTAGTTCCCCAACCAGGGATCGAACTGAGGCCCACGGCAGTGAAAGCACTGAGTCCTAACCACTGGACTGCCAGGGAATTCCCAGTCTTCTGCCCATTTGTTGATTGGGTTGTTTTTTTTTCTATTGAGCCACATGAGCTGCTTGTGAATCTTGGAGACTAATCCCTTGTTGGTTGCATCATTTGCAAATATTTTCTCCCATTCTGTGGGTTGTCTTTTCATTTTGTTTATGGTTTCCTTTGCTGTACAAAAGCTTTTGAGTTTAATTAGGTTCCATTTGTTTATTTTTGCTTTTATTCCCATTATTCTAGGAGATGGCTGGGAAAAGATATTGCTGTGATTTATGTCAAAGAGTGTTCTGCCTATGTTTTCCTCTAAGAGTTTTATAGTATCAGTTCTTATATTTAGGTCTTTAATCCATTTTGAGTTTATTATAGTGTATGGTGTTAAAGAATGTTCTAATTTCATTTTTTTACATGTAGCTGTCCAGTTTTCCCAGCACCACTTATTGAAGAGACTGTCTTTCCTCTATTGTACAGTCTTGCCTCCTTTGTTGTAGATTAACTGATCATAGGTGCGAGGGTTTGTTTCTGGGCTTTCTATCCTGTTCCATTGATATATGTTTCTGTTTTTGTGCCAGTATCATACTCTTTTGATGACTATAGCTTCGTAGTATAGTCTGAAGTCAGGAAGCCTGATTTCTCCCACCAGGTTGTTCTTTCTGAAGATTGCTTTGGTTATTTGGGGTCTTTTGTGTCTCCATACAAATTTTAAGACTTTTTGTTCTAGTTCTGTGAAAAAAGGCCATTGGTAATTTGATAAGGATTGCATTGAATCTGTAGATTGCCTTGGGTAGTATAGTCATTTTGACAATATTGATCCTTCCAATCCAAGAACATGGTATATCTTTTCATCTGTTTGTGTTATGTTCAGTTTCTTTCATCAGTGTCTTATAGTTTTTGGATTACAGGTCTTTTGTCTCGTTAGGTAGGTTTATTCCTAGGTATTTTATTCTTTTTGACGTGATGGTAAATGGGGTTGTTTCTTTAATTTCTCTTTGTGATCTTTCATTGTTAGTGTATAGAAATGCAAGAGATTTCTGTGTATTAATTTTGTATGCTGCAACTTTACCAAATTCATTGATGAGCTCTAGTAGTTTTCTGGTAGCATCTTTAGGATTTTCTTTTTCTTTTTTTAATTTTTTTTTTTACTTTAGCCAACTCTTTATTTATTGTAGTAGTGTTAAGATAAATTTCTTACACATAGTTTTGCTGGGAAAGGGGGAGATAGACTACAATTCCTAAACTTTATGATATTTATTCTGAGGCTACAGTCACAATTTCAGTTACTTTAAATGTAACAAATGTAGCCAAAAGAGTATTAGTCAATATGCTTTGTTAATTAACATCAGGGTCCAATGGAAATTCAATAGTTTCATAACATAGTTTTAGAAAACAATTGCTAAATCTGTGGATGAGGATTTTATATCATTGATATACAAAGCTTGGCAATAGGAAGGCAATAGGAATGATACAAGGGGAAAGAGGACGCAGAACTGGGAGTCAGGAAATGTGGCTTCTACTCATGGACATTAATTAATTGCAAATGAATCAATCACTATGAGCTTCAGTTTCTCCACTGGATGAGACGGTCTCTAAGATCCCTTCCATCTCTGCAGTCTATTTTAAATTTGTGATTATCATTAACAAAAAATTGTAAAGCTGGACTTAAATTTCTAAATAAAGTTGATGTTACTTAATAGACTTTACTTTGCCATGACTTATATGTGCTGTTAATGAATCTCCATTAGCATTAATACCATCTATTTCCAAAATGGCTTATTGGAAAGCAGCCTAAGGATAGAAAATAGAATGTTTCTGGGAAATATGCTTCTGAGTATTTTTGAAAATTAGACTCACAACTTTAGTCTCATTTACTTATTTGTTAAAAGAAATTTTATTGAGTGCCTACTATGTGCTAGGAAATAAGCTGGTTATTGGAAAATAAAGCAAGTGCAAAAGTATTTGCACTTATGTTTGCTGTTACTAGTATTCTCATGTCTTATAAAACTTTTCTGGATTATTTTTTACTCATAATTATATTTCTAAAGCCCATTTTCTTTCTGAACTGAAAATGTAAAAGTACAATTTTCAAATTGCAACATAAAGAGAAAATTTTTTAAAAACCTAAAAAATTTTCATGAAATGAAAAATAAGTAAATATAAAACAGAGTACATGATGGGGGGCTTCCCTGGTGGCGCAGTGGTTGAGAGTCTGCCTGCCGACGCAGGGGACACGGGCCCGTGCCCCGGTCCGGGAGGATCCCACATGCCGTGGAGCGGCTAGGCCTGTGGGACATGGCCACCAGGCCCGCGAGTCCAGAGCCCGCGCTCGGCAACGGGAGGGGCCACAACAGTGAGAGGCCCACGTACCAGGATTTTCTATGAATAGTATCATGTTGTCTGCAAACAGTGACAGCTTTACGTCTTTTCCAATTTGGATTCCTTTTCTTTTTCTTCTCTGATTGCCATGGCTATGACTTCCAAAACTATGTTGAATAAAAGTGGTGAGAGTGGACATCCTTGTGTTGTTCCTGATCTTAGAGGAAATGCTTTCAGCTTTTCACTGTTGAGAATGATATTAGCTGTAGGTTTGTCATATATGGCCTTTATTATGTTGAAGTATGTTCCCTCTATGCCCACTGACATTGAGAATTATACAGCATTCCTACTACCCCAGCTAACTCTTAGGAGTACACTCATTTTGATCCTTAAAGAAATGTGATACAATTTTTCTACACTGATTGAGAATTTTTATCAATACATTTTGCTGGAATAATGATAAGCTGCCTGAGTCTGTGAAATTGGGTAAGAGCTTGTTATTTTGGTGAAGCCATATGTATTTTGAAGATCTATCTTCAAGCCACTAGGTACAAATATTGAATGTGGTTTGAATTTGGAAGTTGAGTGCTTCATGGTTTCAAATTGGACCACTATTGTTAGGATACATTCACTTTTTTTTATTTTTATTTTTTTTGCGGTATGCGGGCCTCTCACTGTTGTGGCCTCCCCCGTTGCGGAGCACAGGCTCCGGACGCGCAGGCTCCGGACGCGCAGGCTCAGCGGCCATGGCTCACGGGCCCAGCCGCTCCGCGGCATATGGGATCCTCCCAGACCGGGGCACGAACCCGTATCCCCTGCATCGGCAGGCGGACTCTCAACCACTTGCGCCACCAGGGAGGCCCAGGATACATTCACTTTTAAATCCAGCCTTAATACCTGTGTGTGTTTAGAGTATCTTTTTCCAAAGAATGAGTAACAATCCTCCCCCAGCCCCTGACCCCGGTGAAGTTTACCTAAGTGCTAGGTATTTAGGGACTGGGGTTTTTGTTTGATTCTTCTTTAGGAGTTTGGAGTAAATCTCTTTTTCTATCTCTCATTTCTTTTACTTGACTTAAATCAATAGAATATGCACAGTAATTCTGGCTCCCCTGCTTCTGAAGCTGTCACACATGTAACATTCTTTGTGATAAAGCCTTAAAATATCATGAATAAATAGTGATATTTTAAGACTTTATTAACCTAAGGTGTTGTTATGTGTATGAATAGTGGTACCAACATTGCATAGAATAAGAACAGAATCATGTAAATGGATGTTATATCATTTAATCTTTATTCTTATTCACATTTTATAAAAATTCCACAAATATTTGGGACTATGAAATAAGATGCAAAGTTACACACATGACTATTTTCAGATTTCACCTCTGAGCTCACAGCTTAGAAATTCCAGGATTGAGGATCTACGTGGCCTTGTAGGAATGGAACACGCTGGTACTCAAAGCTGCCACCATTTTGGTTTGATTTTGCAAAACTTCCAAATCATCTGCTCAGAAAGCTTAGCTGCTTAGCTGAAACCCCAGCTGCTCTTCAAGATAAGCCATGATGACAGAGTGGCTATAAAAGTAGCATCTCATAGATAAAGAGAAGAATGGACAAGCTCAGGCTGGTTGAACAATAGCTCCTTCCTCTTTGAAAGGAAAGGTAGATAGAAATAATGAATTTCAGTGCCTTATTACTTTCTTTTGGGAAAGTGATCACATTTACTATAAATTAAGAAGGAGGAGTTTACATAAAGTATGGAACAGGTCAGAAATGAGTAGACATATGGGATCAGGCAGTTCTCCAGCATTAAGCAAGGACTAAAGATAGTAATACAGACTATAATTCTGTAAATGGGTAGATAAAAACCATAATAATAACAGCAACAGCTAACATTTAAGGAGTGCTCAATCTTTATTAGACACAGTAGTATGTATTATCTATAGGTTATTCGTGTGCAAGGCAGGTGCTATCTTTATCCCTGTTTTGGAGATGAAGAAATCAAGGTATACAGAAATTAAGAATCTTACTCAAGGTCATTTGTAGCTCTGCTAGCTTTTAGATCCAGGGTACCTGATTGCAGAAACCATACTCTTAAACAGTATGCCATACTGCCTCCCATGAATTTGATAGTAGATTCATAGTCCATCCATTGGTGGTGTTAATAGGGGAGGGGATGGTGCAGATTGGTGGAATATGGCCCTAATAGAGGCAGAGTTCTAGATCAGCAGTTCCCAACCTTTTTGACATCAGGGATTAGTTTCATGGAAGACAGTTTTTCCACGGACAGGGTGGGAGTGATGGTTCACGCAGTAATGCGAGTGATGGGGAGTGGCAGAGGAAGCTTGGCTTGCTCGCCTGCTGCTCATTGCACCTGTGGCCCAATTCCTAACAGGCCAGGGACCAGTCCTGGTCCATGGCCTGGGGGTTGGGGACCCCTGTTCTAGATTCTTTAGGAAGTGGTACAAATACCTTAAATATCAAGGTAACCCAGAAAAAAAAAAAAGGTCCATTCCAACAGACATTGGGTATTGTGGGAGTCTCCCTTTAAGTATTAGGGACCCAAAACAAGGAGATTGAGACTTCACAGTGAGAAACCTAGCCATGGGAAACTGGGATACAAGGCAAGGAACCCAGTCATGGTAGACTGGAGTAAAAATCAGAGGAACAATAATTCAGGGCAGAGGCAGGAAGATCTTGACAGAGGATTTCTTATGTTATCTCCCCTGCTGAGGGTGGAGTTGGTCCCAGAGTCAGATGCATAGCTGTGAGTCTGGTTAATTTAATATATTCAGCTCAGAGGGAAAGAGAAGCAGGGGCATGGAGCCAGGTAGGCCATTACAAATTAACCCAGCTGGGTTAGAGTTCCAGGCAAGAGGCTAATTTTACTAACATTACTTCTCCACCACGGCAGCCCCTGCTTCTATGGGAGATGGTGGGAAGTTGTATGGCAGTGACATTTAAATACCCAAAGACTGTGCAACAGGGAGATGAATTTTCATGCCATAATTACAAAATTCAATAGAATCCTTTCACATATGTCTTACGGCCTAATCTAAGTTGTTATTCTCTTATTTATTATTGTTTAAGAACCATAGTATGTTATGTAATATGTTGACTGTAGAGTTTGCTAAGCCATTTGGGAGATTATTAGAAAGAATAATTAGATATGAAATTGTTATTTACTTATTCATATCACTTGTTTATGCTGTTTTATAGTAAGTTTTGGAGAATGTATATGATTTGGGGAGCTCTTGATTTGTATCCTTAAAGGATTGAGTGAACATTCAATATAGTAGTACTTTGGAAAATCATTTATTTAAATAGCTTCCATTTTCTAGTCTTGTCCTCTATTCCGTGGAAGAAAAAAGTAAAAAGCAAGTCGTGTTTATCCAACTCCCTCCATATCTTATCTCATAACAGCCCTAAAGACTATACAGCTATCTGTTCTTTCTAAAGCTTATGATTTCCTAGATCTAGTTGTAAGTGCTGTTAAAAATTGCCCCCAAAATGTGTTTAAGAGCCCAGTTTAGTTTCATTTGTGCTAGGAAGCTGTTTTCCAGATGACTGGCATGATAGAGGGCTGTTTCTATCCAAAAATATTTCTCTTGCTTAATCTGTTTGTCACGTTCTGCCCAGTAAATAGCTTTGTTATAAAATGGGTCTGAGACGTATAAAAGAAAAAATGTTAAAATATAGAATGCATCCAGGAAATGCAGTTACCTTCTGTTATGTAAATTCTCTAAATTGATATAGTTCATATGCATTTTTGAGTCTCATCTCGCATTACAGAGTTGGCCTGAGATGGAGAATGAGCATTGGTTTGAGTTGAGACCTGTGCTAAATGCAAGCATCACCTGTTTAAGGAGCCGCCAAGTCAGTTCACCTCTGAGTTTGTTTCCTGCTGTGTCAGTTGGCAATAATACCTATCTTGCAGGGTCCTTATGAAAAAACAAATGTATATAAAGTTGCAAATGTAGACTTTCAGTGAAAGCCAACTGTTACCACTTATTGGCACCCGAACTATTCACTCGAGAGTATCCACTCAAGGCTATCTACTCAAGAGAGTTATATAATTTCAAATTATAAGAAAATGCTTTTGATATTAAAGGCAGTTTCCTGTCTCCCTGGGCACTCCACACAGCCTGCTGCACCATTAGCTGTTGCTATCTGCAGTTAATGATGACAGTTTGGTATGCATCCGGTACTGTGCTGAGTGATTTACATATATTATTTCATTTAATCATAACAGCAATCCTTTCAGGAAATTTTTGGTCTCTGACTTTCTGCCATGACTTTGACCTATGTGTGTTTTCTTTTAGAACATGTATTCTTTTGACTTTTATCTGCCTTAGTCTATGCACGCTTTGCACTGATGACTTTATGCAACCAAACTATATTGGTTAGGAGGCTTTGGGATGCAAATAGAGAATCAGAACTGATCTGCCTCAAAAGAAATAAAGGGAATTTTTTTCGCACACACAACTGAATAATTCTTCACTGGGCTCTATTTCTCTGTGATTCTTTTCACTCTGTCTCTCGTCATGGCTTCCCGCAGTGTATTAGAAATGGTCGAAGCAGTCCCTGACATGACATCTTTATGCTACATTTTCCATGGGACTGGAGAGCTTCCATTCTCCCAGACAAAACTCTTGACTTCCTTTGACTGGATCAGTTTCGACCTTGTGTTGCATTTGACATAATCACTGGGACGGGGGTGTTGGAGTGCATTGACTGGCTTATCCTTGCCCTTCCTTCAGTCAATCACTGGACAAGAGGAATAATGTTAATCTGCTTAGTTCAAGCCTAGACCTGAGGTGGTGGTCAGTGTCACCCAAATCACAGAGGGGCATGATGAAACAGGGGGTGAAGTGGTACTGGGAAGATAGGTGTCTTTATCTTGTTTCTAACCTCACATGGAAAGCTTTCAACATTTTACCTTTAGTTATGATACTTTGCTATAGGTGCTTTTTTAAAATAAAGATATTCTTTATCAGTTTAAGGAAATTACCAACACAGTTAGCTAAGACTTATTTTTTAAATCATGAATAAAAGTTGACTTTTATTAAATGTTTTTTCTAAATCTGTTCATGTGGATTCTTTATTCTGTTAATGTGATAGATTACACTGATCAATTTTTAAAACAGCTTTAGTGGGGTATAATAACATAAACTGCATGTATTTGTAGTATATAGTTTGATCATTTTTCATATATATATATATATATATATATATATACTTGTGAGACCATCACTGAAATCAAAATAATGAACATTTTTGTCACTCCCCTCCAAAACTTTCCTCAGGCCACTCTGTAACCCCTCTCTGTAGTCCCCTTCCTCTCATGCACCCCTCCACACAGGCCCCCAGGCAACTACTGATCTATCTTCTGTCACTGTAGATTAGTTGCATTACTGATTGAATTTTGAATGTTAAACTAACCTTCCATTTCTGAAGTAAACCAAACGTAATCATTATATATTAGCTCTTTTTCTTACATATTTCTGTGTCCTTTACCTACAATTTTGCTTAGGATTTTTGCATCTATGTTTATAAATGTGATTGGACTGTAATTTTTTCTTTCTACTAACACCCTCATCAAACTTTGGTATCAAAGTGAAGCTGGTTTCATAAAATGAACTGGCAGATCTTTTTCATTCTCTTTTCTATTCTCTGGGAGAATTTGTGTAAGATAGATATTATTTTTTCCTTAAGTATTTGGTTTGAATCAACCAGAGAAACCAACCAGACGTACAGTTTTCATTGTGGGAATGTTTTTAATTAACAATTTGATTTTAAAACAGAGAACTGCTTATATTTTGTTTCTTATGCTGTCAGTTTTTGTAAGATGCATGTTTTCTTGACCTTTTTATTGAAATATACACACAGTAATGTGTATAATATTAAGCATAAAGCTGGATGTTTTTTTTACATATGTACAATTTATTGATGTAAAGTTGTTCATAATAGTCTCGTATCATTTAATATCTATAGGCTCTGTAATGATATCCCCTCCTTTATTCCTGATACTGATTATTTAAGCTTACCTTCTGTATTTCCTCATTTTTCTCCATCGGGGGTTTATAAACTTACTTGTCATTTCAAAGAACCAAGTTGTGTCTTTGTTGACCTTCTCTATTGTATGTTTGTCTTCTATTTTATTTATTGCTGTTTTTATCTTTTTATTTCTGTCCTCTTATTTCTTTAGATATAAGTTGTTCTTTTTATAACTTTTTATAATGTTTAAGCTCATTGCCTTTCAGCTTTCTTCTTCTCTAATATATGTATTTAGGGACACAAATTTTCATCTTAAAGAGGGTTTAATGTGACTCATAAATTTTCATGAACATTCACTTCAAAATATGTTTTATTTTCATTGTGATTTCTTCTTTGACCCACGGGTTATTAGGAGGTGTAGTTCTTAATTTACAAGCATTATAGATTTTTATAAGAATATTTTTGTCATTGATTTCTAGTCGTGATTCCTAAGTGGTCAAAGAATTTACTTTGTATGAATTTGATTTGTTGGAATTGTGATAATTTGCTTTCGCATATGGTTGATTTTTATAATGATCCATGTATATTGATTTATTTTATTTATTTAAATTTTTATTTTATTTTTGGCTGTTTTGGGTCTTTGTTGCTGCACGTGGGCTTTCTCTAGTTGTGGCGAGTGGGGGCTACTCTTTGTTGCGGTGTGCAGTCTTCTCATTGTGGTGGCTTCTCTTTTGTTGTGGAGCACGGGCTGTAGGTGCACAGGCTTCAGTAGTTGTGGCATGTGAGCTCAGTAGTTGTGGCTTTCGGGCTCTAGAGCACAAGCTCAGTAGTTGTGGCACATGGGCTTAGTTGCTCTGTGGCATGTGGGATCTTCCCAGACCAGGGCTCGAACCCGTGCCCCTTGCATTGGCAGGCGGATTCTTAACCACTGTGCCACCAGGGAAGCCCAATCCATGTATATTTAAAAGCAATGTGTATTCTGCAGTTTGGGGGTACAGTGTAGTATGTGTGACTATTAGGTCACATATACAAATTGTGTTTTTCAAATCTTGTGTACCCTTATAAATTATTTTGTCTGATATACATGAAAAAGGTTATGTTAACATTTATCTGATTTTTTTTATTCCTCTATTCTGTTTTGTCAATATTTGCTTAATATATAATTTTGGGCTATGTTATTAGGTACATAAAATCTAGAATTATTATCTTTTACTAAAGAACTTAAACTTTTATCATTTTGAAGCATACCTATTTCTAATAATGGTTTTTGCCTTAAAGTCTCCTATGCTTGATACAAATATGGTTTATATGCTATGGTTTATGCATTTTCTTTTTATATATAAAATCCCCAGATATATTATCATATACTTAAAATCCCCTAATATATTATTATAACTATTGTTATATTCAGTTAATCAAAATTAAATCAAAATTCATTTAGATTTACCCCCATTTGTCCTTTTTATCGTTCTTTATTCCTTCCTGCATCTTTGAGCTCCCATCTGGGAGCTGAATACAGCCTTTAGTATTTTCTTTAAAGTAGGTGGTTGGTGAAACACTCTCTACATCCCCCCCACCCCACCACAACACGAAAAATGTCTTTTGTTCACTTCATTATTGAAGGGTAGCTTGTAGGGAATTCTTGATTTACAGTTATATTCTTTCAGCACTTTGAAGCTACCATTTCATTTTCTTCTGGCTTCCCTCAATTCTTTTGAGAGATGAGCTATTAGTCTAATATTTGCTCCTTTGAAGTTAATCTTTTTATCTCTTTTAATATTCTCTCTTTAATTTTCAACATTTTTACTATGATGTGCCACAGTGTGCTTTTCTTTTTATTTATCTTGCTTTAGGTTCAGAAAACTACTTGAATCTATGACTTTTGTCAATTTGGGGAAAGTCTCAGCCATTATCTTCTCAAGTACTGCTTCTTTCTCATTCTCTCTTCCCTCCCTTCTGGGGACTTTCTCACTAACTTTCTGGTCAGACCTGAATGGATCCCTGGCAACCTATTTGACCCCATCCCCTGCCACACTCTATCTTGTTCACTTACTTGTTTCTAACTACCTTGCTGTTTCTCTAATAAGCCAAGCATACTGCTGCCTCAGGACTTTTGAATATATTGCTTCCTTAGCCTGGAACGCTTTTCCAGACATGTCCAAGACTCATTCCCTTACATGATTCAGGTCTCTGCTCAAATGTGGTCTTGTCAGAGAGGCTTTCCCTGACCACGTTTTCAAAATTATTACCCAGACTCCTCCTCTTCTACTCACACTGTGCTCTAACCCTTTCCCTAGTTTATGTTTCTTCATAACACTTATTAAATATGACACATTATATATTTAACATGTATTTGCTTATTCTCCGTCTCCTTTCATTAGAATATAAGCTCCATGAGAGAGGAGACTTCTTTGCTCACAGCTATATCCCAATCCCTGGAATTAGTATCTGGAGCAGAGTTAGGTGCTCAATAAATATCTATGGGATGAATGAATGACTAATAGATGATGGATATAGGAAGATAGAGTTCTCTATAGAAAGTGAAGAAAGCAGACAAGGAGAAAGAAGCTAAGCCAAGGATTTTAATTTTTATAATCTATATTTTGTTCTTTTGCATGTAAAGATAGTATCTTTGATCACATTTCTTTCCATGATTCTTACCTAAAAGAGTAAAATGAAATATTAATATGTTCAAAGGTATTTCTTTCATTAGTTTAAATTAACTAGCATCTCATCATTTAGTTTAGACATGTACTTCATAAATTTTTAAAGGCTTTTAATTAAAAAAAAATTAAACCTACTGCATTAGTTAGCTTGGACTGCCATAACAAAATACCATAGATCAGGTGGCTTAAACAACAAAGAATTATTTTCTCATGGTTCTGGAAGCTAGAAATCCAAGATCTGGGTGCCAGCATGGTCAGGTTCTGGTGAGGACTGTCCTCCTGGCTTACAGATGGCTCTCTTCTTACAGTGTTCTCATATGGCAGAGAGAGCGAGCTCTGGTGTCTCTTCCTCCTCTTGTAAGGGCACTAATCCCATCATTAGGGACCCAGCTCATGACCTCATCTCAACCTAATTATCTCCCAGAGGCCCCATCTCCAAATACTATCACATTGGAGTTAGGGCTTCAACATACAAATTTTGGGAGTGTGCAATTCAGTTCATAGCACCTACCAAATAATATGCATTATTTTCCAGTGAATTAATGAATAGGTATATTTAAGACTCTTCCAGTGTTTTTCATAGTGTGAAATTATTATGATTGCACATAAAAACTTATTCAATTACTTTTGCAAAATATTGTGAATGCTTATAAATTCAAAGGCTAAATTGGCCAGCACCTCGGTAATGCCTGGTCTATTTCATTTGTGGTTTGTAGGGATATCTATTTATTATGTAGCTATTTAGGGACTCACATGAATACATCATTTTTTTATGGGCAAAAAACCTAACTCTGATTTTCTACATGTCTTTTGTACATTTATTTCCCTAAGTAAATCATAAATCCACCTCTAATGCCTAGATCTACACACAGTATGCAGGCATTATAGCTACTCAGAAAGAACCTGTCGTGTAGGTCAAAGCTCCTTGGCTGGAGAACTGACTCCTCTGATAGTAATGATTTTGCCTCACCGGCACCTACAGTATTTTTGTAGCTTGCCTGAGGTCAGCATGTCTTCCCGATGTTCATGGATTACGCTGCTTTTCCAAGAATGTCTCAAAGGGATCCTGCCTGAAAGAAAAGATGCCATACTCTCACATTTCACTGCCTATAAAGAGAGCAAGAATGGCCTCTGTCTTGTGCTTTTAGTCAGCTTCAAAACAGAAATGGAACTGATAGTCATCAACCCAGAGTCTCCCCCACCGCCCATGTATTTTCTAGTCTAGAATGAAGCTAATGAGGTAAATAAAATGAAGCTTCCTAGAAAAGTAAAGGAGGAGAGCATCCACCACCTCACTGCTCCTCCCATTCCTCACCCCTGAAATAGGATTGTTAGTATCTGCTATGATCTAGAGGAGTATTTGGGGCTGTGCCATCTGTCCTCATTAGAAGCACTGAGCTCATAATGACTAAGAAGCTCCAGGGGGTTGTCTAAGCCACCAAGGTTAGAAAGGGGCACAGCATTATCACAGCTGAGCTAAAATTTAATATGATTCTTACTTTACCACCTATGGCGACCTAAGAAGATGAGATGGCAGACAAATAGAAGAGCTTAGTCATGGCTCACCAAAAAGCCATAAAGCTGTCTTTATGATGGAATAGGGAAGAAGAAACTGGTAAATATTTCTAAATGTCGTATGTCTACATACGAATTTATTTTTAGCATTCTTCTCTTGTGAGAACTATGTACTTTAAAAATAATCCCTAAATTTAAAGTATTTATATCAAAAATTATACATATACTCACCAATTAAAAATTAGGAGTGTTCCCTAGAAGGAGGTGTAACCCCAGTGGTCCAGGGGCTGAGAATTCTGTCATTAGAGGTGAGGATTTCTTCTCAGAATGAAGTTAATGTGGTGTTCCTACCTGTGTGACCCCTTGGATGGTTGAGGGGGTCTGGGGTTATTCTTTTTTTTTTCATTTTTAAAAAATAAATTTATTTATTTATTTATTTATTTATGGCTGTGTTGGGTCTTTGTTGCTGTGTGCGGGCTTTCTCTAGTTGCAGCGAGTGGGGGCTACTCTTCTTTGCAGTGCACGGGCTTCTCATTGTGGTGGCTTCTCTTGTTGCGGAGCATGGGCTCTAGGTGCATGGGCTTCAGTAGTTGTGGCTCACAGGCTCAGTAGTTGTGGCACACGGGCTCAGTAGTTGTGGCACATGGGCTCAGTAGTTGTGGCTCACGGGCTCTAGAGCGCAGGATCAGTAGTTGTGGCACACGGGCTTAGTTGCTCTGTGGCTTGTGGGATCTTCCCGGACCAGGGCTCGAACCCATGTCCCCTGCATTGGCAGGTGGATTCTTAAGCACTGCGCTACCAGGGGAGCCCTAAAAATCTCATTATTTATTAAGCTAGATCTTTACAGATTAATACAGTTGAGTATCTTTCCATATGTTTATTAACCATCTGTATCTCTTCTATGAATTTCCTATTATGTACTTTGTCCTTGTTGTGGTATTTTACTTTTTTGTTCTTGATTCGTAGGAGTTTTCATTTATTTTGGATAATAATTTTATCTATTACATATGTGGCAAATATTTCTCCCCAGTCTGCATTTAAGTTGCAGAAATTTAACATTTTTACCTAGTTATATCTGCTAGTGGGTGAAGTAACTGTGGGGAGTTAAAAGTTGGTGTGCGGGCCTCCCTGGTGGCGCAAGTGGTTGAGAGTCCGCCTGCCGATGCAGGGGATACGGGTTCGTGCCCCGGTCTGGGAGGATCCCATATGCCGCGGAGCGGCTGGGCCCGTGAGCCATGGCCGCTGAGCCTGCGCGTCCGGAGCCTGCGCGTCCGGAGCCTGTGCTCCGCAATGGGGGAGGCCACAACAGTGAGAGGCCCGCATACCGCAAAAAAAAAAAAAAAAAAAAAAAAAAAAGTTGGTGTGCATGTGAATACAGTCTTTTTGGACAATTCCATGGTTAGGTAAGATGTTGGTCTGGGGTTATTCTAATGAAGGTGGGTAGGATTGAGCGTCTCCACAGAAGTGTTGGGGGAAGGGAATATCACCATATCTCAGTAGTGTATTTTTAGAAACTAAATTTTAGATGAGGAATGAAGTCACAATTCTTGAACTAAGAAGAGAGTGAAAAACTAGGTATCAGTTGATTAATTTATGGTGGAAAACACACCTCATTCAGGAATCAGTCTACATGTGTACCGAAACATGGCAAGCAGAGGATCATAAAAGAAAATTGCCTTTTCCCAAAAAAGTAAAACTTGAAAACTTTTGTAGCCTAGAGAACTCACTCTCCTATTCCAAAAAAGATATTTCTTTTTCTGACTAATAACTTGAAAAAGTTGTCTCTCATCAGAGCTCCTGTAGCACACCTAAAGACATCAATACCTTTCTCATTCTCTTTTAGTTTTCCCATTTTTACTGGTCCTCAGAAGTTTGTCGTTGCAGCATCCCCTGCCTCATCAATACCATAACAAGTGAAAATTCCCAAGACTGAGGCTTATATTACAAAGGGTGCAATTTAGACAAGCAACTCTGAGATGAGCAGCTCTCCACACATGGAGTGAGGAACACAATGATGTAGGAGTGAGAAACCCTGAGGGCTAGACCTAGGGCTTTTATTACCAAGCAGCCTGTGTTTTTCCGGCTTCAGTGGCTTAGGCTGCAAAATAAGATCCCTTTTACTTTTGCCATGGAACCCAGATCTAGCACTTTATTTTAGTAATTCTGGAAAGAAGACATTTAGGCTGAAGGGATGCATTTCTGTTCTCATTGAGGTAAAGAGGTTTTGTACCTTTTTATTTTTCTTGGTAAAATCTTCACTTTTAATCTGGTAGCCTTTATTTTTGTTCTTTTCCTTTGGCTAGCTGGAGAGCAAGTGCCATAGACATGGCCCAAAGAATATATTCTTTTCACCCTTGGAGCAAGGAGTACCAGAGTGGAGCACCCTATCCCCTCTGGGCAAATGCCTGCGAGTAAAAATTTTTTAATTAAATCAGTTCAGTTATTATAAGTTGAATTAATCTGTAATTGTAGCATATCATGGGAAACTATTTATGACATAGGCCAGCTGACCCTTATCCAAGTTTCCATGGAAATAACAAGTATGTTCTTGGACTGTTCTAAAATTTCCAGCTGCTTTAAATGTGATATTGAAGCTAAGAAAGAAACCTTCTATTAATAAAATGTATTTGAAATGTGTTCTCAGGTGCTCAAGAGGTAGGCCTAACTTGAAAAAAACTGACTGAAAAGATTCAAGGTGCAATAACCATGGGCTTTCCTCAAACTTCTTTAATTGAAACCTCTGATGTTATTGTGTTGTTTCTATCTGAAGTCAAATGGGGGAAGAGATTGCAAAAAAGTTTTGTGGTTTTGTAATTTTTCCTCTATGAAATAGAGACATATCTATGTCAGGAGAAGAAGAAGTAGTCATAGTCTTCTCTTGAATGATCAAATAAAGTTTTTGTTCAAGAGATAAACCATAGTCCATAGTACCAGATTTATTAATCAAATGTATTGCTGTTAAGAGTGTGAAAATGTTTCAGATGAAATGATAGTATATGGGAGAAATTACCTATGTATTTATAACAGGCCTAACAAAAGTGCAGACACCATGACTACATTGCATGCTTGGTGAAGGTAACGGCAGGTTTGCCGTATTCATAACATTTGAGTTAATCTGTGCAAATCCATGCACACCACTACAGAAATGATTTTCACAGTGAGGTCACTGCTGTCTGCAGCAATTACAGCAGAGCATCAAACAGAATGGAAACCATCAGGTTTGGTAAACAGGATATGCTTACAGAATTTAGTAATCCTGAGGTGACCCAGCCCATCACTGATGTCCTTGAGACAACTGCAGGCTTGTCTACTCATTTTGCCCCAGTGGTGGTGTGGTTATTGTTTTCCTCCGTTAAAATGGAAAATAGGATTGTATTTGACATATACTTGGTGCTTTAGGTAAAGTATACAGTCATCCCTCAGTATTCGAGTGGGATTGGCTCCAGGACCACCGCCCTCCCCCCATGGATACCAAAATCCAAGGATGCTCAAGGCACTTATATAAAATGGTGTAGTGTTTGCATATAATCTATGTGCGTCCTCCTGTATACTTTAGATCATCTCTACATTAGTTATAATACCTATTACAATGTAAATGCTATGTAAATAGTTGCTGACATGTGGCAAATTCAAGTTTTGCTTTTTGGAACTTCCTGGAATTAAAAATATATATATATTTTCAATCTGTGATTGGTTGAATCTTTGGATGTCGAACCCATGGATACGGACGGCCAACTGTATAATCCAAAGTTAGCTTCCTTCTTTGGCAAATCCCTGAATCGGTGATTTGCAGCCCTTTAGTATACATCCTTTCTCACCATTCTAAAATTTGCTTGTTATGAATTTATGTATTTCCAGTTTGAGATTTTTCTTTTGACTTTCTTATGGATTTTATTTTTACCATGTAGATTAAAAACTTTTTTCAAGTAGTTGTATTTATCAATATTTTCCTTTATGCCTCCAGATTTTAAATAATAGAAAGGCCTCCCCACTCCAGGTTAATAACGAAGTTCTCCTTTGTGTTCTTATAGTATTTTTACGATTTTGTATTTTTAAAATTTAAATCTTTGCTCCTGTGGAATTTACCTGGTGTACAGCATGAGGCATGAATCCAACTTAATTTTATTAAAAATGTCTCTCCAGTTGTCTAGACAATTTTTTGAGTTGTCCATCTTTTCCTCACTTTCAGATGCCATGTTTATCATGCCATGTTTATACACCAAATTCTGTATGCATTGGGGTCTATTTCTAGACTTCCTGTTCCATCCTATTGATTCATTTGTTTATTCTTGTGTCAGGACTACACTTTTAGTTATTGTAGCTTTATATTATAATAAGTGTTAGAAATAGCTCCTTCATTTGTATTTACTTTTGGAGGCTTCGTTGACATTCTTTTTATTTTTTTTTTGTGGTACGGGGGCCTCTCACTGTTGTGGCCTCTCCCATTGCGGAGCACAGGCTCCGGACGCGCAGGCTCAGCGGCCATGGCTCACAGGCCCAGCCGCTCCGCGGCATGTGGGATCTTCCCAGACCGGGGCACGAACCCACGTCCCCTGCATCGGCAGGCGGACTCTCAACCACTGCACCACCAGGGAAGCCGACATTCTTTTTTTAATGTATTTTGGAATTTGCTTGTCTCTCCCCCACCCCTTCCTCAAGTTTTGGTCTTGTTATTGTAATTACAATACATTTCTAAGTTAGCTTAGGAAGAAAAACTTTATGAGATTGAGACTTCCTATCTAAGAACTTGGCATGCTGTTCACTTTGTCTCCTTCATGCTTTAAAATTGTATTCAGAAATCTTACACATTTCTAAAGTTTTTTTTCTTAGATATTTCGTCTTTTATTATTGCTACTGTAAATGGAGTCTTTCCCCATTTCACTTTAAACTCACCATGTTCATCTGAAATGTATTGATATCTATATAGTAATTCTGTATCATGCTACCTTACTAAATTTTCTTGTTTACAGTACTTTTTCAGTTGAATATCTCAGGTTTTCCATAATGATCACAAATTGTGATTGTTTTTATTCCTTCTCTGAATTTCTGTACTTCTAGTTTCTTTCTCTTATTAACTATATTGTCTAACATCCAGTACTGTTAAGTAATAGTGGTGACAAGTGAACATCCTTCTTTGTTTCTGACTTTAGTGGGGATGCCTCTACTGTTGCCCCAGTAAGCTTGATGGTCACTTTAGGACCAGGGCATATTTTATCAAGTTAAGAAGGTGTTCATCTATTTCTTAAGTTTAAATATATTTCTAAATAATAAAGCCCCAGGCGTGTGTATCTGCAGCCTCCCTAGCATGATAAGATCAAAGCTCTAAAAGGAAACTTAAGACTTTCTAGTCCACCTCACTCCCATCATGAGTAATAAACTCCAGTCACAGTAATAAATTCCAATCACTTCCCCCCAGAAGTTCCAAAATTACATTGGAAAACAAGCTGGAGCTAAAAATCATTGTACCTTAGGTCTCACACCAGTGTTCTTTTGGGTACACAAAATTAACACTGAAAACTTATGATTATTTTTCTCTTCCATTGTGCATTTTCCTTGAGATTTTCCCATTTTATCCCTTTCTTTTCATCACATTGTTGGGACCTCACATGTGTGGCTTGGCTCTACATTCTTCCCCACTGCTGAGGAGCCAAGTTTATTAAGGATTTTTAGACAGTGACATAATCCCTTCCCCACCCCGAAGACCTCTGCTATTTGGTCTTCTTGCACAAAATGCATTGTCTTCCAAATACTGCTGGTTACTCCTGGAATTAAAGCCGAAAGCTTGCTGGAGCCACTTGAACACCTGAAAATATGCTTTAGCTGTGACAGTGCCTTTAGCAAAGGGATGTGAACCAACAGTAGATGTGTCATAAATGCCATATATTCATTTGTGAGTGGTATTCAGATATCAAAAGAAATTAGGTTCTAATATGTTTACAATCTTCAAAGGGAAAAAAAATTATATTATTAGTACTGTACTTCTGATTTTGATGTGTCATAACTTTAGTAAACATAGAAATTAGTAAAACATTTTATATGCTAAGAAAATTTGTATACAAATGGGAAAAATCTTAGCCATTTGGCAAATTATTTTCTACTGTAAAACAAGATAGTATTTCTATCCATGTATAGTTACTAGACTCTGGAGTCAGACCTGGGTTTGAGTCCTGGCTTTACCACTGCCTGGCTGACTGACTGAACACAAATCACATAATCTCAACTGAGTCCTGTTTTCCTAATCTGCAAATGGAGTCCGGAATACCTTGTAGAGTTGTATAAGAAGTGAATAATGCACATGAAGTGCTTAGCACAGTGGTGCCATGACGTAAGCCCTGAATAAATGAGAGCTATTATTAGTATAGCCTATTGTTAAGGGCCATAATACAGCCTGTTGTTTTTCTTTAAATTACATGAAGTTAGAGGTCAAGGAACAAATATCACAATTTTTACTCAATTTGGATCTATAATTGCAAAACAGCTCAGTTATCGACATAGCCTCCTTTCTGAGACTTAGAACTAAGGTACTTGTAAGGATTTGACTGCAGTCTGCCCTGGCTCTTCTTTCTTGGGAATTATTTGGGCAGTCATGGCAACTAACACTTACCTAAAACCTCAAGCCTAAAAATATGTTATTACCTTTTTTAAATTAGGTTTTCAGTAGCCAATTATTTTTTGACCATTTTCCACCGATAAGTGGAATAAACCACTACAAAAGACTAATATGATTCATACTCTACATATTTAGAGCTATAAAGGACTCAGGCATCTTTTGCTTATACATTCATTAAGTAATTTTGGAGTGCCTAATTTGTACTAGACATAAAATATATATCCTTAAAGATATATAGATGAAAAAATAGATTCCATACTGTGAAGAAGCTTACAGTCTAGTATGGTGTCTAGAGAGGAACTTAAGAGCCACCTTTTCTAATATATGCCTTCCTTAATATTCCTAACTTCGGGGTTGGGGGGCAGAATAGTCCTCTTTTATGGTCCCATAGCACTGTAGGCTTGCACTTATTTTAACATTTCTTACACTGTACATTGGCTCCCAAGCAAGACTGTAGGCTACTTGAAGACAGGGACTGTGTCTTACTCATCACAGAAGAAAAAGATACCTAAACATGATCTTGGCCCTTAAATAACTTAAAATTGAGAGACAAAGGCTTATCTACACTACTAACACATATAAAGAACTAACTTAAATATAAACTTGTATGAAATAAAATGCTATGGGAAGTAGGAGGTTTTAGAGGTTATTTAGAGGAGATGGCATTTGAATTGAATTTAGAAGGAATGGTAGGATCTCCAAAGATAAGGAGGTGGGGAAGAGAATCCAAGATGAGGGAACATCATGAGCAAAGGCACGGAGGCAAGACAGTGCCTGGGCTGCTTGAGGAATAGCAAGGACTCCAATGTGAGTAGACGCTGGCAAGAATGTTAGGGAGGGACTTGGCTGTAGCTGACCTTGAATGCAATAGTAGGGTGTTAGGACTTTCTTTTGCAGGCAGTGGTGTGTTGACAAGGATATTTGTACAAAAGGGATTAGATCACTTTGTCAGTAGTGTGAATGATGGGAAGAGAAAGATCAGATTCAGGAAGGGAAGCCTAGAGATTTTTAGTAATGTAGACAAGAGATGTTGAAGTAAAAATAGATATGGAAAGGAAGAGAGCAATTCTGGAAATATTGTGCAAAAGGACATGTCAAGCCCTGATCTTAGAGTAAGAGCTGGAGATTCCAATTTGAGTCATTTTCTCAAAGGTGATGGCAGAAGCTCTGGAAGTGGCTAAGGTCACCCAGGAAGAGCAGAGATAAAGTAAGCCAGGGGGAGGCCACAGAACCTTGGGGAAAGCTTATATTTAAGGGGTAAGTAAGTCTTCAGATTTAGAAGAAATGATGCTTCAAACTTGTTACTAAAAAGATGAGGAAAACTGTCTTTAGAATTAATTGGTTTGCCTATTTTACAGCAGAGCCCTTTAGAACCCAGGTGCCCCAACTTATAACTCAGTGCACTATTAGTTTAATGCTCTAGACTCTAGTTTAATGCTAAATTTAAAAATCCCACCTACCACCTTTCCCATCCTCACCTATTTTGGTAAGACAGACTAAACTTGAATTTTAGACTCCTTTACATAAATCAAAGTATCCTGCATCTCTTATGCTTCTAGCTACCAATAGCAAAGAGAAAATTTTGCCATTGGAAAATTCAGGGCAAGCCATCCATATGGATGCCATTTAAAATTATAATGTGTGATATGAATTGATAGTAAGAACTGTAAAAAGCCTAATTAAGTCTACCTTATGTTTCAAAGGCAATAAGTTAATCTTACATATTAGTACATGCTTTTATATCCTTTATGTTAAAAAAAAAAAACCTGCTGCCATTTTCAACACTGAATTATCCTTATTGTCCCCAAATACCTTGTTATATACAGAAATGGAAAGGTTTTGCTCAAATAAACCAAACCAAATAATTTCTTTAGTTTTACAGAAGATTTTGTTGCTGTTAATACTGCAGTCTTCTATGGTATGTGCCAAAGGTGTAGTTTGAAATTCTGTTTTCAACTCAGTGAAATATTTATACCTCAGAGAGGGAGGGCTAAAAAGAAAGGACATGAAACTTTGATGCAGGCCATCTTAAGAAGCAAGAATGTGATGGGGCCTCTCAGAAATAGCATCATCCTTGCTGAGCAACAGAACTAAATAATATTTGGCTTTTATCATGTATTTAGCTGGAAGAACTAAGCTTTGAAAATGAACCATCACAAACCATAATTAAATAAACTGTTTACAACTCAACTCTGATAAAAGTCAGTTGATAAAAAGAGCAGGAACGGGTTTCCCTGGTGGCGCAGTGGTTGAGAGTCCACCTGCCGATGCAGGGGACACGGGTTTGTGCCCCGGTCCGGGAAGATCCCACATGCCGCGGAGCGGCTGGTCCCGTGAGCCATGGCCGCTGAGCCTGCGCATCCGGAGCCTGTGCTCCGCAATGGGAGAGGCCACAACAGTGAGAGGCCCGCGTACCGCCAAAAAAAAAAAAAAAAAGAAAGGGCAGGAACAATATAAATACTAAAGGTCGATGGCCAATACCTAGATAAAAATTCCCCGCCCCCCAGGAAATGGATTTTAACCATTTGTGGTACAGTAAATGATCCTATTAGAATTCTAATATATGGACCTACAGCCTACCCCCCCCCCCACCAAAAATCTGAAACATACTTTTAAATTGGTCATTTTCTAGCATTGAAGTTCCAAAAAGATGGTGGGGGGTTTTGTTGTTTTATTTTTCTTTGCTTACTTTGGGTTTCTTTTTAATTTTTGTTTTTCTTAAGCAAGCATATTTTATTAAATATACATATAGAAAAATATGTTTCACAAATGTACAACTCAATGAAGTGTCGCAGATTGAATACACCCATGTATGTAGCATCCAGATCAAGACAGACATCCCCAGCCCTTCAGAATCCACCATCCTCCTCCCTTCCAGCCAGTGGGTACCGCCCCCACCCCACAACTGTTGGGAGACAATTATCATGGGTCTCTGATACTTCTGCACATCTTGTGAGCAGAGATACCACCTGACTTTGTTCAGAGTACCCTTTCAAGTTTATTTGAATAGCCTTGGAAGACAAGAGAGAGTGTTTTTCTCCAGAGAAAAGGGCAGTTTTGCTTAAGTCTTGAAAAAATAGAGATTGTGTCTTATTATTGTCTTTTATTTTACTGTTTAGTATGTTAAAGATGTCTCCCTTCAAAGCAAAGGGTAGGCATGTTTACTTCCCATTATAAAACTGAGGTTACCTAAACTCAGGGTTTCTCTCCTGTCATGCAACCCAGCGTGTGTGCAGGTGTCACCTGGCTTTCTTCATGTTGCATAATTAGGAAGCAGGGCTCAAGAAGCTGCTGCAATACTGACACTGGCTATTGAGTTGTAAGGTTCTTTGTCTCTTGACTCAGCAGCTGTTAACTAGGCAGGGAACATAATGGTTTGTAAGCAGGGCAAAATCTCAGACTCTTCACTGTTCTTGGTAGTAATCACTATTCCAACTTCTACCACCATAGATTAGTTTTACCTGTTCTTAAAATTCATATATAAATGGAATTACACAGCATGTACTCTTGTGACTGGCTTCTTTCATCCAACCTCATGTTTGTGAGATTCATTCACATTATTGCACATAGGCATAGTTTTTTATTTCTCATAGTATTCCATTGTGTGAGTATTTCAAAACTTACTTTTTCTACTGTTGATAGATGCTGGTGCAGTTCCTGCTCTTAGAATTGTGCTGTTATAAACACTTTTATGCATGTCTTTGTGAATATATGCAATGCATGTATTTCTGTTGGGTATATTCCCAGAACTGGATCAGAGGATGTGCATAGATACTGCCAAACAATTTTCTAAAGTATCTGTACTAAGCTACTCTTCCACTAGAAGTGTATGAGCATTCTGGTTTCTCTGTGTATTTTTCCACCCTTGTTATTTTTCATCCTTTTAGTTTAGTTTTTTTTTTTTCACGCTGACGTGCGTTTATTTTACCAAGGTACATATAAGGAAAGATAAATATGCCAGTGGTACACTTCCAATTTTACAGAGCAATCTCACAAGTATTTTTGCCATTTAGGAAAAGAGATACATCAATTATTACGTTGTTACCAGGGTGAATTGTCAAGACAATCAGAGCCACAAATTTTTTGTAGGTTATTTTTCCATAAAGACAACAGTTTCCAAAGTCTTCAGAGTCTGATAAGACCAAGTTATTCAAATTATACTTCTAAAGATACAGTTTTAACAGAAACGAGTTGAAAACTGTGTGAATATTTACAAAAGTCTCCATATTGTACCAGAAAGAAATTAACATTCTTCCAAATGTTCCTAATGGAAAGCAAAAGAAAATCTATACAACCACATCTTCCCAGTAAACAGAAACAGAGAAAGTAATAAGGTTTTACTAAATACTAGTGAAATTAAGGGCGTGGTATTAATTTTCTACATAAAACACACGAAGTTGCATTGTTTGTATTTCTTTAAAAAAATCATCTTTTGGCAACATAGTTAGCACTTCAACCACCTTCAATTCTCCCATGCCAATCCTGAGAAAAGTACTTCTCCTCCTATCACCACTAACAAGAGAAGGTATCCCTTCCTTGCACGCTCTTAGTCAATCCTGCGTTTATTCTAGGCCCATATTTCCCCTGGCTCATTTCTGCCTCTGGCCGTCTGTTCAGTTTTCCTTCTCAGGGCGGGCATCCATCACAATCTCTTTAGTTCTTCCATCCATTCATTCCATGTATGTCTTTCTTTAAACCAACTAGGCGTTGCTATAGATGAGTGAGGGCTGGGAAGAAGGCAGAGAGGGACTGAGAGCTCTGGTAGTCTCCTTTACAGGACCATCTCTCTGCCTCTGGAAATGATAAAGAGCCAAGTTAAACCGAAAAACCTGCTTCTGCAGATGCTTCTGAGCTACCACTTTTTAAAAAGAGAAGTGGGCTTCCCTGGTGGCGCAGTGGTTGAGAGTCCGCCTGCCGATGCAGGGGACACGGGTTCGTGCCCCGGTCCGGGAAGATACCACATGCCATGGAGCGGCTGGGCCCGTGAGCCATGGCCGCTGAGCCTGCGTGTCCGGAGCCTGTGCTCTGCAACGGGAGAGGCCACAACAGTGAGAGGCCCGTGTACAGCAAAAAAAAAAAAAAAAAAAAAAAAAAAAAGAGAGAGATAGAAGTGATATGAGAAAGAGAGGGAGATGAGAAATGGAAGAGAAACTGTACACCTACCCTGGCACTGCTGGCACTTCTTCCTATTCAGGATGAGGAAGGGAGACAAATAAAAGTACCTAACTTCTGTATGGCTTCACTGGTTGAGGCTGAGAAAGCCTGGTACTCAGCAAGGACACCATCATTCTCCTTGCCATGCAAATAGGGTCTAACTCGTCACCTCAACCACTTGCCTGACAGTCAGTAGGGTTCCTGAGTGATGGTGAGGAATTGAGGTCTTTTAGGGGAGAAATAGAAAGGTCTTTTATATGATGGCAGGAAGCCTGGGTCTACCACCAGTTCTGAAGATCCTTGTTTACCAAAAACCAGAAAGTGGAGCTGACAATGGTCTAGAAAATGTTCAGCCAGCAGGCGGCAGCCTAAGGGGGTGGGTGTAGCCAGTAGCAGGCAGCATTAGGTGATCAGAGAAGCAGGAAGAGCAACGGAGTTGCATAAACCAGAGACCAAGCAGCCCACTGCTTCTCTCTCTTGACTTTATTAATGCCCAGCAATTGTCCACAGGCCATGTGCAGAGCAGAATGATTAAAACAGGCTCTTAAAAATAGCTGGAAATCCAGATGGTAGTAACTAGACCAGAAGCCTTGGGAACAAACAGGGTCCAAGCAGTGCAGACAAAGGCAGTGCCATCTGTAGCATCATTTATTTGGCTTAGAAGAGTGTGAACTACCACCATGCAGCACGTGATATTAATGCACAACAGCATGCCACGGGGAAGTGGAGCAGCATAGCCACGAAGGTCTCAATCTTGAAAGCTGAGAGAGCTGAATGTCCAGTGGAGGGAAGGTGTGGAAAGGTGAGCACAAAATGAGTCAAAGGCATACCCTTGCTGTTGCTAAGGCCTAGGTCCAGCAGGAGGTGGTAGGGGACCTGTGTGAGAGTATTTCCAAGAGCAAAGGTTAACCAGATTGGAACCCAAAGGGCCTGGATATCTCCACTGGCTCCCTTGTCTGGAGAAGTCTAGCCCTATGGGCTCCTTCATCCCATAGGTAGTATTGCAGTGGATTTGGCCAGAGGTCCTCTTTGATAATCTCAGCAATCCTGTCAGGCTCTGGAAGGCTGTGGTCTGAAAACCAGGCAAAGAAGCTGCACATGAGGTCTTGGTTCCTAGGAAGGAAAGCCTGGGGTTCAGGGCCCGGGTGCCATATGATCGGAGTGGAAAGAAACACCACGTGCCCCGAGGACCTGACCTCGTATTCCTTCACAATCCAATTGTTTTTGGAAAGAAGAATTATGGGTTTCTTCGAAAGAAGAACTTGAACTTGCACCCCATCCTAGGATGTCTGAGTTCCTTCACCTCCTAATTTGCTACATACCTGAACATCTCTGCATCTCTGCCTCTAATCAGGGCAGATAGCTGTGGGTGGTTCCAAAAGGTAGTGACTCAGAAGCCCGGCATGTGCCTCCACTATAGGTAGTGTTGACGCATGCGCCCAAAATTGCGCCCGAACTGGAGGGAGGCCCGGTCAGCCTGAGGGTGTGCAGTTCCAGCTGGATGGCCTCCAGGGGACTCAGGTGGAGACCCTCACTCTGGGCCGGAGCCTTGCCTCGTCCTTCACCTCGTTTACCCCTCTGTGCTCCTCCACCACTTCCATTTCCTCAGCCACTGGCTTCTCCTCCATTTCAACCTCTCCTCCTCGTCCACTGCTTCTGAGAAGATGGTGCCCCTTTCAGTCTTCGCTTCCGCGGCCTTCGCCCCAGTCATCATCAGCTCAGACTCTGACCGCTCTGTGCCACAGGTTTCTAGGGCCTTCTCCCCACCAGTTTCACGCTGAAAGCCATTTTTTCAGTCTGCGCTCTGCTGCCGCAGAGGCAGAGGCTGCTTCCACACCCTCCCCGGGTGGCACGACCTCCTCCCGCCCCGCTTTGGCCGCTCCATGGTTGCGACCCCCAGAGACTGGGATCTGGGGAGTAGGGCCGCAGCCCATGGGGCCCTGGGGGTGCGCCCCCCTCCACCGGAAGCTGGGGCGGTGGGAGTGTTTGATCTCCAAGCTGCCCTCACTCGTCTCCACCATCACCTGCATCATCTTCCTTTCCTCTAGAAGCTTCTGGCACTGCTGTGGGTCCAGGTCGCCCAGGGCATGGTCGGGAGTAGTGAGGTTGCGGGTTTGGGGGAGAGGGATCCCCTGGGCCCCATTAGGGACGCTTATGTTGTTAGCAGCCTGACCAGCTGTTTGTTGGCATCTGTTTTCCTAACCAAAGACTTACTCATGCAAACCAGCCTATTGCGCAGCCCACCCTTCAGTTTCCCGATACTCACCCCTCAGTCTCTAGGCACCCACTCTCGGTCTCTTAGAGTCTATTTCTGTGGCTTCTGCCATCCTTTTTATTCGGATTGTTCTGGTGTATGTGTGATGGTGTTACACAGTGGTTTTAATTTGCATTTACCCAGTGTCTAAGAAATTGGGAAGCTTTTAATGTGGTTTTGATTTTGCCATTTGGATATTCTCTTTTTGTGAAGTATCCGAGTCTTCTCCCCATTGCGTGTTCTATATTTTTCATGTTGATTTGTAGGAATGCATTATACGTGCTAGATACGAGTCCTTTTTCAGATCTGTGTATTGCAAATATCCTCTCCCTCCGTGACTTGCTTTTTCACTATCTTAATGATGCCTTTTAATGAACAAAAGTTTTTAATCTTCATATATTCCAATTTATCATTTTCCCCTTTAGATTAGTGCTTTTTGTGTCCTGTTTAAGAGATCTTGCCTTTCTAACATCATTCACATTTATATCTGCAATCCATTTGGAGTTGCTTTTTGTGAATGGTGTGAGGGGAGTCAAGATTCATTTTTCCTCCCATATGATCATCTGATTGACCAAGCAGTATTTATTGAAGAGACCATCCTTTCCCCATGCATAGGTTTTTAGATGTTTCCATTAAAAGTGACGTATGTCATTGGCCAGAGCTAGTCAGATGGCCTTGCCTAGCTTCAAGGGGTCAGGGAAATATCATCCTCCCCTGAGATTGGAAGGTGAAGGAAACTGGAAATATTGGTGAGCACTGTATCGCTCACTCATCACAGACTGTAACTTGAGTGGTGTGTACAAGACCAGCAGAGTTAAGCCAAAGAAAGTAGAGAAGAGGTAATGATGAATAGAAGAGGAGAAATTAATGAAAGACAATAGAGAGTATCAACCAAAGATTAATAATAATAATAAAAGGAGAGAGAATAAACAATATTTGGAATGAAAAATACAGTCACAGTAGTGATTTAAGGAAATATAAGAGAACATGTTGGACAGACTTGTGCCAGTACATTTTCTTTTCTTTTTTTTAAATTTTTATTGGAGTATAGTTGATTTACAATGTTGTGTTAGTTTTAGGTGTACAGCAAAGTGAATCAGTTTATATATATATATATATATATATATATATATATATATATATATATATATATATCCACTTTTTAAAAATTCTTTTCCCATATAGGCCATTACAGAGTATTGAGTAGAGTTCCCTGTGCTATACAGCAGGTTCTTATTAGTTATCTATTTTATATATAGTAGTGTGTATATGTCAGTCCCAATGCCGGTACATTTTCAAACTTGGATGAAATATATGAATTCATGGAAATGTATAGCTCATCAATACTGAAATGCAGTGAAAGGCCTAAATAGACATAGAAATAATAAATAGAATCAAGAATTTAAAAAGAATCTTACGGGCTTCCCTGGTGGCACAGTGGTTGAGAATCTGCCTGCCAAAGCAGGGGACACGGGTTCGAGCCCTGGTCTGGGAAAATCCCACATCCCGTGGAGCAACTAAGCCCGTGCACCACAGCTACTGAGCCTGCGCGTCTGGAGCCTGTGCTCGCAACAAGAGAGGCCGCGACAGTGAGAGGCCTGCGCACCGCGATGAAGAGTGGCCCCCGCTCACCGCAACTAGAGAAAGCCCTCGCACAGAAATGAAGACTCAACACAGACATAAATAAATAAATAAATTTATAAAAAAAAAGAATCTTTCTACAAAGTTAGCATGAGGCTAAATGATTTTGAGACAGATACTACCTAACCTTCAAGGAACATATAATCTATTTCTTTTCCTTATTAAACATTCAATATTTACTGTGTGCCTATAGCATGCCTACTACTGTTCTAGGGCCTTAGGATACATTGTTAAACAGAACAAAGATTTCTTCCCTCTTGGAGTTTCTAGCAGAGGAGAAAGACAATAAATAATAATAATAATAAGTAAATGAAACATATTAGAAAGTGATAAGTGCTATGGATAAAACAATAGGTAGAGGTGAGTAAGGGGATTGAGAGTCCTGGGGGTAGGGAGTGGGGAGCAGATTGTAGTTTTAAATAGGGTAAGCAGAGGAAACTTCATTGAAAAGATAAAATTTTGGCAAAGATTCAAATAAGATGAGGGATTTAGCTAAGTGGATATTCTGAAGAAGAGCATTCTAGGAAGAGAGAAGAGCTAAGCAGAGGCCCTAGGACAGGAGCATGCTTAGGGTGTTCAAGGAATAAAAAGGAGATCAGTGTGACTGGAGCAGGGTGAATGGGAGAGGCCAGATCAAGTAGAATCTTACATGATATTGTAAGAAGTTTGTCTTTTATTCGTAGTGAAATGGGAAACCACTACAGGATTTTGAACAGAGGACTCAAAATTTGATTCATGTTTTGCATGGATCACTCTGGCTCCTGGGTGAAGAATAGACTGTGTGGGGCCAGTGGTAGATGTAGGGAGATCTTTTAGGAGTCTATCAAAGTAATACAGGTGAAAGATGATATATCTTAGACCATGTTGTAGCAGTGGAGGTGGATAGTGGTTACAGTATGATGGTAGAGCCAGCATGATTTCATGGTGAACTGGATGTGGGGTATAAGAGAAGGAAAGAAGTCAAGGGTGACTCTGTGGATTTTGACCTGAGCAGCTGATAGAATGGAGTTGCCACAAGCAGAGATAGGGAAGGTTATGATAGAGCAGATCTTTGCAGGAAAATCAGAAGTTTGCTTTCGGACATGTTAAGTTTGAGATGACTGTTGGACAACAGAGTTGAGATACCAAGTGTTAGGAGTTTGGAGCACAGGAGAGGTCTGGGATGGGGATACATATGTGGAAATAATCAGCATACATGATATTTAAAGCTGTATTTAAAGCTTGCTGAAATCACCAAGGATTTGAGCAGTGATAGACCAAGCCCTGAGGCCTCCAAAATTACAAGGTCAGGGAGAAGAGGAAGAACCAGTAAGAGACTAAGAAGAGACCAGTGAAGTAGGAGGGAATCTGAAAATGTGCAGTACGCTGAAAGCCAAATGTATAAAGGAAAGTGTTCAACTGTGTGACGTGGTGCTGATAGGCCAAGTAAAACAAGAATTGACCAATGGATTTTACAACAAAAGTGATGGAGGTCAGAATAGGTTTTAAAGGGAATGGGAGGAAGGAAATTGGAGACAGTGAATATTGATAATTCTATTGAGGAATTTGCCAAAAAGGGAAATAAACGGAGTCATCACTTGACAAGAACAGTTTTAGAGGAGTGGTAGGGTGACAGCTTGACTATAATGGGTTTAAGAGAAAATCCATAAGGGAGAGAGTGAAAATAGCAAGTATATACGACTCTTGACATTTTGCTACAAAGAAATGGGATGGTGGCTGGTGGGGAGAGTGGGTCAAAGAAAACGTCTTTAAAATGGGAGAAAAAGAAGTATGTGTGCATGCTGTTGCGAATGGTTCAGCAGGGAGCAAAAATAATGTAGGAGAGAGAAAGGAGAATCATTGGAGGGATGTCCTTGAATAGGTGAAAGCAGATGGAATCTAATGCCTATGTAGGGGAGAAGGAGTCAGCCTTTAATAGGAGCATGACAAGTTCACCTATGGGAACCAGAAGGCAAAGTATGAGGGTGTAGTTGCTGGTTGGTGGGTAGAAGTGATGATGGAGTCTATGAAATTCTCTTCTGTTTGCTTCAGTGTTCTCAGTAAAGGAGAAAGCAAGATTCAACTCAAGTGAGAGAGAGAGAGGATGAGGCAGTGGGAGTCTGGGGACAGAGGGTAGGAAATAGTTTTCTAGAGAATCAAAGAGTGACTGGACTACGACATATGGTATGATTATCACACAGCATTAAGATCATGAATTTGAAGTGAGGCACATCGGCATGGTTGTGAATTTCTCTTCAGCCACATTCAGTTTACAGGTGCAGCATGAGTAAGCAGAGTTGGATTTAGTCAGAGCTGAAGCAAGAAGGGCAAGAGAATGATTATAATCTTGATCTTAGAATCTAAGTTAGAGGAGTAAAGGACATATAGGGAGGGGGCAGTGAAAAGGTGGCCTGATCAATGGATTGGAAGACCCAGGGAATTGAAGTGTCCCTGGGTTTAAGTACCAGAGTGAGCTAGAAGGATGAGAGACAGTGGTCTGAGAGTGGACTGCAGGGGATTGGTTAGAACCCTACTCCTCCATCCAACTTGGGCTCCAGTGAGGCATATTGAGGACAAGGTCATTGCAGGGGACAAGGTCAGTGTACCAGGAAGCCTGGGTGGATCACCTATGTGTATATTGAAATCACTGAGAGATAAGATGAGAAAGAAGTGAGAATAAGCCAGGAGCTAAAATCCTTGAGAAATGAGGGAGAAATGACAGGAGAATAGCAAGAATGCAGGGTATTAGGTGATTTAAACTGATGCCAGGAGATTTAAAGCTGGGTCTGTATTCTAGGGCCAAAGTTAATTATAAAACACCACCTCCTTTGGCTAAATTAGTTAGTCAAAAGGCAGACAAGTTTAGAATTTGATATTACTTAATGTCACAGAGCCTGTATTTTATTATTTTTTTCTTTCTCAAAGTGTGCAGAAGAAAGTCACACATGTTAGCTGATCAAAAACAAGGAATGTATATGTTTTTGAAAATTGGAAAGTGAGTAGTGATAATACTTTCTGAGTTCAGTGCGAAATGTTATTCTCTTTTGGGGTCTTTCATTCTGCTTGTGCCCTAGAGTATGGACTAGAAACTACTGAAAAGAACAAAATATGATTTTAACTTTGGGCTTGAAACATTCTGGCTATAAAAAAATGTTTTAAGGGGAGTAAGGAGAGCTAGTACAAAATCTCAGAAATATCTAGTCAACCAGAAGCAGAAAGAGGGAAGGGGGAGGGAGAGAAAGAAAGAAAAAGGAAAGAAAAGAAGAAATATGAGTAAAGAAAGAAGATGGCTTTTGGGGAAGAGTACAGTTTAGCCACAAATCTGCACATCACAGAACTGTGAATGTTTAAATTCTCTGGGAAACAGAAACAGTGTGATGTTTTAAAAGATAAACTTAATATAAGATGAATGAAAAGACCCTGTGAATTGTATAGTCTTATTTTTCTTTGACTCCTCAAATATTGTGCTGTTCTTACTTGTTTTGAAGGGAATCTCTCATTCTTGACCTAAATTCTTTAAACAAGTGTGTTTGTTTAGTGACTTAGCATACAGAAATATTGTTCTTTGGGCTAGGCCACCCAGTTTAGAAAGCTGAGGGCCTGGGTACTTAAGACTCAAAAGAATGTTGGTAGACAGGAGAAGGAGATGTACACTTTGTTAATTTCCTCTGTTTCCCATGAAAGACCATTAAGCTGTGTTTGCAAAGGAAATGGTAAAAAAGAAGCTTTGAGTGATTAACCAAGCAGCTTTATAGCTGCAGTCTATTGCCTCTTAGAAACAGCATATAAATATAGAAGTAGGGAGAAAATATTTGAGTTACCAGGGTGTGGGTAATGAGTTACTCTGGGAAAGTTAATAATTATGATTTAATCATTTTCTACCACTACAGCACTCATAGAGAGCAAATATACATTATTGTGCCTAATGAAACTGTTAAGAGGCTGAGGTCTGTGTAGGGTGGGGGGGAGAGCCAGGTGACAGGGGTGACCAAATCAGCCAGGGATACACAGAGCCATCACAAAAATTCAAAATATAGGTCAAAACACTAAGTAAAATGTTTGTAATATCTAAATGTTAAACATACATAATCATTCTAGCCTAACTGAGATAAATTAATTTTTAAAAATAATGAAATTGATACTGTAGCAAATGAATAAAATTCAGCTAATCATGAAAAATCGAAATAATATTATCGGATCTTTTAAAAAATAGTGTGATCTTAAAAAACAAAGTGCATTGATGGTGTCTTCATTGCAGTATGAGCATAGTTTGGGGTCAGAAATTTCCAGCAGCTTTAAAAACTCAGGCTCTACATTAGTAGCAGAATGGTGAGCAGAGTTTTGCTCTAATTCTTAGTATTTTCTTCTTAGCTGTCATTTTAAAATAATTTCTCTTTTTGATCTTTTTTTCTTTAGAAACAGCAATATTTTTATGTTTTAGCACATTACATCCTCACTGCACCCTATGAACTAGCAGGTAGGAAAACTGAGGCACAGAAATAACAAGGAATTTGCTCATGGACACATAGAAAATCGCAAAGTCAAGAAATGAACCCAGATAATCAGACTCCGAAGCTCTTTCTGTTAAACACTGCAGGGTACACTCTGAGCCTTTCTCAGCCTCAATTCTCTCATCTATATAAAATATGGTCTATAATTCTTATTTCTCATGGTGGTTGCAACAATTAAATAAGATGTGGAGCTTGGGCAGGGGAATGTTCTTTATCTGTTTCTGTATTGCTGTCTTTATCTGTTTCTGTATTGTTTGATTTGTTATAATGAGCATGAATTATTCATGTATTTTTTAATCAAGAAAAAAAATGTTAAGGCCTATAAGAGTGTCTGGCACAGAGAGGCACCCAATAAAGTCATTATTATGTCTGAGAGGAAAGTCAGAGTTTCCATTTGCATCAATAGGGATTTGTCATCTCTGGAAGCTTGGGTGCAAAGAGAAGAAATAAGATAGGGGAACAGCTAGAAGAGAATCCAGGGTAGAGGATTTTACTTGCCAGTGAGAGGGGCTTGTTCATCTTTTTTTTTTTTTTTGCGATACGCGGGCCTCTCACTGTTGTGGCCTCTCCCATTGCGGAGCACAGGCTCCGGATGCGCAGGCTCAGCGGCCATGGCTCATGGGCCCAGCCGCTCCATGGCATGTGGGATCCTCCCGGACTGGGGCACGAACCCGTGTCCCCTGCATCAGCAGGCAGAGTCTCAACCACTGCGCCACCAGGGAAGCCGGGGCTTGTTCATCTTAAAGTGAGGGTGGGAACCATTGGGAGGGAGAGCTCACTGGTTTAGGCAAGTGGGAATTAACCAATGGAGCAAAATTCCAAGGAATTTGGGGTTGGGGGGAGTCCTAGAACCTTGGATGAATTAACTTATTTTGGAGAAGATTAACAGTGACTTGTTAGTCAATAAGGCCCATTTTCTAAGGTAATAAAAAGTATCATTTTGGAAAATGAGAAAGGAATTAAAAGAACTCTATGGTTTTCTTTACTTATCTGCCTGGTTCTGGGGGATTTAAGAATAGGTTTTCTGAAGAGGAGCCATCAGTTTATTTTTCCATTTGTGGATTACAATGGTAAAACGATTGTTGGCAAAAGAACATCTTTTCAAGCGGCTTCCCTTGGTGTAGGTCAGAGGGGCAACAAGAGGAGTTATTTCTGCAGCTGGAAAAAAGGTTCAGAGCTGTCCTCCTGGAGACAGCTCTCATTTCAGAGTCGAAAATAGATTTGAATTACAGTGCTATTGGGGAATCGGGGCCTATTCATTCTAAGCACATCTGTTGGTAACTGTTGAAATTCAAATAAATTCAAATAAAGTCCAAGTAATGCTCGTTTTACACTTATCGATTTCAAGGAGTGTTAAAAAACACATATACAGAAAACCGACACTCCAGTCACTGACACTGCCTAAGACACAACATGGAAAGCCTTGATTTTCTGCCAACCATAGTTACTTTGAACCTGAGCCACCACATTTTAATTCCTTTAAAATGCTCCTTCCTCCCTACCTGAACTTTTCAACTGAGATTCATTTTCATTTCAAAAGTTTAAATATGAACTATATCAAACAGTTCTGTATTTTGATTTTGATCATTCCACAGCCTTCAGTAGTGAAATGAGGTTAGACTATTAAACTCACAAAGCCAGGATTGAATAAATGCATTTTTCTCTTTGTCTCCTCTCCAGTTTTAGTAAATAAAAAATTTCAGTTAGGTGCTGTGATTAAGGAAACTTGGTATATCTATTTATTTATATATGACTCCAGTCCATAAAGGATTCAAGGCATCTTTAAGACGCCAAACACAGGACAGAAGAATAAGGGAAATTCCTTTTTTTCAATTAAGCCATGACTCTCTTATAAGGAAATTTGATCTATCAAATGTATAGAAAGAAATAGAACCATTTTAAGGTTGTGAGTTTTAATTTTTTTCTTAATAGTTAAAATTTTGAATAGTGTTTCAAGTACCATATTTATGTCATTACCTTGGAGTTTACAGTGTTACAAGTAGATACCACACCAAGTACATTACATGAATTATCTCCTTTAGTTTAAACCTCATAATTACCCTATGAAGTATTATTATTTCCATCTTATAGATAAAAGTATCCAAGGCCTACAAATAAATAATTTGCCCAAAGTCACATAACGAGTCAGGATTCAAATCCATGTCTGTTATTCTGAGTTATTAACTCCTAATCTAAATTATGCCTTATACATGGGAGGTGGTGAAAGAGAAGATCAGAGACCGTAAAAGTAAATAGAAATATATTAGAAATTACAGAAAAGAAATTTACATGTAAAAGGAGACATTTGTCTAAATCCAGGCAAACTTTTACAGAAAGTATTATGGTAAAAATAGAGCATCAGGAAGGAAGAAGACAAACATGGTACCAACAGCCCAGAACAAGGCTCCACAGACAAAGGTGTGGCAAAATCACACACTCAATTCTCAAGGTGTGTGCTTGCATTCTCTAGTGCCTTTGGGAAATGTGAGTGCTCTCTGTAAGGTTCTGGAGGGTGAAAGATCCTTACTCTAGGAAACTTAATAATTTACCAGTTGACACTAATATTTCTGGTTTCTTCTAACTCTTTGCTTTCATCTGTATGTTGAAAAATACAATCAATATTACAGTCTGTTGTTTAATAACTAGTATTTTTCAACTGTTAATATAGGGGCTTCCTGCTTCCTTCCCAATCTTATTTACAGAAAAAATGTTATCCATGATTCCACTATTCTTTGTCAATAGTGATTTTCATTTTTGCCTTTTTTGATGTGCATAATAAGTAGAATTATTATTTGGCTCCCTTCCACCATTAAATAATAACATTTTTTCAGTTTTCATAATTACAATTCTAGTGGCTATATAATAGTGTACTGAATTGATATAGTATAATTATATTGGGCTTTTTTTTTTTTGGTTTCCAGTATTTTGCTATTATAAATATCCTTCCAAGAACTGATTAATGTATATAATTTAATTGTATTTCTTCATAAGTGAATTGTATGTTTATATCCTTTGACCATTTATCTCTTGAGGTTTTAGCAGTTTTGAAAATTTGAGTAAGTTCTTTATGCATTATATATACTACTTTTCTACCATGATCAGTACAAACGTTACCCAATTATGTTTCCCTTCTTTTAATTTTGTTAGTTGTTTATGTTACAACCATTTTTTTACTTGATGTTTTTGAGCTATTCATTTTTTCCTTTGTGATTTTCATTACTGCCCTAAGCTTTTCAAAGATACTATCCCTCTAAAGATTTCATTAATATTTGATTTTTTTTCTTATAGATTTGCTAAGAATTAAAGCAAATATTTACTCTTTAATCCACTAGGGGCTTACTCTGGTAATGTGGTATAAGAGCTGATCTAAATCACTTTTTGTTTTGTTTTGTGTTTGTTTGCCAGTTACCCTAGCAATTATTAGAGTATAATTAGGCAATTATTAAGTAGAATTAGGCAGTTATTAAATAAATATTATTTTCCTTAATTTTATGATAGTTATATAATACATTACATTTATTTTTATATGTCCCACACTTCTGTATTTTTTTTTTTTTTTTTTTTTGCGGTACATGGGCCTCTCACTGTTGTGGCCTCTCCCATTGCGGAGCACAGGCTCCGGACGCGCAGGCTCAGCAGCCATGGCTCACGGGCCCAGCCGCTCCGTGCCATGTGGGATCTTCCTGGACCTGTGCACGAACCCGTGTCCCCTGCATCGGCAGGCTGACTCTCAACCACTGCGCCAAGGGAAGCCCTGTATTTTAATCATTTAATTAATATACTTTGTTTTAGGGTTTCCTGGGAACTACATCAGCATCATAACTTGTGGTTTCTTTGTTAGTGTAGAATTTTAATATTTAACAAATAGTAAATTTTACTTGGTGAAATTCATTTTCCTATATGATAACAGTATATATCTCAATTTGTTCATCTTGTTTTATATATTCTAGTACACCTTTATAGTTTTATTTACATATAGCTCATAAGTCTTTATAATTTTCTTTATAACCATCACGGGCAATTCTGTTAAGTTTATCCATCCTTTTTTTTTTTTTTTTTTGAATGGCATTTCTTTCCTTTTTATTATGTTATTGAGCTGGTGGCTACCAGGATAAAGAAAGCCCCTAATTATGGTAAATTCATTATAAGCCCAGTCACTTTGATAAACTCATGGGATAATAAATTTAAATAGATTTCTTAGGATTTTTATACATGCAGTACTTTCTGCAAATAATCAGTTTTCTCTCTCCCTTTAGTGTATCATTCTATTGGCACAAAGCGAATACCCACTAAATGGCAGTTGCCGTTTGTGTATTAAAAAGAATATTAGGTGAGTCAGGAAACTTGAATCCTACTGTCAGTTCCTCAACTAAGAAAGCCATCTATGAAGCACCTTCTGTGGGTCAGGCACCATGCTAGGCACTTTACATAGTCCATCTTGCCTAAGGCTTAAAGTAAGCCTACAGAGTACATATACTATTAAATATCATAGGTAAGGGAACTGATAGGTAAGTTTAGCAGGTATAGAAGCCAAGGCTGGCCCATGCTAGGCCCCCAATAGCAATAAAAAATGGAACACGGAAGTGTCTAACTGTGGCAGTCTGTGCGTGAAAGGCCGTGGGCCAGGGTGGCTCTGGAGTCCTTCACCTGGCAGGTTTTTTCACTCCCTTGGGACAGCACTGACCACTGAACTTTGGCCAAGGGTCTGAGGAACTAGGGAGGCATGGAGAAGCTGCATCAGCTCACTTTCATCCTTATCTTGTACATACGCTTCACACTTCCTGCTTCCGGGTCATGCAGTAAACGTGAGTGAAAGCAGTCCTGAAGGAATTCTGTGTTCCCCTTCTCACCAGCCTTTCAACCCAGATCAGCCTTTTGAGGTCTGGCTTAGCTCAGTGGGTTAAGTAATTTGTCCAAGATTATCAGTGAGTGATGGGTAAGTGGCTTGCTCCACAGCCAGTGGCCTTGCGGTGTGGTTTGGGCAGGTCATTTCACCTCTCTGCTATAATTCCCTCATCTGTATAATGAAAGAGTCAGGTAAATAATCCAGTTCTGATAGGCAGACTGTTGGTGAATACGCCTTATACGCTTCTTCAAGACTGCAAATTCCTCAGAGACTATACTTGCCACGTTCTTGAATCACTCATATTACTCTGCACATAACAAACGCTCAGTGAATATTTGTTGATGCAGAATGAATGAATGAATTGATCAATCAACTGAAGAAAATAGTCTTAATGTTTTTCCTTTCTTTTTTTTTTTTTTTAATATTTATTTATTTATTTAATTTGGTTGCACCGAATCTTAGTTGCAGCATGCGGAACCTAGTACCCCCGACCAGGGATTCAACCCAGGCCCCCTGCCTTGGGAGCACGGAGTCTTACCCACTGGACCACCAGGGAAGTCCCTCTTAATGCTTTTCTCACAAGAGGTTTTCAATGCTAGAACACAGGATCCTGCAGGGGCCCCTAAAATCTCATTTCACATTTCAACTGTGGAATCTTTTATAAAGATAGCATTTGTCATGAGCCTTTTTATAAGAGGATGCTTAGCAGGGGTTAGCTTGTTTTCATCTGAAAAGAATAAAGAATTGAGGTTAGGAAAGCAGGAAGCCTAGAAAGGAGCCAGGTTGGGAGCTGTGGTAGGTAGACTTTCCTCTAACAAAGCTGTTTCGGCTGTTTTTATCTTTGTGCTGCTGTTCTAGCAACACTATGACAAAACTGTGACTATTCAAACTTAATAAAACTAGAGCCTGTCCAAAATCAATTCTGAGTAAATGAATGTAAATGTGGGGAACATACCTTAACATCTCTGTTTGGGCATGCTGTAGAAAACTACCACATCTTACGTCCTGTCTATAATTTATTTTTATTTTTATTTTTTTGCTGTACGCGGGCCTCTCACTGCTGTGGCCTCTCCCGTTGCGGAGCACAGGCTCCGGACACACAGGCTCCGCGGCCATGGCTCGCGGGCCCAGCCGCTCCGCGGCATGTGGGATCTTCCGGGATCGGGGCACGAACCCGTGTCCCCTGCATCGGCAGGCGGACTCTCAACCACTGCGCCACCAGGGAAGCCCCTGTCTATAATTTAAACACACAATGTTTTAAATGCACCCTTAGAAGATCTAATAAAATTACTTGCATATTATTTAATAGTGTGTTCTCTTTTTATGCCAAAAAATCCAAAGGAAGCTACCCAGCCCTCAGGAGGCATAGAATCTGTGGATTTTGTAATTACTGATTTTAAACTTAAAATCTCATCGAAGTCACTAGTTAATATTTCTAAATCTTTATATCTGAAAACTTCTGAGCATATATCCCAACAACCTTCCTGCCCGCTCCGCCATCCCCAGCCAAAGTGGGGAGGGAGGGAAGACCTGTACTGCCAATAGTTACAAAGGTTATTTCTGGAATAAAAACAAGGATTTGCAGCATGCACAAGTGTCTGGTTTTGCCTCTTGAGCTTTACAAAGACCAGCATCATATTGAGACTATAAAATTATTGTTCTCTGAAACTAAAAGAAAAATCTAGGAAAATTAAGCATATTTGTTGAAAATTACTGAAATGTCAAAATTGTTAAACTAAGTTGTTATATAAAAGGAAGCATACGGAGGAAAAGCTATAAGGAGTCAAACTGTTTTTTATGAGCCACAGTATTTGCAGGAAAAGAAAACATTACAGAGACCACACCAGTTTCTCTAACATGGATACAAAGGAGAATCACGTCATCAAAGCAGCAGGTTTGTGCTGCCACAGTAAAGATCATCGGTGGCGCTTTCCATATCCTTTAACTAAACCAAAATACCTGCGTTCAGTTGCAACCTGAGAAACAGGCAATAAAGTCACAAATGTCTTTACTTTTAAAAAAAAATTTTACCACTTTGTAATAGTGTTTAGTTTTATTGTCCCAGAACAGGAAAAGGAAAACATCATGTTGATTAAATTTTGTTAATAAATTATTCATTATGGGCATAATTTTTACATCGTCAATGTTATTTCAGTTTGCAAGAAGAGGTACAGGGCTCGGTTACAGAAAATATCATGGCAACCTGAACTGAGATGGTCCTGAATTCTCTAGACTGTTTCAGGCTTCCTAATATTAAAGTTCTATGCAAGGTAAGGTATGAAAGAAGAAAAAAAACCTCATCTAAACAACTTGCTCTTAATAAATACACTAATAAAGTTTATTTTGACCTTGAGTTAAAATGATCCAGCTCTACTGGATGACTCTAATGGGGATGCTCTTTTGTATTTATTCAAGTTAAATTTCAGATAAGCCCTTGAATTGTGTGAGCTCAACTATATTCTCTAAAAGAGAGCCAGACTAATGTGAACCTGAATCCAAGTGTACTTTTCCAGTAACATCTGACTAATTGGATCTCATCTGTCGTGTTATCTCACTATGTCACTCCCAACCACAGGAAACTGAGGACTAGCTCTCACTAGGAGAAACTAATAGCTCTCAGAGTATGGATCAGCTTTGTAGGTATTTAACAATCCTCCTTCTAAGGAATACCAAGCTCTGAGAAATGATTAAGCAGATTTATAGAATCTAACATATTAAGCGAAATCCATTTAGGAAAATTTGGAATGTCAGCATGTGCTGTCTTATAATGAACATCCAAGCCCTGCCTGGTTTGCCTAATAGAGTATTTATAAGGAAAAAGTAAGTTCTAGTTTAATGTAATTTCTTATTAGTTAATATTTAGTCAAACAATAAAATGCAACATTAAGCATATCCCTAACTATATTTAGGATAGTAGTTTACATAGCAATTGCTATGGGTTCTATAGTTATGTATCATACATCTTTTTCTGGAAAAAAAAAATTGAAGCTGGCTTAAATAGCTTACATGTTTGCCCTTTCTATCGTTAGGAGAAATTCCTTTAAAGAAATTATAAATGCCCTAGGTATACTCTTTTTAAAATTTACTCCCTCTAATCATCCTCTATGTGCACCTTGATTATTCATTCAGAAATACAGCTAGTTCTTATCTTTTCAGAAAAAAATCCACATCCTTAGCAAGCTGTACAAGACCCTTCACCATCTAGCCATGGCCCCGGTAATCCATTTTAATCTATAAGAATCTCCCACTCAGAATGTGTGGTGTCTCCATGTTGTTAGTTCGGATATTTCAGCCACTATTTTCCTTTGTTAATAACACCTCATAAATATGTTAGTCTAACAGTTTTCAATATTATAAAACTTATTTACACACAGGGGAAAAATCACTTCTTGCATTACCACATTGGAGTTACTAAACCATTGAAAAGATTTAATATCATTGGTAAAATATTACATAGTATTTAACTCTGGATGTCATTACCTCCCAGTAAGAGAAATTGCCAATACAATTTCAACATTCATTGTAATGACTTTGACTTTGATCACAAAAGCCAAGTTTTATATTTCGATCTGTGTTCAGATTGTTCTTTCCCATAGGGAAGAGAAAAAAAGAAGAAATGTTTTATTCCCTTAGGCATTTTTCAAACTCATTCATAATCTTTTATTAATTTAAAATTGATACATATCTATTGGAGAATTTTGAAAATAATTTGAAAACAAGCAAAGAAAAAACGAAAGAAAGGAAACTACCCATATTTCAGGAGATACCCACTATTACCACTTTTTATGTCTTTCAAATATTTTTCTGTCAGTATATTTTTTTTTACAAAACTGAGGTCATACTATATACTGCAAAACTATACTGTTTTGCAACTTGCTTTTAAAAAACTTAATACCATATATGTTTTCAATTTTATTTATTTATCTATTTTTGGCTGCGTTGGGTCTTTGTTACTGCACACGGGCTTTTTCTACTTGTGGCGAGCAGGGGCTACTCTTTGTTGTGGTGCACGGGCTTCTCATTGCGGTGGCTTCTCTTGTTGCGGAGCACGGGCTCTAGGCGTGCAGGCTTTGGTAGTTGTGGCACATGGGCTCAGTAGTTGTGGCGGCTCACGGGCTTAGTTGCTCCGTGGCATGTGGGATCTTCCCGGAACAGGGCTCAAACCCGTGTCCCCTGCATTGGCAGGCGGATTCTTAACCACTGTGCCACCAGGGCAGTCCCCAGAAAACTTATACCATATTAAAAATGTCTTTATTGGTAAAAATTCATATTCATAATTTTAACAGCTATCATTCCTTTATCTGGAAATACAGTAACTTATTTAACCAATTCCCAATTATTGGACATTTAAATTGCCTGAACTATTTTCCCGTTACATACAATACAATGTACATCCTTGAGGCAAAATCTTTACGTACATCCTCAATGATACTTTAGGATAAATTTTTAGGAGCAGAACCACTGAGTCACATTTTTAAAAATAATTTTTATTGTGGTATAGTTGATTTACAATGTTGTGTTAGTTTCTGCTCTACAACAAAGTAAGTTATACATATACATATATCCACTCTTTTAAAGATTCTTGTCCCATGTAGGTTATTACAGAGAATTGAGTAGAGTTCCCTGTTCTATACAGTAGGTCCTTATTAGTTATCTATTTTATATATAGTAGTGTATATATATCAATCCCAGTCTCCCAGTTTATCCCCCCTTTCCCCCCATAACCATAAGTCTGTTTTCTACATCTGTGACTCTATTTCTGTTTTGTAAATAAGTTCATTTGTACCATAAGTTTTTAGATTCTACATGTAAGCGATGTCATATGGTATTGGTCATTCTCTGTCTGACTTACTTCACTCAGTATGACAATCTCTAGGTCCATCCGTGTGCTGCAAATGGCATTATTTCATTCTTTTTTATGGTTGAGTAATATTCCATTGTATATATGTACCACATTCTCTTTATCCATTTCTCTGCTGATGGACATTTAGGTTGCTTCCATGCCTTGGCTATTGTAAATAGTGCTGCAATGAACATTGGAGTGCATGTATCTTTTCGAATTATGGTTTGCTCCAGATATATGCCCAGGAGTGATATTGCTGGGTCATATGGTATTTCTATATTTAGTTTTTTAAGGAACCTCCATACTATTCTCCATAATGGTTGTACCAATTTACATTTCCACCAACATTGTAGGAGGGTTCCCTTTTCTCCACACCTTCTCCAGCATTTATTGTTTGTAGATTTTTTGATGATGGCCAATCTGACCAGTGTGAGGCTGAATCACATTTTATTTATCTAATTAGGCAATACATGATAGATGTACAAAAATTCAAAAGGAACAATAGGATATTCAGTGAAAAATAAGCCTTCCTCCTTGCCTTCCCTCCAGATATTCTTCTCCCTCCTGGAAGGCAGCTACTTTTAGTTGTTTTCATTTATTTTTGCAGAAATATTTCATGCATTTGTAAGCTTTTACATATAAATCCTTCAGTATGCATATTAAGAAATTGGTAAAATGGTTTCAATAGTGAAATTTGCTTTATAATTTTATATGCTAGATAATCATAGGCACAAAACTTTCTACAATAAAGCAACATTGAGTTATTTCAGTTCTGTATTATCCCTTAATTTAGATTATACTTTTATATAATAATATGTCATTTATCAACTACCATTAATATTTTTATCTTCATGGTACACTTGTAAAACTTTTTATTATAGAAGGCTTCAAACACACCTGAAAGTAGAATAATACAATGAAGCCCCAAGTATCCAACTAGTGTGCACATTTTAAGTCTTTTAATAAACAGTGCCAAGTTTTTGTCTGTAAAAGTTTTTTACTGATTTATGCTCCTATCTACATATGAGATTTATATTATCTTCATTTTTGTACTGTTGAATTTTATAGCTGCTGCATCCAATGTTATAGGTATATGTTTTTAAGTAAGAGTAACTCGGTGGCAGGGATGCAAAGTGATAGGAAAAATAAGGCATAGTAACTTTTGTTGCAATAGGACAATAGCTTTAATCTAGCACAGTAATGCCAGTCAACTTAGTGTCACTTCCTGGTTCAGTGTGTTTGGAAGAATGATGAGAACAGATGCAGGATCTGTGGGGAAAGTGCTAGGATTGATTAACAATGTCTACTACAGGGAAAGCGGGGAGGACTGTTGGCATTCGAGTCATATAGTTTGCTGATTCTGCTTTAGCTTATGAGCATAGCAGCATGCTTTTGTAGCATTCTTTTGCTTAGTAGCCATAAAAACCAATTTGGCTTATTAAAAGGTGATGAGACATTTCTGTGTACCTATAGATTCCCCAGTGCCTGCCGTCATATTGATAGGTTTTCTTAAAAATAAGTTGCTCTTTTTTTGTTGTTGGCTGCGTTGGGTCCCTGTTGCTGCACATGGGCTTTCTCTAGTTGTGGTGAGCACGGGCTACTCTTCGTTGTGGTGCGCGGGTCTCTCATTGCGGTGGCTTCTCTTGTTGTGGAGCATGGGCTCTAGGCGCGCAGGCTTCAGTAGTTGTGACACGCGGGCTCAGTAGTTGTGCCACATGGGCTTCAGTAGTTGTGGCACATGGGCTCAGTGGCTCCGCGGCATGTGGGATCTTCCCAGACCAGGGATCGAACCCGTGTCCCCTGCATTGGCAGGCGGATTCTCAACCACTGCACCACCAGGGAAGTGCCATACGTTGCTCTTTTGAAATGAACTCAGTGATGTTGGAACACATGTAAAGGATGCTGCTGCACCATCATTAGGGGAGCAAGTGCAGGGGTTGTATTGTTAGAAGCAGGAAAGGATGACATTTGTCCAGTCACACAGCTTTACCTGGCTCCAAGCAGAAGCATGGATTTGTTGAACTCTGTGGTGTGGTTTGTGGTCATGGAACAGAGAAGCTAACTGACCCACAGTGAATCAAACCCAAAATCTTATCATTTTAAATTCCATGTTCTCATTTATTGAGCTAACCAGCCACAACAAGAGTAAACTAAAAACCAACATAAAGTATATCAAGTATTTGCGACCTGCTTTTTCATAAACCAATGGATTGGTAAATCTGGAAGGCATCTTGGAGATCATTTAGATCAGGCTTTGGCAAACTACGTCCCAAGGGCCAAATACAGCTCACTGCCTGTTTTTGTAATTCGAGTTGTATTGTAATACAGCCAGGTCCATCGGTTTACATATTGTCTGTGGCTGCCTTTGCACTACAACAGCAGAGCTGAATAGTTGTGACAGACTATACTGACCACAAAGCCTGAAATATTTATTATCTGGCCCTTTATAGAAAAAAATTGCCAACCTCTTATTTAAACCAAACTTTTCATTTTAGAGACGTGGAGATTGGGAATCAAGTAGGTAACTTGAGAAAACAGCTGGCAGAATTCCCCAAATCCCCAACGTCAGGATCCAGAGCTATCATCTCTTAGGATTTTGGTAAGATAGAGTTTTTACATCCTCTGGAAGCCCTACTCTACCTCCTTAGGCAGGGTGTCACTCCCTTCTCCACTGCCTTTCAGGCGTATGCAATGAAGACAATGAGAACGCCCTCCTCTACTCATACAATACCTCACACATTCCTTAATCATTGCATGTATCATGCTGAATTGTAATCATTTGCTTTTCCCACTAAATTCTGAGTTCACTGGAGGCAGGGACCATGCCATATTTGTCTTTGTAGCCCAGATTACAGAATAGATATCTAATAACTATGTGCTCAGTGGTTTGCATTTGCCACTTCATCTTCTGTGGCTATTTTAAGGTAAACTTCAACTATTGTGAAGATAAAATGCAAACATTGTGATTTATAATTTTCTATTCCTGACCAACACCCCGCACTGAGATCCATCAATAGGAGATGTCCAGAGCCAAATACTATGGCTAGAAGGTAAAAGTCTCAAATATTTTCATTGTATTTGCTAAGAAATGGCCTCCGAGACAGTCTTGACCTATATTCCTGGCAAACGGACAAGAGCCTGATGTAAATCAAGGGCAATGAGAATGCAAAAGAGATGAAAGATGTTTAGAATCAACGGGACATTATGGTTGATTGACTGTGCACAGATGTTGAGTGTCAGAGACTCTCTAGGTTCTGTCAAATTTCAGAATGCAGGAGGAAGACCACATTGGATGAGGGAGGTGTGAGTGGGAAAGGGGTATAGGGTGTGGGTGGAGGTAGATACGGTACAATGAAGTGGGGAGATTCAGTGGACAGTGGATTATATGAATCTGGAACTTTCATGCTAAGTCTAGGTTTAGATGAAATCATTCAAAGAGTAGATAGAGATTAAGAGAGGAGGGGATTAGGAGCAGAAACCCAGAGATCACCAAAGTAAGGACTGAACACAGTAGGAGGAACTCCCACTGAGAAGGAACCCCTGGAGACATAGGAGGAAGACAAAAGGTGGTGTCCTAGAAGCCTAGGTGGAGAGGAGAAATGCCAAGTAAAAATATTTTGAGGGAAAAAATTATATGATGCTTTGGATTTAGTGATTTGGAGGTGTCTGATAACCTTTTGTCTATCCAATCAATCCTTTCACACACTGGCAACTGGAAATATTTTGGAAGTAAAGGAAAACTTTTCTTATATGTCAGTCACTAAAAGTATAAAGCTGGTAGGAAAGATGATTTGCTTTTACACGAATTTGTTCAACAACTACCTTTTCCAGAATATGTGTATCAAATGAGGATTTATACTTCCATTATCTCAGGCTTTTAATAAGTTCTAATAAAAACCCATTTGTGCTGTTCAGATTATACTCTCCAAATGGATGATTTGTCATCATCTGATATTTTATGCTGATTTGAGTACTTTTATATGATGGGCCTAAAATAAAACAAAACCTTCTCAATATATAAAATCATGTCCAAATGGGAGTTGTCTTGAGCTAGAATATCTAAAATCTTTTTTAAAGGTTAAAAAGCAATGCTTATTTAGTGTATGGTAACAGTCAGTAAGTATTTGTTGAATGAATGTGTAAATAAATAAATGGTATGTTCTCCTATAATTTTTCAACTATATATTGTGGTGATTTTAAAACAAGTCCACCAATTCTTTGACACTCCTCTAAAAGTGGGGTCTAATTCCCATCCCCCTGAATAGGGACCAATTTTAGTGACTGGCTTTTAACAGATGGAATGCAGTGGACCTGACCCTGAGAGTCTTCCAAGACTAGGTTAGAATAGACAGTCCTCTTCCGCCTGGCTGGCTCGTTCTCTTGGACCCTGTGACTTTGGGCCCTTGAGCTGACAGACATGTAAGAAGTCTAGCTACCCTGAAGCCACCATGCTGGAAAGACCACATAGGCATGGAGAGAGTTGTCTGAGGAGCCTCAGCTGTTCGCAACCCCAGGTGACTGAGTTTTCCCAGGATCACCTGCCACACCTCTGAGTGACTGAGCTGTCCAGTTATTCCAGTTCTCAGCCTTCCAGCTACCCTCTACAGAATGCATGGCAGGGATGAGTTCTCCCCGCTAAGCTCTGTCCACATTGTAGACTTGTAAGCAGGATAAATATTGTTTAAGTCTCTAGGTTTGAGGGTAGCAACCACAGTAATGAGAACATCCCTAATTAGAACATCGGCTATATGTTGCCATGAGATTATTATTGCTTGATCACCATGGAGAACATTATGATCCTTTAACACATTCCCATTCTGGTTAATTCTCTCTGTGGCGAGGGGGCATTCTTGCAGTCACCTACTACTCCAGTAGCCACTGGGTAGAACAGCCTTCACTTCCTTTACCTTTCCTAAATCTAGGGGAAAATATCAGAAATGTTGCCTTCTAAAATTGAAACAAGTAAAATCACCTCTTTGAAAGCAAACTGCCTTAAGATGGGGTTTCTATACATGACATAATAGGTGATAGGTTTTTCCTTGTCTCTGCCCTAAAAACAAGGACATACAGGAATATGTTTCAGTGTAATCAGAGAGTATCCTCAGGACAGGAACAAAGTAACTGTAAAGAAAACCACAGCCTCATTAACCTGTGTGAGGCAGTGATGTGGTAAGTGAAAAATGGTGGGTGGTGTAGAGTTTTTTAAAGGTGATCGACACCACCATTTCAGTGTTTCCTAGGGAAGAAGGTTTTATCATTATATATTTTCTAGGCCAAGATATGCCTAAACTGGAGAAAGAACAATCTATTGTAATTCTGTCTCATTAGCGTGCTTCCCCAATTGGAAAATTATTGTATAGATGGATGATATATTTGACAAATAGAGCACCCAATATAAATGAATACATGGTATTGTATTTTTATAAATTGATCTCCTATGAATTTGGTTAGTATGCATTTGTTCCCCTGAGCTTCATCATTTCAGAGAAAGCTTTTTTTTTTTTTTTTTTTGGTTTTTTTTTTAAATTTTTTGCTTTATAACAAATTTAATCAGTTATACATATACATATGTTTCCATATCCCCTCCCTTTTGCGTCTCCCTCCCACCCTCCCTATCCCACCCCTCCAGGCGGTCACAAAGCACCGAGCTGATCTCCCTGTGCTATGCGGCTGCTTCCCACTAGCTATCTACCTTACGTTTGGTAGTGTATATATGTCCATGCCGCTCTTTCACTTTGTCACAGCTTACCCTTCCCCCTCCCCATATCCTCAAGTCCATTCTCTAGTAGGTCTGTGTCTTTATTCCTGTCTTACCCCTATGTTCTTCATGACATTCTTTTTTCTTAAATTCCATATATATGTGTTAGCATACAGTATTTGTCTTTCTCTTTCTGACTTACTTCACTCTGTATGACAGACTCTACGTCTATCCACCTCATTACAAATAGCTCAATTTCATTTCTTTTTATGGCTGAGTAATATTCCATTGTATATATGTGCCACATCTTCTTTATCCATTCATCCGATGATGGACACTTAGGTTGTTTCCAGCTACGGGCTATTGTAAATAGGGCTGCTATGAACATTTTGGTACATGTCTCTTTTTGAATTATGGTTTTCTCAGGGTATATGCCCAGTAGTGGGATTGCTGGGTCATATGGTAGTTCTATTTGTAGTTTTTTAAGGAACCTCCATACCGTTCTCCATAGCGGCTGTACCAATTCACGTTCCCACCAGCAGTGCAAGAGTGTTCCCTTTTTTCCACACCCTCTCCAGCATTTATTGTTTCTAGATTTTTTGATGATGGCCATTCTGACTGGTGTGAGATGATATCTCATTGTAGTTTTGATTTGCATTTCTCTAATGAGTAAAGATGTTGAGCATCCTTTCATGTGTTTGTTGGCAGTCTGTATATCTTCTGTGGAGAAATGTCTATTTAGGTCTTCTGCCCATTTTTGGATTGGGTTGTTTGTTTTTTTGTTATTGAGCTGCATGAGCTGCTTATAAATTTTGGAGATTAATCCTTTGTCAGTTGCTTCATTTGCAAATATTTTCTCCCATTCTGAGGGTTGTCTTTTCGTCTTGTTTATGGTTTCCTTTGCTGTGCAAAAGCTTTGAAGTTTCATTAGGTCCCATGTGTTTATTTTTGTCTTTATTTCCATTTCTCTAGGAGGTGGGTCAAAAAGGATCTTGCTGTGATTTATGTCATAGAGTGTTCTGCCTATGTTTTCCTCTAAGAGTTTTATAGTGTTTGCCTTACATTTAGGTCTTTAATCCATTTTGAGCTTATTTTTGTGTATGGTGTTAGGGAGTGATCTAATCTCATACTTTTACATGTCCCTGTCCAGTTTTCCCAGCACCACTTATTGAAGAGACTGTCCTTTCTCCACTGTACATTCCTGCCTCCTTTATCAAAGATAAGGTGACCATATGTCCGTGGGTTTAACTCTGGGCTTTCTATCCTGTTCCATTGATCTATCTTTCTGTTTTTGTGCCAGTACCATACTGTCTTGATTACTGTAGCTTTGTAGTATAGTCTGAAGTCAGGGAGCCTGATTCCTCCAGCTCCATTTTTCGTTCTCAAGATTGCTTTGGCTATTCGGGGTCTTTTGTGTTTCCATACAAATTGTGAAATTTTTTGTTCTAGTTCTGTGAAAAATGCCAGTGGTAGTTTGATAGGGATTGCATTGAATCTGTAGATTGCTTTGGGTAGTAGAGTCATTTTCACAATGTTGATTCTTCCAATCCAAGAACATGGTACATCTCTCCATCTATTTGTATCATCTTTAATTTCTTTCATCAGTGTCTTATAATTTTCTGCATACAGGTCTTTTGTCTCCTTAGGTAGGTTTATTCCTAGATATTTTATTCTTTTTGTTGCAATGGTAAATGGGAGTGTTTCCTTGATTTCACTTTCAGATTTTTCATCATTAGTATATAGGAATGCCAGAGATTTCTGTGCATTAATTTTGTATCCTGCAACTTTACCAAATTCATTGATTAGCTCTAGTAGTTTTCTGGTGGCATCTTTAGGATTCTCTATGTATAGTATCATGTCATCTGCAAACAGTGACAGCTTTACTTCTTCTTTTCCCATTTGGATTCCTTTTATTTCCTTTTCTTCTCTGATTGCTGTGGCTAAAACTTCCAAAACTATGTTGAATAAGAGTGGTGAGAGTGGGCAACCTTGTCTTGTTCCTGATCTTAGTGGAAATGGTTTCAGTTTTTCACCACTGAGGACTATGCTGGCTGTGGGTTTGTCATATATGGCCTTTATTATGTTGAGGAAAGTTCCCTCTATGCCTACTTTCTGCAGGGTTTTTATCATAAATGGGTGTTGAATTTTGTCAAAAGCTTTCTCTGCATCTATTGAGATGATCATATGGTTTTTCTCCTTCAATTTGTTAATATGGTGTATCACGTTGATTGATTTGTGTATATTGAAGAATCCTTGCATTCCTGGAATAAACCCCACTTGATCATGGTGTATGATCCTTTTAATGTGCTGTTGGATTCTGCTTGCTAGTATTTTGTTGAGGATTTTTGCATCTATGTTCATCAGTGATATTGGCCTGTAGTTTTCTTTCTTTGTGACATCCTTGTCTGGTTTTGGTATCAAGGTGATGGTGGCCTCGTAGAATGAGTTTGGGAGTGTTCCTCCCTCTGCTATATTTTGGAAGAGTTTGAGAAGGATAGGTGTTAGCTCTTCTCTAAATGCTTGATAGAATTCGCCTGTGAAGCCATCTGGTCCTGGGCTTTTGTTTGTTGGAAGATTTTTAATCACAGTTTCAATTCCAGTGCTTGTGATTGGTCTGTTCATATTTTCTATTTCTTCCTGGTTCAGTCTCGGCAGGTTGTGCATTTCTAAGAATTTGTCCATTTCTTCCAGGTTGTCCATTTTATTGGCATAGAGTTGCTTATAGTAATCTCTCATGATCTTTTGTATTTCTGCAGTGTCAGTTGTTACTTCTCCTCTTTCATTTCTAATTCTATTGATTTGAGTCTTCTCCCTTTTTTTCTTGATGAGTCTGGCTAATGGTTTATCAATTTTGTTTATCTTCTCAAAGAACCAGCTTTTAGTTTTATTGATCTTTGCTATCGTTTCCTTCATTTCTTTTTCATTTATTTCTGATCTGATCTTTATGATTTCTTTCCTTCTGCTAACTTTGGGATGTTTTTGTTCTTCTTTCTCTAATTGCTTTAGGTGCAAGGTTAGGTTGTTTATTCGAGATATTTCCTGTTTCTTAAGGTGGGATTGTATTGCCATAAACTTCCCTCTTAGAACTGCTTTTGCTGTATCCCATAGGTTTTGGGTCGTCGTGTCTCCATTGTCATTTGTTTCTAGGTATTTTTTAATTTCCTCTTTGATTTCTTCAGTGATCACTTCGTTATTAAGTAGTGTATTGTTTAGCCTCCATGTGTTTGTATGTTTTACAGCTCTTTTCCTGTAATTGATATCTAGTCTCATAGCATTGTGGTCAGAAAAGATACTTGATACAATTTCAATTTTCTTAAATTTACCAAGGCTTGATTTGTGACCCAAGATATGATCTATCCTGGAGAATGTTCCATGAGCACTTGAGAAAAATGTGTATTCTGTTGTTTTTGGATGGAATGTCCTATAAATATCAATTAAATCCATCTTGTTTAATGTATCATTTAAAGCTTGTGTTTCCTTATTTATTTTCAATTTGGATGACCTGTCCATTGGTGAAAGTGGGGTGTTAAAGTCCCCTACTATGAGTGTGTTACTGTCGATTTCTCCTTTTATGGCTGTTAGTATTTGCCTTATGTATTGAGGTACTCCTATGTTTGGTGCATAAATATTTACAATTGTTATATCTTCTTCTTGGATCGATCCCTTGATCATTAGGTAGTGTCCTTCTTTGTCTCTTCTAGTAGTCTTTATTTTAAAGTCTATTTTGTCTGATATGAGAATTGCTACTCCAGCTTTCTTTTGATTTCCATTTGCATGGAATACCTTTTTCCATCCCCTTACTTTCAGTCTGTATGTGTCTCTAGGTCTGAAGTGGGTCTCTTGTAGACAGCATATATATGGGTCTTGTTTTTGTATCCATTCAGCCAATCTGTATCTTTTGGTGGGAGCATTTAGTCCATTTACATTTAAGGTAATTATCAATATGTATGTTCCTGTTCCCATTTTCTTAATTGTTTTGGGTTCGTTATTGTAGGTCTTTTACTTCTGTTGTGTTTCTTGCCTAGAGAAGTTCCTTTAGCATTTGTTGTAAAGCTGGTTTGGTGGTGCTGAACTCTCTCAGCTTTTGCTTGTCTGTAAACGTTTTAATTTCTCCATCAAATCTGAATGAGATCCTTGCTGGGTAGAGTAATCTTGGTTGCAGGTTTTCCTCCTTCATCACTTTAAATATGTCCTGCCACTCCCTTCTGGCTTGTAGAGTTTCTGCTGAGAGATCAGCTGTTATCCTGATGGGGATTCCCTTGTGTGTTATTTGTTGTTTTTGCCTTGCTGCTTTTAATATGATTTCTTTGTGTTTAATTTTGGACAGTTTGATTAATATGTGTCTTGGCGTATTTCTCCTTGGATTTATTCTGTATGGGACTCTCTGTGCCTCCTGGACTTGATTAACTATTTCCTTTCCCATATTAGGAAAGTTTTCAACTATAATCTCTTCAAATATTTTCTCAGTCCCTTTCTTTTTCTCTTCTTCTTCTGGAACCCCTATAATTCGAATGTTGGTGCGTTTAATGTTGTCCCAGAGGTCTCTGAGACTGTCCTCTGTTCTTTTCATTCTTTTTTCTTTATTTTGCTCTGCAGCAGTTATTTCCACTATTTTATCTTCCACCTCACTTATCCGTTCTTCTGCCTCAGTTATTCTGCTATTGATCCCATCTAGAGTATTTTTTATTTCATGTATTGTGTTTTTAATCGATGCTTGATTCATCTTTAGTTCTTCTAGGTCCTTGTTAACTGTTTCTTGCATTTTGTCTATTCTATTTCCAAGATTTTGGATCTGGGAAATAGAATCTTGGATCATTTTTACCATCATTATTCTGAATTCTTTTTCAGGTAGACTGCCTATTACCTCTTCATTTGTTAGATCTGGTGGGTTTTTATCTTGCTCCTTCTCCTGCTGTGTGTTTTTCTGTCTTCTCATTTTGCTTATGTTACTGTGTTTGGGGTCTCATTTTTGCAGGCTGCAGGTTCGTAGTTCCCGTTGTTTTTGGTGTCTATCCCCAGTGGCTAAGGCTGGTTTAGTGGGTTGTGTAGGCTTCCTGGTGGAGGGGACTAGTGCCTGTGTTCTGGTGGATGAGGCTGGATCTTGTCTTTCTGGTGGGCAGGTCCACGTCTGGTGGTGTGTTTTGGGGTGTCTGCGGACTTTTTATGAGTTTAGGCCACCTCTCTGCTAATGGGTGGCGTTGTGTTCCTGTCTTGCTAGTTGTTTGGCTTAGGGTGTCCAGCACTGTAGCTTGCTGGTCGTTGAGTGAAGCTGGGTGCTGGTGTTGAGATGGAGATCTCTGGAAGATTTTTGCCGTTTGATATTATGTGGAGCTGGGAGGTCTCTTGTGGACCAGTGTCCTGAAGTTGGCTCTCCCACCTCAGAGGCACAGCACTGACTCCTGGCTCCTCAATTTGGGATGATGTGTTGTCTATTCATGTATTCCACAGATGCAGGGTACATCAAGTTGATTGTGGAGCTTTAATCCGCTGCTTCTGAGGCTGCTGGGAGAGGTTTCCCTTTCTCTTCTTTGTTCTCACAGCTCCTGGGTCTCAGCTTTGGATTTGGCCCCGCCTCTGCGTGTAGGTCGCCGGAGGGCGTCTGTTCTTCTCTCAGACAGGACAGGGTTAAAGGAGCAACCTCTTCGGGGACTCTGGCTCACTCAGGCCGGGCGGGAGGGAGGGGCACGGAGTGCGGGGCGAGCCTGCAGCGGCAGAGGTCGGCGTGACGTTGCACCAGCCCGAGGCGCGCCGTGCGTTCTCCCAGGGAAGCCGCCCCTGGATCCCGGGACCCCGGCAGTGGCGGGCTGCACAGGCTCCCGGAAGGGCGGTCTGGGCAGTGACCTGCGCTCGCACACAGGCTTCTTGGCGGCGGCAGCAGCAGCCCCAGCGTCCCACGCCCGTCACTGGGCTCCGCGCTTTCAGTCGCGACTCGCGCCCGTCTGTGGAGCCCCTTTAAGCAGCGCTCTTAATCCCCTCTCCTCGCGCACCAGGAAACCAAGAGGGAAGAAAAAGTCTCCTGCCTCTTCGGCAGCTCCAGAGTTTTCCCGGACTCCCTCCCGGCTAGCTGTGGCACATTAGCCCCCTTCAGGCTGAGTTCTCGCCGCCAGTCCCAGTCCTCTCCCTGCGCTCTGACCGAAGCCCGAGCCTCAGCTTCCAGCGCTGCGCGCCCCGGCGGGCAAGCAGACAAGCCTCTCGGGCTGGTGAGTGCCGCTCGGCACCGATCCTCTGTGTGGGGATCTCTCCGCTTTGCCCTACCCAGGTATGTGGGGGGTTTCTTGCCTTTTGGGAGGTCTGGGGTCTTCTGCCAGCGTTCAGTAGGTGTTCTGTAGGAGTTGTTCCACGTGTAGCTGTATTTCTGGTGTATCCATGGGCCAGAGAAAGCTTTTAATATCAATTTCCTAGACCACTGAAGACCATTGGCATCTCCACCAATGTAATGACGCCTCATAGGATTCTATAGGAAGCTGCTAGCTAGTTTCTTTCTTTCTTTGATGTAGGTTTAGCTATAGCAGGAAACGGTGTGTGATTAGAAGAGGCTCCCAAACATAAGTCCTCATCTGGATGACTGCCAGATCAAATAGTACTTTCTAGACCCAGTGTCAGGGAGTCTGGTTTCTTCCACAGCAGGACCCATCTTCTGGCTTTAGCTTCATGGTTATAACTTCTGAGACCTCAGACTTCTAATTCTATTCAAATGTAAACATACCACTCTGGTGAGTTTAGATTTACATGCCTACTTTGAATGGCCTCATCTGCAAGTCGTTTGGAAAACTAAATATGACACTCGTTTACTATATAAGTAGCTTTCAATTCAAAAGAGGGAGATGTAATTAATTAAACTGCATTCTGATTCTAGTACTACACACTCTTTAATCATTTTATTAATCGCTTCAGAGAAATCAAGCAATTTTAAAATGCAATATTAAAATTATGTAGAATTTTACCTTAGAAGAGGGGGGATCATTACATCTGTCAACTTCTTCCATTAAATCCTTTTCTTTCTTCTCCCTTTTTAGCCTCTTATCCTTCCCTCTTTCACTTTGTCACCTCCCACTAGATAGGTAACTTGGATATACAGATGATGTCCTTTTATTTGTCTAAGATTAATCCAGCTGTTAATGAACTAGGTTTTTTAATGAAAAATACAACAGTTTTAAGTCATCCTACAAGCATATACTATTTAAATTTGTTATCAGGGTGACACCGCTTATGAGCTGAAATGGCCTTCTTACCTCCTATCATGAACCTCCCTATGAGCTGTGTCACATGCTTACATTTAAAGATAAAACACCCTCCTAGGGGAAAACGAGAATGGAAAAATAATTTTTTTTTTAACCCTGGGAAGTTCAAAAAGATAAGCCATTTCCCTGAGACATCTCCATAAAGAAGAGTTTCACTATTTTGATTTCCTGTTAGATATTTAAAGGTATTCTGAAAGCCCCATCTTCAGGGTTAACATGTAAGTGCAGTAAACTCTGTCTTACTGGGACCGTCTGGTCCCTTTAAAATGCAGCCCAACAGTCTTCCATTAATATTTAATTTTTCTGATTTTCCACCTATCAAATCTCCTGCTTAATCAGTGGTACTTGGGTCATTAGCTGCCTCTCCATTCTACCTTCGAACTATTCTTTTGATTCAATTCTGCACAAATTGTTTCAAAGTGACTGTCAGGGAGACGCTTTGTGAGTTCGTCTTTAAAGTCAGTGCAGGCACCTCTCGGCTAGGCTTCCACTAGGCAGGCGGGCCTGGGAGAGCCGAGGCCCCAGCTCCTCCAACAGCCGCAGCAAAGCGCTGCCCGCGGCGCTCTCTCAGCACCACGCTCGCTGGAGGCTGCAGCTGGGTGGGTGCCCGCAGCGCCCACCCCGCGCTCAGCGGAGCATCTGGCGGCTGAGAGTTCTCTGTCCGGTTGTTCAAGGCCCGGGTCAGGACGGTGGCCACGGAGACAGCTGCCCTGTAGATACATGCTTTTGTGACCTCAGAACGATGCGTGTCTCGCTGTAATGGAAAAGGTATCTAGCAAAGTCGGTTGTAAAACAAAACTCTATAAATAAATCTCCATATCCCTGTCCAATAATTTCCTTTATAAAAATCAAGGAAACAGCATCAAGGAGAAAAAGAAAAAAAGCAAAACACAATCCTCACAGCTTTATATGCTTAAACCTCACTTTGTTCCCAACATGACTTAAAGTGATTTGTAAGGCTATGTAAAACTGTAACAAGAGAGTGTACATTTACAAGTGGAAAAGGATGAAAAACAAGGGTGGAGACATAAAATAGAGCCAGGAACTAGGCTTTAAAAAATGTTTGAAATAATGGCCTCTGCTCTGGGCGGGTCACAATTTGGCTCTAAACTATCTAGTAGCCCTTTGTCAGCTAATGGCATCACCCCAACAATTCAATTTGCTTATGAGCATTTTGGGGGAGGTGGAGAGAGAGGTCAGGGTGAGGGATGAAAATACAGGCAAGTCTGGCCAACTCCCTTCTCATTTGGCTCCATGTAGGAGTAGATTTTAACATATCAGGAACAGAAAACATCCTTGACCGTGTGTCCTTAAAGCAATCCTCCTCGACTATTATTCTTCTGAGGCAAGGCACTTGTAAATACTGGAAGGCATTGAATTCAGAGCAGAGGCAGGCTTGGCCTGCCAAAAACAGAACCTTAAAGTTGTGTAAAGCTGCTGTGTCTCTCCTCCCCTCCACAGTCAGACAGCTCAAGAGATTGATCTGTTCTTGCTGTCTTCATTTCTTCACTTCCCCCTCGCTCTAAAACCATTCTAATCCGGATTCTGCCCCCACCACGTCACTGAATCTGATCTTGCAAAGGTCTCCAAGGTATTCTTCAGTTCATCTTTTATTTGGGTCTCAGGAGCATTTGGAAGTTGACGTCTCTCTCCTTCTTAAAAATATTCTTTGTACTTAGTTTTCCTAATGTTGCAGGAAGGGGAATCCCTTTCAGGGTCCAAGAGTGGGCCCTTGTCTAATACTGGGAACTGAATTGTCTGAGGAGACACACGTGCTGACAAAGCAAGAGACTCTATTGGCAAGGGGCGCCTGGGCAGAGAGCAGCAGCGTAAGGGAACCCAGGGGAACTGCTCTGCCACGTGGCTCACAGTCTCAGGTTTTATGGTAATGGGGTTGGTTTCCCAGTTGTCTCTGGCCAATCATCTTGCTTGGCCCATAATTGGTCTGACTCAGGGTCCTTCCTGGTGGCGTGCGCATCTCTCAGACAAGATGGGTTCCAGCGAGAAGGATTCTGGGTGGTTGGTAGGATATGTTATTGGCTGGCGTCTCCTCCCTCCTTTTGGCCCCTCCCAGATTCTCCCAGTTAGTTTTTGGTGACAGCACCACATTCCTTATCAGGACCTCCTGTTGTGAGACAACTCACGCAAGTGGTTATCATCGTGCCTGGCCAAGGCGGACCGTTTCCATCAACAGTTCCCTAACACTAACACCACACTTCGTGGTTATTTCCCTCTTCTCTGGTCATTCCTTCTACCTCTACTCCATCTGCTACTCTTTTCCACCTGACCCTTCAATGTTGGTGTTCCTTGGGATTCTGTTCTAGTGCTGAAAAGAACTCCAGATCTGAGAGAGTTCACGAAAGTATTGCTGTCATACAGACCAGCAAAAATAATATTTCTCATCTTTTGTATCCCATAGTGTAGAGTTTCACGAAGTTCTTGTTAACCGAATAGCAATGGTAGACATAGTATGTTGCCTTGCTCAACCTCTGTTCCAAATGCCTTCTGGTGCCTTTTCTTTACTGCAGACTCTGGAGAGCTAGGAGCTATGTTTCTCAGACTCCCTTGCAGCTAGAGTTTCAAATATGATTTTGGTTTCATCAGTCAGAAGTCCTCGTGTGAAATTTGAATTTGGAACTGAATTGGGTGGGGAGAGAAGCAGCGGGATCTGAGTCAACCATTTAGCAGGTGAGGATCTAGCAAACATTACGAGGCTCTGGAGCCAACAATTCTGGTAGGGGCTCCATGACTCCTGGACTGCAGTTGGGGTAGCGTGTTCATAAATGCAGCGATTTTGGTGGCAGCCTCCTGACTTCTAGCAGCTCCCTTAATGGGTCTATCAGAAAAAAAAAAAAAAAATTGTCCAAGGTTTGGAAATGGAGATTAGGGGCTGTCTTTCAGGGAAGTGCTGGGTATTGTCTAGTGGAGCTTTATGGAATTTTCAGATGCTATACAAATGTGCACTTGATTGATTTTCTGTTGACCAGGTTATTTTACAACTCTGTAAGGTAGAAAGTTACTTGTAACAAACTACAGAAATGCAAACACTTCTTGTCCATAGCAAAGCAAATTAGTTTTTCTCTGATAGATATACAATCAGCTTTTGCCCTGAAAAAAAGATGATCCCAAACATTACTTTTTCATTGCCCTAGGAGTACACTAATATAGGAACCACTAGCCACATGTGGCTGTTGAGCACTTTAATGTGGCATGTTTGAATTGAGATGTGTTGTAAGTGTAAGATACACACAGATTTCAAAGACTTGATATAAGTGTGTAAAATAGCATGTTCATTTTATTTATTGTTTTTATAGATTATATCTTAATATTTTGGATATATTGGACTAAAAATATTTGTTAAAATTAATTTACCTATTTATTTTTACTTTTAATGTGGGTCCTAGAAAAAATTTAATTATACATGAGGCTCACATTACAAGGCTGTTGGACAGTGCTGCCTTGTAGAATTTTAACCAGTTTTGCATCTATTAGCAAGTTGAGTTCAGCATTCCTGATTGTATGCATGAATATATACGTGTGTATGCCTGAATTGTCCTTTGTACCAGACGTAACATCTTCTAGGTTCCCTCATTAATTAATGTGTTGAATAAAAATCTTTGACACATGTCATATTGTATTTGCATGAGAATCACAGTTTTAACATTTTATACAATTCTACAGAGTTGCTCCAACAGGGCCATCCAAATCTGTTCTTCCAGCCCTTCCAGTGATTTCGTAAAGGCCTACTTCACTATGTTAAATTCCATTGTAAAATAGCTAAGGTGGTTTTCATTACCTGCTACTGTACCCTGTCTGATACAATAGCTAAAAATTATTGAGTGCTTACTATTCTCTAGATATTGTGTAAAATGCTTTACACAGATTCTCTTGTGTAAAGAATCTCTTTACACAGATTCATGGCAACTCTCTGGGGTAGGCTATATACTCTCCTTTTTTACAGATGAGGCACTGAGAGTTTAAGAAAGTTGCCCAAGATGACCAGTTAAGAAGTGGTAACTGGATTCACATCCAAGAGTGGAAAGTCCACTCCATTACCACTGTGCTGCCAGCATTTATTTTCTTTCTACAAAATGAAACAGAAGAGCATATCTGTCACTTTGTTGACCTGGAAACTGTGGTGTGGCAGAGAAGCTAGAGGTTTCAATCATGCCTTCACTTCTTCTGCCTTCTCTGCATCCAGGCCCTTGATTCAGATTGGCTGGTTCTCAGAATCTCAGACATAGCTCATGCCTGGGTAGTTCTTCCAGACTCTCCCCCAGATGAGGAGGTTGAGGGACATGCTATTTCCCACTGCAGCTGAGAAGCAGCTCCACCAAGAACAAGAGGTTTTACTAGTGGAATTGCATTGAAGTGTGTGACTTGGAGGCTCACAGAGCTTGCTAAGCAGGCTGTCCATCATCTTTGGCAAAGGTAGAGAACAATTACGCTATAATAACTGCTTTTAAGGGCCTGCTGGGTGTCAGACATCGCGTTAGGCAATTTATATACATTCTCTTTAATCCTTTCAATAACTCAGTGAAGTCAGTATTATTATCCTATTTTAAAGATGAGGAATCTGGTCTCAGCTTAATTATGGATATCCTAGGATTCCCTTTATAATCACTGAACTCTTCACTAATCATGGGCTACATATCTAACAGAAACTTTAGACATTATATCAAAATATGTTCAAAATGCTTGTATTGATAATAAAGAAGTATATGATATTATTTGTCCACATGTAACTAAATAAGGAAACTTGCTAAAGAAAGGAGAATAGCAAAAATATTATATGCTATCCTTTCATTATTAATGCTAACTTGAAAGCTGGAAATGAGCAGACAACTCAATATTTTCCAACATGCATAACGTTAGCTTTTAATTCATTAGCTGTCTTTTCCTACTGTCTGCTTTCTTGCTGTGGTCTACATTTTATACTGGTGCTACAGAGCTATGTGAAAGGATTATGCTGCCCCACTTTAGTCCCAGGAAATAGAACTGCTATGAATTATTAATAGTATTGGCTTTCTAATGCTTTAATTTCACGTCTTTATTTCAGAGAAGGATATTAGTTAAATAGGATTTTTTTTTTTTAACCACTCCGGGAGCTTACTACATTTTTTAGGAAATGCTGACTTGAGTTATAGAAAAGATGGCCTTATGTTGATTTCCACCTCTACCTGTCATGGATCCTCCAACTACTCCACTCCTCTGTATCCTTGCTCAGTGATAGGTTAATAGGGAAGTTTTCAAACTATGCTCTTCAGAGCCCTTGGGATTCCCCAGTGGTTCTTGAGGTGCAGCTGGCAGACAAAAGCCTGGGGGGGAAGGTTCTGCACCCCCAGGCCCCAACCATTCCCTTGTTCAGAGAAGAACTTCACTCCTGCTATAAGCAGTAAGCTTTTGTGCAAGATTATGTTGGAAGAAAGGATTCTTTTCTTTAAAAAGGAGCTTAAAAATACTGAATTAATACAGCAAATACAATAAATAGTAGGTGTCTGTACATCTTTGGGATACTAAGAAAAATGTCTAAGGATTTTTATTGGATAATCACAACATGTATGAGCATATACAACCAACTGTGCACTGAATTTGACCAAGGCAGCGGCATATCAGGTGACTGGGTTTGCAGGATGGACTTGGCCCTCTTGTGGTGTTGAGACAGTCACCCTGAACTGAGTGAAGTCGGTTACTATGTTTATTTATGTAGTGAGTAAACTCACAATCACAAGAAATGCAGTAAAATTTGGGGGCTGGCAAAAATATTGATACATGGACAGATTCCCATGAACCACAGGCTTATATTCAGCTTATTAGGTCGATCCAAAGGCTTCTAACTTTAAGAGACTGAATATTGTCATTATTTGAGTTATTTCATAGGGGACTTCGATCAGCAAAATATTTACTCATTTTCTGTAATAAGAGCAACTATTTCTTTACCTTTCAAAGAGTGGGGGGAAAAAAGCAGGAGGGTTTTGTTTTGTGTGAGGTAAAAATCAAAGAGTTAACAGGTCGTGCTCAGGGTTCCTTTCTGTGTGTGGACTGTGTAGACCCTACACAGTCTATGCCCCTTCCTCTCATGCATGGAAGCTACAGACCTGAGGAGGGCAGGCAGGTGACAAAGACTCCATTCATTCAGTAAATATGTATTGAGTGCCCATTGTCACTGGGCATCATGCTAGATGTTGGGGATACAATAGTGAGTAAGACTCTGACCCTGCCTTCTTAGAATTTGCATTCTAATGTGGAGGAGGCACGTAGTGAATACATAAACAATCATATAAACATAGCAATTATAGAATGTGGCAATTCCCATGATACACACAATAGCATAGGAGTGGGGACCTTTTTAGATAGGGGCAGTCAATGTAAGGTCTCTGAGAGGGCAAAAACCTCAGTGCATTTTAGAAGGCCAGAGCTGGCCTCTTTGCTGGCTGCCAAGGCCATAAATGTGTGGCACTTACTGTACTTGACAGCTAAATGTGTGCCATCAGCACCCACGAATTAGAGACAATGCTGTGGAAACCCTGAGGGGACCAATAGTTGGTGATTCTCTGAACAGGAACAGAAAAACAGAACACAGTTAATTTATTAAATGAAGAGATTTTTCCTTGGTCACTTAACATTTATCAGCACTGTGTTTTATTCATTTCTCTTTAATGCAAAGATGGCCTGAAGAATACTTAAAAGTAATATGTACAAGATCATTGTCCTTTGCCATTCCATAAAAAGTTGTTTTCACAACTGTGTACTGTTCTCATCAACCATGTAAGAAATGTATCCATAATGGAATTCCTGTTTCTGTTATTTCTTTAGAATTGTTAACGGCAACATGATTTTGGTAAGAGAATTAAACTTTACAAAAATTAGTTTTATTTTCAAAATTTCTACATAAGGCATTTATATTAGAGTGAAGGGAGGACATGGTTATCAAGTAACATGACTTCTGTCAATAGAATTTTCCAGTTTACATTCTCATTCTTTCATTTTTATTCATTGAACCTTCTTATTGTTTTTTAAAGCCTACCAGTGGATCATGTTGCTTAAATAAAAATACCTGAAATATATATGCACACAAAGCAGACTCAGATTTACAGCAGAAATAATGGACTTGAGTCTTGTTCGAGAAAATATAATTCACCCATCCATCCAGCCATCCATTCAATATTTATTGAGTCTATGAAACTGATAGGTAAAATACACTGGAGTTAAGAGCATGTATTAGTGTATTATGATCGTGTTGGGCACACACAGTTCATGATTCAATCTTTCTCTGCATAGTTACTGTAGCAATTCTCTGAAAGGCATGTAAGTAGCCAAAATGGGGCTAGAGAAGCTAAAATAAAGAGCAATTTGAAATTATCCACTGTGTTAAAAATTGACTAACAGAATGGATTCTGGAAAAATACATGGGGTGGTTTACCTAGGCAACCACAAAGAAAAGAAAATAGAAACTATTATATCACCAAGGAAGTTCAGTAAGCCATCTGATTACAATATGAGAAATCACTAGTTTCGCTGTATACCAGTTTAAAAACATGATGATTAAAAAGCATCTTGTTCAAAACAGCAAGAAAAATAGAACATATCTAAGTATAAACTTACCAAGAAATATACAGGACCTGAATTTAAGCAAACAAAATTTTAATGAGGAACATAAAGACTTGAACAAAAGTAGACAAAATTGTTACTTTTTTTAAATACAGGTTTCTTGAAGTTTAATAATTTTTCAAAGTAATTCAAGAAGATCAGTCAAGAGAATGTACTCCTTTTTTCACAAAAGACATAGTTTGGTTTAATTCACTGTAATTGGTTTCTAAGTGGGTTTTTAAAAATAATTTACATAGATTTCCTTTTTGTCTTGCTTTATGAGAAATACTAATCAGAATACTGCTTCTTTGAAAAAGGGTATCAAATCACCCAATTCTTTGTGAGAAAAAAATTAAAATTATTTAATTATTGACTTTACTTTATTCATAATCAATACTCTATTCATAAATACTTTTTATTCATACATATTCATGAAAAAGTAAAAGCAATATTGAATAATTTAAATACATATAACTTTAAAATTATTTTAAAATTTTTATTTTATATTGGAGTAGAGTTAACAATGTTGTGTTAGTTTCAGGTGCACAGCAAAGTGATTCAGTTGTACATATACATGTATCCTTTTTCAAATTTTTTTCCCATTTAGGTTATTACAGAAGACTGAGCGGAGTTCCCTATGCTATACAGTAGGCCCTTGTTGGTCATCTATTTTAAATATAGCAGTGTGTATATGTCAATCCCAACCTCCCAGTTTATCCCTCCTTCCCCCCCGCCAGCCACCTTTTCCCTTTGGTAACCATAAGTTTGTTTTCTAAGTCTGTGAGTCTATTTCTATTTTGTAAGTAAGTTCATTTGTATCATTTTTTTTTAGATTCCACATAAAAGTGATATCATATGATATTTATCTTTCTCTGTCTCACTTACTTCACTTAGTATGATAATCTCCAGGTCCAACCATGTTACTGCAAATGCATTATTTCATTCTTTTAATGGCTGAATAATATTCCATTGTATACATGTACCACATCTTCTTTATCTATTCATCTGCTGATGGACATTTAGGTTACTTCCATGTCTTGGCTATCATGGACAGCGCTGCAATGAACATTGGAGTGCATGTATCCTTTCAAACCATGTTTGTCTCTGGATATATGCCCAGGAGGGGGATTGCTGGATCATATGGTAGCTCTATCTTTAGTTTTTTAAGGAACATCCATACTGTTCTCCATAGTGGATGTACCGATTTACATTCCCACCAACAGTGAACCTCACTTTTCCCCACAACTTCTCCAGCATTTATTGTTTGTAGACTTTTTGATGATGTCCATTCTCACCGATGTGAGGTGATATCTCATTATAGTTTTGATTTTCATTTCTCTAATAATTAGCGATGTTGAGCATCTTTTCATGTGCCTTTCGTTCATCTGTATGTCTTCTTTGGAGAAATGTCTATTCAGATCTTCTGCCTATTTTTTGATTGGGTTGTTTGTTTTTTTGATATTGAGCTGCATGAGCTGTTTGCAGATTTTGGAGATTAATCCCTTGTCAGTTGCATCATTTTCAAATATTTTCTCACATTCCGTGGGTTGTCTTTTCATTTTGTTTATGGTTTCCTTTGCTGTGCAAAAGCTTTTGAGTTTAATTAGGTTCCATTTGTTTATTTTTGATTTTATTTCCAGTACTCTAGGAGATGTATCAAAAAAGATACTGCTATGATTTATGTCAAAGACTGCTTTTCCTATGTTTTCCTCTAAGAGTTTTATAGTATCAGTTCTTACATTTAGGTCTTTAATCCATTTTGAGTTTATTTTTGTGTATGGTGTTAAAGAATGTTCTAATTTCATTTTTTTACATGTAGCTGTCCAGTTTTCCCAGCACCACTTATTGAAGAGACTGTCTTTCCTCCATTGTACAATCTTGCCTCCTTTATTGTAGATTAATTGACCATAGGTGTGTGGGTTTATTTCTGGGCTTTCTATCCTGTTCCATTGATCTATATTTCTGTTTTTGTGCCAGTACCATACTGTCTTGATGGCTGTATCCTTGTAGTATAGTCTGAAGTCAGGGAGCCTGATTCCTCTGGCTCCATTTTTCTTTCTCAAGATTGCTTTGGCTATTTGGGGTTTTTTGTGTCTCCATACAAATTAAGATTTTTTTGTTCTAGTTCTGTGAAAAATGCCATTGGTAATTTGATAGGGTTTGCACTGAATCTTTAGATTGCCGTGGGTAGTAAAGTCATTTTGACAATATTGATTCTTCCAATCCAAGAAATGGTATATCTTTCTATCTGTTTGTGTCATCTTTGATTTCTTTCATTAGTGTCTTATAGTTTTTGCCTCCTTAGGTAGTTTATTCCTAGCTATTTTATTCTTTTTGAGGTGATGGTAAATGGGAGTGTTTCTTTAATTTCTCTTTCTGATCTTTTGTTGTTAGTGTATAGGAATGCAAGAGATTTCTGTGCATTAGTTTTGTATCCTGCAACTTTACCGAATTCATTGATGAGCTCTAGTAGTTTTCTGGTAGCATCTTTAGGATTTTCTATGTATAGTATCATGTTGTCTGCAAACAGTGACAGTTTTACATCTTTTCCGATTTGGATTCCTTTTATTTCTTTTTCTCCTCTGATTGCCATGGCTAGGACTTCCAAAACTATGTTGAATAAAAGTGGTGAAAGTGTACATCCTTGTATTGTTCCTGATCTTAGAGGAAATGCTTTCATCTTTTCACCATTGAGAATGATGTTAGCTGTGGGTTTGTCATATATGGCCTTTATTATGTTGATATATGTTCCCTCTATGCCCACTTTCAGGAGAGTTTTTATCATAAATGTGTGTTGAATTTTGTCAAAAGCTTTTTCTGCATCTATTGAGATGATCATATGGTTTTTATTCTTCAATTTGTTGATGTGATGTATCACACTGATTTGCAGATATTGAAAAATCCTTGCATCCCTGGGATAAATCCCACTTGATCATGGTGTATGCTCCTTTTAATGTATTGTTACATTCAGTTTGCTAGTACTTTTGTTGATGATTTTTGCATCTATGTTCATCAGTGGTATTGGTCTGTAATTTTCTTTTTTTCTGATATCTTTGTCTGGTTTTGGTATAAGGGTGATGATGGCCTCAGAATGAGTGGGAGTGTTCCTTCCTCTGCAATTTTTTGGAATAGTTTGAAAAGGATAGGCATTAACTTTTCTCTGAATGTTTGACAGAATTCACCTGTGAAGCCATCTAGTCCTGGACTTTTGTTTGTTGGGAGTTTTTAAATCATGGTTTCAATTTCAGTACTTGTGATTGGTCTGTTCATATTTTCTATTTCTTCCTGGTTCAGTCTTGGGAGATTGTACCTTTCTAAGAATTTATCCATTTCTTCTACTTTCTTCTACATTGTCCATTTTATTGGCATATAGTTGCTTGTGGTAGTTTCTTATGATCCTTTGTATTTCTGTGGTGTCCACTGTAACTTCTCCTTTTTCATTTCTAATTTATTGATTTGAGTCCTCTCTTTTTTTCTTGATGAGTCAGGCTAAAGTTTTATCAATTTTGTTTATCTTTTCAAAGAACTAGATTTTAGTTTCATTGATCTTTTCTATTTTTTTCTTTGTCTCTATTTCATTTATTTCTGTTCTGATCTTTATGATTCCTTTCCTTTTACTAACTTTGGGTTTTGTTTGTTCTTCTTTCTCTAGTTGCTTTAGATGTAAGGTTAGATTGAGGAAAGAACCTCATTTTAAATGCCTATGTATGCACTCCAGTATCTAGAATATACCTTGCATACAGTGCTACTTAAATACTTATTGAATTGAATTAATGGGTACTATTGGATTATGTGGTTCTTTTACACATTAAGGGGGAGTGGGAAAAAATATATATCCCATTCCAATCACACCCTCACTAATTAGATATGTTTGTGTAAAAATTTGTGACTAGTTATTTTTTGGCTTGGAGAACTCTTATGTCTGCCATCTCCAGACCTGAACCACCCCTATCAAGAGCAAAGGCAGCACATGAAGAGTGAGGTTTTAGGGCTTGCCAAGTGACAGATGACCAGAATACTTCTAGGTGAGTAGGCAGGTCAGGCAAGACAGTTCCTAGCAACATGGATGGCATGTGTGGAGCCATGGCACAGAGTGGCCCTCCCCCTGACATACATACACACACACACACACAGTGTAAACAGAGCTGACTCAGCTAACAGCATGACCATTCTGCTCCTACCAGTGGTGTAAATTCCTCCTTGGCCATAGGTCTAGCCAGTGAAGAAGTTCTTGGTGGTGTTGAAGATCAACTACAGGTAAATAGTCAAGCTCTCAACTAGTTAAATACACAGAGCTCAGGTGGATTAGTCATTGCAGATTTGATGCCCACTAGTCCAAGTCCTGGACTCACTGGCTCCAGTTGCTCTCTTATTCTCTCTGGAGCCCATTCAAATATGGCTCTCACTCCACCAAAACTGTTGTCAAGGTCATCAGTGACCCCTGTGTTGCTAAACACAATGGTCAATTCTCAGTCCTCACCTTACTTGACCTGCCGGCAGTGTTGCCCCAGTTGATCTCTCCTTGTTCCCAGAGGGCTTCATTTGACTCTCAGGACACAATGCTCTCCCAGTTTTTCTCCTACCTCACTGGATGCTTTCTCTTCCTTTGCTGGTTCTTCTTCTACTTCCTGAGCTCTTAACATTGAGATGCCCTACAGTGCAGTCTGTGGACCTCTTTCCTTTTTTATCTACATTCATTTTCTTGGTGATCCCATCCATTCTTGTGGCTTTCAATGCTGTCTATCTACAGACAAATTCCAAATTTCATCTCTCCAGCCAGATTCATAGATCCAGCTGCCTACTCAACATCTCATTTAGATGTTTAACAGACATCTCAAATTTAACATTCCATAACTGAACTTCTGATCTTTCCCCCAAATCTTCTCTTCTCACAGTCTCTCCATTTCAGTAAATGACAATTCCATCCTGTAGTTTTTCAAACCAATTGTAGTTTTTCAAACCAATAACCCCAGTATCATCCTTCAGTCTCCTCTTTTTCTCACACCCATATGCAATCTGTCAGCAAATCCATTGACTATACCTTCACAGTATATCCAGAATCTGATCACTGTCACCACCATCACTGCTCCCACCCTGGGCAAGTTACTTAACTCTTCTGTGTCTCTTTCCTCATCAGTAACTTAGGAGGACTAATGGACTATAGCTTACAGGGTTGATGTGTGGATTAAAGGAAATAGTGTATGTAAAGAATTTAGCACAGTGCTGAGCAAACAGGTAGTGCTTCATAAATGTTAGCTTTTATTACTATTGGCCTTTCTTTTCTAGAAGGTTTCAAGGAGATTTGACTGGTAATGTTGAAGCCATCGCCCTTTTCATAATAACTGAACTTCATTCTTCAACATATGCAATTTTGATTTTTAAGATTTCAACTAAATGAGCTGAAGAAAAAATGTTGCTGTGCTGATGGCTTAGCTTATGAAAAAGAACAAAAGTAAAAGTTCACCTTACCCAGAAAAATTATCACAAATAAGAATCAAAAAGAGGGTTAAAACAAACTACTATTTGTAAAATAAATAAGATACAAGGATGTAATTAATGTACAGCAGAGGGAACATAGACAATATTTTATAATAACTTTAAGTGGAGTGTAATCTATAAAAATATTGAATCACTATGTTGTACACCTGAAACTAATATAATATTGTAAATCCACTATATGCCAATAATAGAGTTAAATAACACAAGGGCAATTTTGAATCATTGTCATTCTTCTCCAGCCTGATTAAGAGTAATTTTCAGCTAGTCAGACAACTTTAGCTTAGAAAATATTCTTAATTCAAGGTTATGTGAGATTGTTACATATGATACTGCACAGCTGTACATAGCACTAGCTTCACAACCTCAAAGACTTTTGGGGATATGAGGAAACTTTTAGACTGTTTCTACAACTGGGATAACAGCCATCATTTGTATAAAACTGCCTCCTATTATTATTAACCTGTAGTCCCACTTAATCTGTCACCCCAACTAATTATTAGTAGGTAGAAAGATTCTGGAAAATCCTTAACAATATCTGAGGTGTTAGCAGTATTACAGTAATCTTGGAATTTATATGAAGCATCTCAGGTAAGTACCAAATGTATAAATTATCATTTATTAGTGATATCATGTATAAATTAGACACATGATATCCCTAATAAAAAACACTATATAAGCAGAAAAAGTTTCAGAACATTTACTCTGTCTCTTTAATGCACTTTGCTAATATATGTGGTAAGAAATGGTTTTTGAATAGATAAGAAAAATATTCATCTAATTTTATTTTAATGTTTAAATAAAGAATAAATGTGATTTTTCCATATTCTTTCATTCTTTCTCTCTCTCTCTCTCATTCTGCACATACATATATATAAAATCTACCATGTGCTGGGTAAGGAGAAAAACCCATCCTTTTGCATACAAGAGCTAGGTAGCAATGGCATCGGATGTTTTAAGAGGAGGGAAATAACCCCAACATGAAATCATCCGGAGTTGACTGTGCTTAATTTGTCATTAGCTTTTCTTTGTCCACATTTAATTATATGTTAAACTCGGTGGTATTCTGATATAAAATTTTTACGTTGTACAAATCATGTATATATTTCACATTATATGCAAAAGTTACTTAGTAAATGTAAACTCCCATTATTACTCATCGTGGGATTATTTTAGCTAGTCCATATATACTTAAATGCTAATTTTTATTTATTTGTTTATTTTTTGTAGGAAGTCCTGGCTGAGCAATGTTGGAAGTCCTAGTTCTCGCATTGATCGCACAAACTTTTCCAATGAAAAAACCATCTCTAAACTTGAATACTCTAATTTTAATATTCGATACTAATAGGAGAAAAATTAGAATTGTAACACTTATACTGCACAAAAGACACTATGTATTCTTAAGTCTATATACTACAATGATAGTAGCAGAGTAGGGTAAAAAAAAAGGAACTTTCTGTTCTGAAAGCTACAACATTATATGTTACTAAAGTGTCTGACACTGAAATAGTTTTACTCAAATATGTTTTTAACAAGCCAAAACTTAGCATTCTAAAATTTAAAATGTCATAACAAAATATTTAATATGAATATTTTACTGTATTTAAACTTGTCTCTTGGAATCTTTAATTCTAATATTATGGCATACATGTTATTTGGCTGGACATAAAATAAAGTTAACCATGTAAAAATTATTTTTAGGTATTGTTGTCTGAATTGCATTCTAAAATCTCTGAATAATAATTTGTTGTTAAAATTGAATAATTTGTTTAATAACAACAACAACAAAATAACCAGTAGTTAGATATAAATGTATATGATGATCAGCATAGCCCTAAAATCAATAGTTTCAAAAACTCTGGTTAAATGAGAACATGATTCAATACTTCAGTTGGAAGTACTTAATGCTTCCTAGGAACTATATTGTTCTGTACAGTGAACAGATGAGTGAAGAACCCACACTGGTAGTGTAGCAAGCTGCAAGGTTTATATCCACAACCACCCACAATGGATGGCCTATGAACCAGAAAAGGAACTGAGAGTCTAAAAATAAATCATACTATCCCCCAAACTTGGCCTATCATCTGGGGATTTTCACATACAGTTGATAATTAAGCAACATAGTATTTTAAGGGGAAGGTTTATTTCTATACTGCAGAATTATACTCTGGAAAATGGGAGACCTTTAACTCAAAATACTGGGGAATTTCAAATGTTGTAGGTATATACTTACATATTCCTTCAATGACTTACAAGTTTTTATAACAATGGAATCCATTAAAACAAAGGTTTACATGGAATTTTATACATAAAGCAAGTGGAAAAGGACTAGTATGATTGAAATGGGGGCCCATGGAGCCCTGCACACTTGGTCTCAATTTTCCCTCCTGCATCCTGTCCTCAGCAATTGTCCAATAATTTCAAATGCCTTGGGAATACAAGCTAGAAACCACCATTCTGTATCTATGGAGCAAATCTCTATTGCTACACTCCATGACATAGAGAAAGAATTCAGGCCTCTCTTCTCTACCTGCTGCAAGATTCGAATTAAGGAGATGAAGCATGGGCTGACTTTTGTTCACTTGAATGGTTAATTCGATGATAATATTGATACCAAATGTATATAAGCAGACAATACAACTTTAGGGAATGACATTTTTTTTTAAACTTTCCAAATACACTTAAAGGAATAAATAACTTTCCTACTTTTTTAATACCATCACTATGTAAAGGAGACTCTACTGTGTTATTCGTTTGGGTTTTCCTCTCCCTGTATTTCCCCACTCCTGATTCAAGGAAGGTCGACAAGTCTTTAGCTCCTTTACTTCAAGGAGGGTTTTGGTGCCAGATTCCCTGAAGACGACTTTCTCCAAGGTTTCATTTTAAAGGGGGCATTATGCTGTGAGTTGAGGAGAAAAACAAACACTATGCCTTTAGCAGGTAAAAGAGAAGCAGAAGTGGCAAGAGCCAAGGGGACAATGAGATTATCCAAGACTTTGGAAAGGGACCAAAGGCAATGCATTTCCCAAGAGATGGAGACCTGCGCCTTTCTCCCCAACAGCACCTCTGGGAGATGGCCAAATCTGAGAAGGAAACAGCTGTGGTCCACCCAGAGAAGCTAGATCCCAGGCCCAGGGGCTTCCAGTCCTAGAAAGATTCCTATCCCCAAAGCATCCTGACTACAAGGGACCATGGTGGCTTGGATGGTAGTCATGGTAACTGGTATGGACAAGAGACTAGAGAACTCTTTCCTGAATGTTCTCTCTACGTTAGGCCCTTTACATGATCCTTTTGAGAGAGGGCACAAAGCACCAGGGATGAAAGATTTAACTTCTCACCTCCCAGGCAGGATGGGACTTGAAGCAGGCTCAATTTGACTTAGGGAAAATAAATAATTTCTTGCACAGTCAAGTTGAAAATAAAATCTATATCTCTACACATAGGAAGGCCAAATGATCTTAGAAAAATACGACCTCAGAAGTGACACCAATATATCACTTTATTACCCTGATTTCCTCTGGTAGTTCCCTTCCCCAATCTCTTTATAAGAAAATCACACTTTACTGGCACAATCTTCTAACTGCACAAAGTGAATCACATTAGTCAAGGTTGCTTAATGATTAATACATAACTAAGTTCTATTACAGGATGAAAAATATTGTAAATAATGATTAAAAATGGGTGTTCATAAATGGATAGAAAGCAAGAGATAAAAAAGGTAAAGCAATCTCAAAAATGTGTTGAGACCAGATAGCACATCTTAACAGTAAACTTAATGTGTCATATTTCATATTGAACTTACACAGGGACTTTTAAATTTACATATCATATTTTAGATAATAACAAACCTTGATAAGTTTAATTTTGCCAGAATTAGGCATTTTAAAAAACAAGGAAAAAAAAAAAACAACTAAGCAAAAGATGGGTCTCTGCTTCAGTGACTGTCAGCCAGGAGTCTCAACACTCCACATGCCCACAACCTCCTCAAGAAACAACACATCAGAATTAGGGGTGTATGATTTGTTAAAGCATGTAACTATTTTTCATATTTATTAAAAAATGCCGGGCTTCCCTGGTGGCGCAGTGGTTGAGAGTCCGCCTGCCGATGCAGGGGACATGGGTTCGTGCCCCGGTCTGGGAAGATCCCACATGCCGCGGAGCAGGTAGGCTCGTGAGCCATGGCCACTGAGCCTGCACGTCCGGAGCCTGTGCTCCGCAACGGCAGAGGCCACAACAGTGAGAGGCCCGCGTACAGCAAAAAAAAAAAAAAAAAAAAAAAAAAAAAAAAAAAAAAAAAAAAAGCCTATCTTTTTAAAAAGTTAACTCAAGAAGTAAAGCACTTGGCTGGAGGGAAGATGCAAAAGACAGACTCTTTAGCAGCCTGGGTGCATAGAAGCAACAGGGGTGTAGTAGAAACAGGAGATTTTTCTATTAAGAAGGCTGTGGGCTTTTAAGCTTGAGAAGAAGCAATTCAACTTTCATGTGAGACTGGAAATCTCTAGGTACAGGGGAATTCCCTGCAGCCTGAAGAAGGCTTGTGCTTCAAAAGTAGGTGCTTATGTTAACAAAGAGCACAGAAGCACTGAAGGGGGAACTAAGAGGTGCAGGGTGGATATGGCCACAACACCCACTAGTTTGACTTTCCTGGAAGTTGGTCACCATTTTCACAATGAAATATTTTCAACTTTGTCTATCGAAGGAACCTTTCAGAAGCATCTGTCTCTAAACTCATAAAGACAACAGAAAAAGCAATCCAGTTCCAAAATTTAGTTTGTATTTGGGAATATATAGTCCACAAATATTTTTCATATAGTACTTCTCCCTGGCCTCCATTAATACAGATATCAAAGAATGTTCGCTACTTGTTAAAAGGACAAGATTTTCATGTCTGGAACTAATTTTGGGAACTGAATATAGGCTGTGTGGTATGGTAGAGGATATTCTGCTCTAGGAATCAGAACACCTGCATTCTGGGCCCAGCCCACCCATTAATTAGCTGTGTGCCTAGGTGCCCTCAATGGCAAATTTAAGAATTGGGACTTCTTCCAGGATTCCAGTAAGACAGAGACCTCCCAGGAAGTGGTACCAGGAGAACTACAGAAAGGCAATGAGGAAGCTGGGCAGCCAAGAGTCCCAATCTGAGCAGTCCTACTCTCATCTCTTTCCTATATTAGGATCCTCCATAAGACGTATTTTGAGAAGAATTCTGCCTCAAACAAAAAACTGAAAAGAAACAAAAACAACAAAGACACTGAATTTAGCATCCAGGGTCTTTTCTAAATTTTTATAAATGCTAAACTCAAATGCATTGCCCATTCTCTTGATTACTTTTGTCAAGCCAGTGTGGTAGGTATACTTTACCTGTAGCCATTTCCACTTTTGTGACAACTGAGCATTGAAAATAAATTTTTTTCATAGTAGCCTCCATAAAGGTCCATGATAACTAAAATATTTCTGAAAGTGATTTTCTGTTGTCTTTTGTTTCTATTTTGATGTTACCAAAATTTTAAAAATATGCAAGAGAAAATACAAATATATAATTAGTGGCTTAATTAAAAAGTGTTTTATAAGCATATCTTGAAGATTTTAACTGAACATTTAGAATTATGTGTAAAAGGTAATTTTCCTCTTCTTAATAGGTTCAAGTGGTTTTGAATAAAACCAAAGTCTGATGAAAATTTAAAATTTTAGAATTAAAAAGTCTAGTTACTGTGTGATCTCATTAGCAGATTTTTCTGTAGAAAGTGGGTTCTTCCCTCTTCTAGAGAGCAAGATTTATGCTTTCTCCTCCACTGAAAGGACAGTATACATTCTTGGTTGGATGTCTAAGATACTTCTTTCATCCTTAAACTACATTTTTCTTTCATTAGTTTTATTCTCCATGTTGCCACAATGAACTGTGCAAGAATCAGTGAATACAAGTTTCCAATGTGGTATCTTTTTTTTTTCTTCTAGTTTTTTACAAATACTAGAAGACATATAGAGAAAGAGAAGATGCAGGAAATTCATTGTATTGGAAATGTGGTGTCTGTTTCAAAACAGTTCTAAAGATCAAGGATCATAGTCAGTCATTTGATCGTTTGCAAGTATTAAAGCAGGATTTCCACTGAATTCAGTGCATATTAATCTGGATTAAGAACATGCCTGCAATATTTAACCAGGAAATTGGCATAAAGTGGGTAGATGGTATGTACCATTATTTCTGAGATGCAGTATCTACAACAATCAGAAAAAGATGAGAGAAATCCTTCTCCTCAGGTATTATTTTCCAGGGTAGTGAAAGAAGAATCAACCCTTCTCTCCCTTCTCTGATCCCAACTACTATTCTTTCTCCACTGATTGGGATAATAAAACTAAGTCATAGCACACAGGGGAGAGAAGGAACAGGCAGTAGCCAATTGGGTAGTCCTTTTACTTAAAGCATGGAAGCCAAGGCAAAGTAGCTCTGTAAGTGTTCCTTTTATAATTATTCATACTTTATACATTATTTTATATATCCTATATATATGATGTATTTCATAATTTTTTTTAAAAATTTAAGGTTCCTGAAAATCTCATAACAAAACAACAGCAAAATACTGGATTAGGGCAGATCAACCATTCTAAGGTTTTAGACCTGAGAGGGATAAACTGTTGGCAAATGCCAGTGTATAACCAAACTCTCCTCATTAAAAGATGAATAAATGGGAAAAAAAATCAATCTTGAAATTCAAAAGAGCACTACAGCCAAGGTAAATGGAATAATACCCCTTAGAATCAGAGGAAGTACCTATCTCTAAAAGTTATTTATTGTAGGAAAAAATAAAATTTCAGGAAACATCTGCGTATGTCCTCAATAGTGTATAACGAAGGTTGATCTTTGAAAGAAGAGCAGGGAGCCACTGGGGAGAAGACGTTCAGATTAAAATAAAATATATGGATTAAGGAAAATTAGTTGAAATATAAAATTCCATTCTGGAATTAGTAACTGGCAAATTTCAACAGTGATACAGAGCTGTGATTGTCAAACCCAGCTGATTATCAGAATTACCTCGGGAGCATTTTAAATATTATTACTAGGCTCCACCCCATACCTAATGAATCAGGATCTTCCAAGGGTTTTGTCCCTGAATCTGCAAGTTTAAAAATGTCCCCAGGTGATTTTGACAGGCTGGCAGTCTTAGGAAACACTGGTAAAGAGAATAATCTAAAAAGTTCATCAGGAAAAAGAGATGAAAATGTGAAAAAGAAAATTATTAATTTAGAAGAAAGAGAGCACTTATCTAACCCATCAATAAATCAATGATAGAAATTCATCAGAAAAAAGCAGAATAATTGAAAGAGAAGGAAAAATCAGTTATGATAGAAGAAAACTCTCTTAACGTATATAACTATAACAGTATAAAGTTATACAGTTAGGAACAACTTAGTTTTTAAGCAAAAATTACTGAAAATAGGCCCATACATAAAGCATGGCTAAAAAGTTAATTATTAAGATAAACAAAAAACCTCTAGCATTCACTTTAACAAGGACCTAATTGCTGCCCAGTAACTGTTCTGTTTCTCTAACCCATTCACTCTCCCACCCTCCTAGACAACCATTTCACACCTACTCCTCACTCAGCCTTGGCTGTGATTTCTATTTCCATCAGAAGAGAACTTCCCCCAAGCTTCTACCATTGCATTTACCTACCTACCCACATTTGTGCCCAAGTACTTCCTCTACCTTCCTGCCTGTTACCATAGGCGAATGGTCTGGACACGTGGATGCCATACCCGCAAGGATGCTGCTCCTGCCATTCTCACTTCCGCACCATCAATTTCTGTTTCCTATTGAATGAGTCTCTCCTACCCGTCTACACACATGCTGTTATTTGTTCCTCTCTTGACTCTTCCAACTACGGCCACATACCTCTTCCATTTATGGATAAACTCCTGGAAAATAGTTGCCTACACTTGCTGGAATCCAATCCCTCCACTCTCAAATCTGTTTCCGTCATGCTTTTGCTCCCCCACCTGTTAACACTCCTCATATTACCCCTAATGATTTCAGTTCAGTGTTTCTAACTCCACTGGGCAGTTCTCTGTCCTCCTCTTTACTTTGACCCATCAGTACTTGTTTTCATTTGGTTTCCTGGACATCACACTATCTTGATTTTCCTTTTACCTCATTATTCACACCTTTTCAGTCTTCTTTTGTGTGATTCCTCCTCATTTCTATAATCTCAAATTTGGAGGATCTGAGAGCTCAGGCCCTGGACATCTTCTCTTATTAATCTGTACTCATCCCTCTGGTAATATTATCCAGTCTCATAAATTTAAATATTATGTACATGTTGACAACTCCAAAATTTACATCTCCCATCCAGGCTTATTCTCTCAACTCCAGGTTCATCTAACCCACAGCCTAGTCCATTTCCAACTGGACTTCTATTAGGCATCTCAAATGTTAATGTCCCAAAATGAGTTCCTAATTTGCTCCTCTCACAGACTTACTTCACCTCAGCTGATGGCTCCTCCTACAAACTCTACACCTTTGTAGATGGTGGCAACCCCTCATTTTGAGATGCTTAAGGCAAAAGCTCAGGGCTAAAAAAATTCATCATTGACTTTTCTCTGTTGTTCATTCCCCTGTTGTCTCTGTCTTCAAACGTCCATAATCTGCTTAAAAATAATCCAGTAGGAAGAAGGGAAGGCCAGAAAGTGGATGGAGGTATAGATAAGACATGATTAAACATGAGTTGACAGCCACTATGTGGCTCACAGAGGTTCCCTAGACCATTCCCTCTCTTTTTGTTTGTTTATATTTTCCATAGTAAAAAGTTTAAAAATATATGCTCAAATCTGAGCATCTCTCACTAACTCTAAGGCAACGCCCTTGATCTCAGTCATCATGTAATAGCCTCCTAATTGAACTCCCTGCTTCTGCCTTTTCCCTTCTTCAGTCTATACTCAACACAGCATTGAGGGATACTGTTAAGGAAGTCAGATCACGCCACTCCTCAGCTCGAAACCCTCTGATAGAAATCTATTTTACTCTCAGTAAAAGCCCAGATCATTCCTGGGCCCTAAACAATGTGGCCTCCCCTTGTTCTGTTGACCTTACCTCCTGCTGCTCTCTCCCTTGCTCCCTCAGCTCCAGCTACAAGGGACTCCTTGCTGTTTCTTGAATGCCCCAGGCACCCTCTGTGCCCAGCCCTTTCCACTTACTATCTTCTCTGACTTGAATGCTCTTCTCCCAGACATCCGCAGATATCACTTCCTTTTGCTCTTTGGGTAAATGTCACTTTATCAATGAGTCCTTCCCTGGCCACCCTATTTAAATTGTCAAACACTCGCTCCCCAAACTCCCTATTTACTTCTCTCCTTTACTTTCTCCATGGTGGTTATTACCATCTAACTAATATTCCATATTTTACTTATTTTCTTTCATCCCAATGTAAGCTACATTAGGGAAGGAATTTGTGTAAGTTTGTACCCTGCTGTATCTGTAGCATCTACAAATGCATGGCCATAGTAAGTGCCCAATAGTATTTGTTGAGTTAAATACAGGAAAAGAAATATTCCTCCAAGGGCTTAAACTATTGTAAGATGACAGAGGTAAGACTGCATATTCATGATAATATATAAAAAATAGGTTAAATTCCTCCATAACAATTCCTCACATAAGCCAAGCATAGACACATAGAATAGACATATAGAATAAGGTGACAAAAACTTCCATTATTACCCACAATATAGTGATGGATTTAATCTCCCCTTGTAAACAACCAGAACACTGGACAAAATACATGGAACAACTGTTTTCAGACAGTGCACAACAGGCAGTGCAGGGCCGTGATCCCTGAGAAAAGGGGAGCAAATGAAGTGAGTCCTGAAATTGCCACAATTTTCCACCTAAAGGTGACTTCCAGACTGCAAGAGCAGGAAGGGAAAATCCAAACAGGACCTGGACACCTTGCTAAAGAGCAGAGACAGAGGATGGAGGCTAGATTACATGTGGCTAGTGGCTACCATATTGGAGAGCACAACCCTAGATTGATGGGGGAAAATGGAAATAAATCCACTGATATTGGACAGTGGTTATCTCCAGCTGGTAAGATTTTGCTTTATTTATATCTATGTTTACCAAATTTTTCTAGAATAAGTATTTATCCCTTTTATAATATGAGAAAAAAACCCTATTTTAAAATGTATACATTAAATTCCTAATACCTAATTTGGACTGATAAGTGGTGATTTCACCAGAAAATTTTTAGAATTAAACTATAATAGTGTAAAAATTGAATTAGCACTTAATCCTTAAAAGTAGTGTCTTTCTCTGGATAGAAATTCCTATGCCAACAGAGTTTAGCAATGGAAATCTCATTTTACTTTAAGGAAATCAGTTTTAAGTTTTCATGTTAAAGTGAAATCAGTAGTTTCTTTACAACAACAATATTTTGTCTGCACAGTGATGGATCTCAATAGGATTATTTGTAAGAAATACAAGAAAAGACATTCTATCTCAGAGACATAATGGAATTTTCTGACAATATAAAAATCTGTTAAATGTTGAAACTTTCAGTCATTTGTCTAATTGTATATCATAACTAAAAGGGAAAGAATTTGCACTTCAGTTCATAAAATGTAACAAATATTTTAATAATTATAGAAAATAAAATTAGTTTAATGGACCTAAATTGAGATGAATTAAAATTAATATTAGATTTAATATTAGATTTTTTTTAGAAAGTTGAGGGGAAATACTGTAAATTCTTCCAATCTGTCTATGACCTCCTTACATTCCCTCCTTCATACCAATTTGCTTCAATTTAGCAACAATAAAACCTCTTAACTGGCCCCATTAGTGCCTACAATATGCAGTCTGAATAATACATTTGAGACATCAGCATTCTGCTGTTTAGGCTGTAGCTTAACTCTGATTTTTAAAAGAATGCCAATGCCCCATTCATTTTATTGTTTCGTTCATTGTTTGAAAAGAGAGTGGGAAAAAAACCCATTAGCTCTTCTGAAATGTCAGCAAACGTGGGTAACTCTAAATGTTTAGAGCTGTCAATCCATGGCACATCACATGTCTTTAATTCAGCAGCCTGTGTATACGTAGGCATTGTTGCCAGCCATGAGTTCAAACTCTTTACTAATACAAATTTAAATTCTACCTAGCATATCCTTCACTACTAAAAGTTTGGCTGCATTAAAAAAACTAACCATTTTTAAGACAAAGCTTGGGTGTATTAAACAGTATTCACATGAGTAAATTTGAAAATATCGCTGAGATGTCAAAGAAGAGATCATTTTAATGTAAGTATTTTCCCAAACCATAACGTGCATTGTTTTTGAAGTGCTGGTTGTCCCTGAGTAGCTCACAATTTCAATAGAAAACAAGACATTCACCAACACACACCTAGAGTAAAATTCCAAGGTAATAAACAAATGATGTCATGGTACTATAGTCTGTGTGGTGTAAGTCCTAGAATTAAGGTCTGATGTTGTGTGCTTCCTTGATATCTGATGACATCGGGAGGGTCTCAAATGGCCTATAACTACAAGTGCTCTTTGCCAGGCTGCTCCCAGGGAAAGGGTCCTGTAGCCAAACAACCCTCCTTACAAGAGGCCAGATGCACTTCCTGCTGATCCCGGGGTACCAAGTTTCAGTTCCCTGCCAGCCTGCAAAATTATTCAAACAGGCCAATCACGTCCCCCAGTGGGAACCAGGGTGACCTTATCCTCTTGACCCTCCAAACCAGCCTCCCAGAGCCCCTGGCTGTCCACTCTGTTCTGGAGTGCAGCTCCCATGTGGCTCTGTGTGGCATGGCGTCCTGTCCCCTCGGCTGTGAGCACATATGCCTGATAAACTGCTGCCAGTCTCATCTGTCCAGTGTCAGGTGTCATGGGTTCAGCCACCCAAGTAACCCCAGGGCACAAACCTCTCCTTCGTGAGCAAGGTGAATAGGAGGTGATTGGAACAGGCTGTGAACCTTAGTACTGTAAAAGATCCGGTTTTAGAAAAAAGATCCTTACAATGGCTGTCTAAAAAGGTTTTGTGAAGTAGGTTATTCTGGATGGAGAATGGTGTTGAGAATTTGGTTGTGCCTGTGGCTTTGGTCTCATTTCTGGAATTCTCTGCTGAAGGAACAGGTAGACAAGAAACAACAGCCAAATAACAAAGTACTGATTTCATTAACTGGACAAGGACCCAGTTAAACAAAGGAGTAAAAGTGGCTTACAAGTAAAAGCTGGATTACAGAAACTCATTTAGAGTCGGCAGCCAAAGTGAGCCCTCTTTCTTCCTATGCCCCTTCCCTTGAATTCTATACCCTCTCCTAATAGCTGCACGGTTATGGATGATTGGTCCATTAGCTCCATCCAGCTGCAGGTAGAAGAGGGAGGGTTGAGCTGGCCAGGCCAGCTGAGACAGACCCTGTCTGGTTTGTCCAACTACTGGAGATAGGAAGTACAAGAGAGGGCAAGGGTGTGCACCACCCCTGAGCACTGACCTTTATTCAGTGATCCCGCCCTCTAGTAAAATAGTCCCAGTCCAGGTCCTGTTCTTACAGTCTGTGGAGCAAATCTGTTCTCCAGGGCAATGAAAGTGGGTAGAGAGAGGGGGGCCAGAAATGGAGCAACAGTTTCCTTCTAACCTATAAATAAAGGTGAAAATAAATTCCTTACCCCCCAAAGAAGGGAAAGCAGTCCAGATAAGTATAACTTATATCCACAAACAGAGAAAAGCAGAAATTAGGATGGCTTGTGGTAAAAGAATACACTGTTTGGACCAGAGGATCAAAATTGAGGAGCTGTGAGACACCTGGGGCCAGTGCTGAGACGAAGATTCATGCCTCCTGAGAGTGAGAAGTCCAAAGGAAAAGACAGCTGAAATAACACCCAAGGAAAAATATGCAGTCTGATTAAAACAATAAAAACTTTCTTTACAATAGCCAAAATATGGAAGCAACCTAAGTGTCCATCAACAGATGAATGGATAAAGAAGATGCTACTCACACACACACACACACACACACTCAGTCATAAAAAAGAATGAAATTTTGCCATTTGCAACAACATGGATCAACTTGGAGGGTATTATGCTTAGTGAAATAAGTCAGACAGAAAGGCAAATACTCAAATACTGTATGATATCACTTATATGTGGAATCTGAAAAATAAAACAAACTAGTGAGTATAAAACGACGACAGAACAAGATGCACAGATATAGAGAACAAACTAGAGGTTACCAGTGGGGAGAGGGAATTGGGGAGGGGAAAGAGAAGGGGTAAGGGATTAAGAGGTACAAACTACTATGTATAAAATAAATAAGCTACAGTGATATATTGTACAACACAGGGAATATAGCCAATATTTTATAATAACCATAAATGGAGCATAACCTTTAAAAATTGTGAATCACTATGTTGTACACCTAAAACTTATATAATATTGTACATCAATGTACCTCAAAAAAAAATGAAGGTCTTAGGATACTCCAAGAGTTCAATTTCTGGTACCCATAACTCTCAGTGAAAAATTCCAGAAGCAGGGAGAAACCAGTGGGCTGGCAGAGAAAGAGCAGGGACTGTATAAAACATACTGGATATTTTTGCCATTTATTCTGGAGCATTTACTTAGAATGTGCCAGATGACAAGCACTGTGCCTGGGGCTGAGTGTACAGAGAGGAAGAAGATGAGACAATTTCAACTTTGAAGACATTGATATCCTGATGGTAATGTTGATAAAGAACAAGTGTCTGAGCACCGAGCATGTGGCAGGCAGTGTATTATGGACCATCTTATTTTAGCCTATGAGGAAGGCAGGTACGGTCATTATTACCACTTTACTATGAGGAAATTAAGGTTCAGAAAGATAAACTTGCTCAAAGTCATGTTGCTAACAGGTGGTCCAACTCCAGGGCACAGTTTGTGACCACTGTGCTATATTCCTTGAAATACTGAATGAGAAGCAAAGAGAATATTAAAAATAGGAAGTAGAATTTCAGGCCTACGTATATTCAGTTCAGAAAAAAAGACTGTAATGGATCTAAGTTAAAAAGTATAAAAAATTCTTAGAGAAGGTTAAAATAAAATGTTTAAAAAGAAAAAATCACAAGTCTCATATTACTATATATGAATAGAAAGTGATAGAAAGAAAACGATAAGTTTGGGATATAACCCCATGAAGTACACCCAAGATAAAATTATGTGGTTTCTATATATTTTATTTTATGTAACCTCAACAATTCACTAGGGAAATAACATACTTAGAATCATTATATTTTCCCATGGGTGAGACTTTCTGCTCTCATCCAATCTAATTAACCCATATTCCAGTTAAAACAAAAATCTAAAGGTAATTATTTGGTCCTATCTTCTATACTATTCTGTCCTGTCTTTAGTGAGAGAAGTATGAGTTTGGAGCAGATTATCTTGCATATGAGCTTCTCAGTCAAATATTCTCACACAGATAAAATATGGCTTAAACTGAGGATTATCAGCAGGCTCAACAAACAAGCAGAACCTAAAATATAAACAAAAAGCAAAAGCAAATGCAAGTTTTGCAGGAGAGGCTGTTGCCAAAGTACATGCTGAGACAAACTGTACTTAACACACAGGGAGTTGCCTTGTCCTGTGAAACTAACCCCAAGAGGGTGAGGTTAGGACACTGCTATGGCCCAACTGATGCATTTAATAAAGGGCAGTTTAACAAAGCTCTTTTGTGTGTAACTGCTCCTTTAACCTTGTTGCTGCAGGTAGGGTAGATGTCAGTAGCTAAGCGTACAGCCAAAGGCACAGAGGCTCAGAAAGGTCACACTGGACCAATCTTTGTTTCCAACAAGGAAGCCCAGGCCCTTGTTCATTGTGGTAACTCATTACCTTCAAAAATGGCTCAAAGTCTTCCCTGCAGTCCTCACAGGGTTGACTAGCCATTATCCAAATAAAGTAAAGACTGTGATAGTTCCCATATCTATTCTCTACCTGGCAAAAAATTTGCAGAAATGCCAGGTTTCTTTCTAATGTTGCCTATGTTCTCTTAAAATATAGGAAAATCCTGTAAGATTTCTTTTCCTGAATCTTACAACCCATTATTAAAGCCTCAGAGGTTGGCAGAGGAAGGAAGGAAGGAAGGAAGGAAGGAAGGAAGACGAAAGAAAGAAAGAAAGAAAGAAAGATAGGAAGGAAGGGAGGGAGGAAGGGAGGAAGATGGAAGGAAGGAAGATGAAAGAAAGAGAAAGAAAAGAAAGAAAGAAAGAGAAAGAAAGAAAGAAAGGGAGGGAGGAAGGAAGGGATGAAGAAAAGAAAGACTTAAATCAGGTAAATAGGTAAATAGTTTGCTTCCAGGCTTACTATAAGAGGATAAAAAACATGGCTAAATTTCCAAACTCTTGCAAATCTTATAAATACCAAAATAATTAAATATAGCTTGAAGCACATAATACCATTATAATTACATACAGGGAAAAGGATATTTTAGAATAATAGTTTAACAGTGACGACTTATGAAATGTTCATTCGCCATACCATTTTGAAAGGAATGATAGAGGTCTAGGAGGTATTTGAGGTAAACTAAACTAAAGCTTATTAATTAAAAGTGTTATACTTTTCTGGGCTTCCCTGGTGGCGCAGTTGTTGAGAGTCCGCCAGGGGACGCGGGTTCGTGCCCCGGTCCGGGAGGATCCCACATGCCGCGGAGCGGCTGGGCCCGTGAGCCATGGCCGCTGAGCCTGCGCGTCCGGAGCCTGTGCTCCGCAACGGGAGAGGCCGGCGGCAGTGAGAGGCCCGCGTACCGCAAAAAAAAAAAAAAAGTGCTGTACTTTTCTATTTAAAACCTCAACTGTGATTTCTTTTGAGGTATATTCTGTCTTCATTTTTCTTTAAATGGACGCGATAAGTTAGCTCCTAACTCTTCACTTTTGTTAGAGAAGGAAAGAAATTTTTAATTTATTGTAGCTCTATATGGTAGACAAACCATCCATATTAAAATGATTACTATTGTCTAGCAGTTCATTGGCATAGTCTGAAATTGTGGCGCCCTGTAAAGTCATGACTTTACATGGAGTGGTGGTGATTTGTGATTGTGTACTTTTCCTTGGATTGTTATTGTTCGTTTTACCAACCATGGCACCTAAACATCAGCTCTAACTGCTGCACATTTGTCAGAATGCATTGTGTATGGTGACATTTTACAAATAGATAGTGCAAACTTTCACTTTTCACACCCCCCTCCCCCTATCACTGAATGGTTATCATGGTATCCTCCCCTAGCACACCTTCCTGTCTAGAAGGCTTCCACTCCTATAACACTGGCCAATATTACTCTTTCTAGTTACTTTTACCCACTCTCATAATACCATAGTGAAATGAGGAAGATCTTATTTAGAGTTTTATGTTCAATTTTTATTGCCATGGTTTAAAGCAAGAGGTAGAGAAACTAGATGTGGAGGCAATGAGGTGTAAAAAAGAGAGACTGATCTAAACCCCAATCCTAGCTGTATCACTTTCTAGCTGGGTGACTTCCACAAGGGGTAAAGATGGGGAAGAGTGGTGGGAAATGATACCTATTGAGTACCCACTTTGTGCCAGGTGCTTTACACGTATCTTATTTAACATAACAACCCTACAAGAGAAGTTCTTATCTCTACTCTTTTTTTTTTTTTTTTTTTTTGCGGTATGCGGGCCTCTCACTGTTGTGGCCTCCCCCGTTGTGGAGCACAGGCTCCGGACGCGCAGGCTCCGGACGCGCAGGCTCAGCGGCCATGGCTCACGGGCCCAGCCGCTCCGCGGCATATGGGATCCTCCCAGACCGGGGCACGAACCCGTATCCCCTGCATCGGCAGGCGGACTCTCAACCACTTGCGCCACCAGGGAGGCCCATCTCTACTCTTTTGGGGTCTTTTCTTATTCATTTATTTTTTAAAGATTAACAAGAGACATATTCAAAATCTAAAGCTCAAAGAATTTAAATAACTTGCCCAGAGTCACAGAACTTTAATCACAGAGCTAGGACTTAAACTCAGGTCTCCTAACTCTGAAGTTCAATAAATATTAGTTCTTTTTCCCAAGGGAAAAAACAGAGAATAGCAATTTGTATCAAAGGCATCAAAGGTAGATTTTTACAGGCAGAAGTTGAAGAATCTAAGTTGCTTAGCTTAATAAGTAGTTTTAAACATTAGAAATCAACTATACTTCAATAAAAAAATTCTTTTTAATTCAAAGGTACTTTTAATTACCATTTTAAAAATGTGGAGCTTCTCTAAGGAATTTGTTGGACAATGACTGACTGTGTCCATAAAAAACACTTAAAAATGAAAAGTAATATATGTTTTGTAGGATATAAAGAAGATTTTTTCTGGGACAATCTTGTTCATAAGGCATATTGTTTGCAAGGTACTTTTCTAGGTGCTGAGAATCTCAAATGAATAAACTAAAATCCATGGTCCAGTGAGAATAGGCCAGAACATACAGGTGCTCAGTACATATTGGATTGTTCAACAATTAGATAAGATGTGGTAACAACCTTCCAGGAAGATGATTACATCTCTGGAAGTCTTCAAATAAAACAAGGGAAATAGCCTAGAAAAGAAGCTAGAAGACATCAAAAACCATCAAAAGTAGAGAGCTTAGACTAGCGTCCTTACTTTTTGATAATGGTAACACCCCAACCATGTTTCATTTTGCATTGTTCCTTCCTCAAGAAGTTATATGTCCATAGCTATTCACAAATCTTTACTACACAATCACTCTACTTACACCACTATAGAGACCTCCCTGATGGTCCAGTGGTTAAGAATCCATCTTGCAATGCAGGGGACGCCGGTTCAATCCATGGTCGGGGAAATAAGATCCCACATGCCTCAGGGCAACTAAGCCAGCGTACCACAACTACAGAGCCCACGCATCACAACTAGAGAGAGAAGACCACATGCCACAAAAAGAGAGAAGCCCACACACCACAATGAAGGGAGGAGCCCGCGTGCCACAATGAAAGATCCTGCGTGCTGCAAAGATCCTACAATGAAAGACCCAATGCAGCCAATAAATAAATAAATAAATATTTAAAAACAAAAAACCAAAAACCTCTATAGTACCAAAATGGCCCTCTACTGTTTTAGCCACCCAAGACCAGCTTTTCATTCATCCTTTGGTTATACAGCCTCTATGTATGTGAGCACAGTTGGACTGTTTCAAAATGAACCTTGAATCATGAAATTATAGAGGTGGTTAGAACCCTCCAAATTCATAAAATACAGTCTTCTTCCTTCAATCAGGTGAATTTCCTAACTAATGATTTCTAACAATAATTTTGGAGTAACCCAAGCTGTAACTGTTTAAATTTCAAGAAATTTCATAAAATTTTTAAGATTTTAATTTATACATCTCTATGAATATGAACATACCCATGTATACATCCAGGATCACTTATATCAGAGTACTCTATATGATTTATACTAGAGATTTTTACTTTTTTTTTTTTTTTTTGTGGTATGCGGGCCTCTCACTGCTGTGGCCTCTCCCGTTGGCGGAGCACAGGCTCCGGACGCGCAGGCTCAGCGGCCATAGCTCACGGGCCCAGCCGCTCCGCAGCATGTGGGATCTTCCCGGACCGGGGCACAAACCCGCGTCCCCTGCGTCAGCAGGCGGACTCCCAACCACTGCGCCACCAGGGAAGCCCGAGATTTTTACTTTTTTTAAGAGATGTAACATGTCATACTTGTTTTGTAAGCCCTCTCTCTTAAAAGTTAGGTATAAAGTATTCCTTCTCTCTTAAAAGTGAGATATAAATCAATTAGCTTTGAACTTAGACCAGAGGAAAGTTCAGAGTCCCTTTCATATCTGTAATTCATTTGAACCTATCCATCCTCAAAGATGAACAAACCTAACACTAATATTTCTCATTCCCATTGCCCTCAAATTAATGTATATTTTGGCTTAATAAAATTCTTAGTCTAAGGTAATGAAATAAAGACAATGTAATGCACGTACTTGATGAACTTATCCTACTAATTATACGAATAGGAAGAATACTAATGCCAACTTTTAATGAGTGCTTACTATGTGCTAGGATAAGTTCTCTGCATGCATTTTGTCATTTAATCCCTACAACACATGTATATGAGGCAAAGAAAAAAAACCTATCTTTAAAACAATAAATAAGATTAGAGAGAGCTTTGTTCTTTTGCCATATTCTAGAGAGCCTCACCTGTATCCCATCACTGAAGAAAGAACTGAGAAGAAGCTGGATCTTCCTGAGCCTCAGCTTTCCTAGCAGATTATACAACTGTACCTTCATTATTTTTGGCATTTTCCTATGGTTCGAAAAAAAGTGTTGACAATTTTCTGCATCTATAACATTTTGGATGAGCAATTTCCATCCTATTGTGTTTCCTCACATATGGTGTTCTAGCTCAAATAGCGCTGGTATTTTTAACTTGCCCAATATTAGTACACCACTTTGACTTCTTCTTCGCTGACAAGTATCCAAATTACCTAACACAAATGAGAAAATTTCATGTATTATTTAGGCCTGTGTGTTCATTGAGTTTTCAGACATAAATTTTCCAGTAGAATCACTATATTTTACAGCTGAAAGTGATCATAAAGATGATCTAATCTGACTACCTCTCTTTACAAGTGAGATTTACAGCAGAGAGGTTTAGGTGTCTCTGCTAGGTCAGATTAGCCAGTTAGTAGTAGAAAAAACTAACGGCAGTCCAGTGCTTTTTCTACATAAAAAAGTCAATAGTTATTTTAAAAAATCCATATCATTTTGCAGTACCCTACAGGGGATGTTGCAATAATAAATGATGGGCACATTTTTGTAATACTGTATTATTATCAGTACTGAAATTGAAAACTTGTGACTATCAGTTATATAATGCTCTTAAGTATCATTGCTGTTCAAAATTTTTTCCTATATTCTAACTAGATTGTGATTTCCTTCTGATAGACACAATTTCTTTTTTAAAAGTGTTTCTTGGGCTTCCCTGGTGGCACAGTGGTTGAGAATCTGCCTGCCAATGCAGGGGACACGGGTTCGAGCCCTGGTCTGGGAAGGTCCCACATGCCGCGGAGCAACTAGACCCGTGAGCCACACTACTGAGTCTGCGCGTCTAGAGCCTGTGCTCCACAACAAGAGAGGCCGCGACAGTGAGAGGCCCGCGCACCGTGATGAAGAGCGGCCCCCGCTTGCCGCAACTAGAGAAAGCCCTCACGCAGAAACGAAGACCCAACACAGCCAAAAATAAATAAATAAATAAATAAAATTAAAAGTGTTTCTTATATCCCTTAATAAACCTACACATACACTGGTTAACAGCTGGAAAGAGATTGAAATAAATATATTTATATTTTAGAGTAATACTATATGACTCAGAATCAAACAACTGTCATCCTGTTTGAATGCAGGTGAATAGGTTTTTTTGAAAGGGAGAAACTTGAGAAAATTTCTCATTTTTTCCTACCAAGCAGTTGGGATTGTCCCTGAGGGTGAGGGGTTCTAGGAGCCTTGAAGAGGTTGGAGGAGGTTGGAATAGAAATTAGAGGGAATGATGAGAGAGTTGACTGAGCCTTAAGACATCTGGTAGCATATGCAGATCAAGTTGCTCAATAAAAATAATAGCTAATAATAAGCAGGGACTTACATGTTTGGCAGTCCTCTCTCTACTCTACCTGTGTTACATCATCTACACCTTGCACAACCTTAGGTATTCTTTCCCCCATTTTGTGGATGAAGAAATTGAGGCTCAGAGAAGTTAGAACATTTGCCCTGCTGAACCAGCTACTTAGTGGTGGAATCAGGATTCAAACACTGACTGCCCCAGAGGCCTATGCTCCTAATCACAGTTTGATAGGATAAAACCAGATAAGTAGGAGGCATTTAACACACTGCAGAGCAAATGCCTGGCTCCCAAGAAGGAGCTCATTAATGTTAATGCCCTGCTTTTGGTTTCAACTCACTCTCCCCATATTTATTTACCCAGCCACTCCTTACTCCCAAGAACACATACACATAACCACATATTCACACACACTCCAGTCTTTTTACCAACAAGGTCCACCCTCAGGGATCTAGGTTTGATACCTAGTTATCAAACTTCTATTCATATACTCTTCTTCCTCATGGGACTTAAGCTCACTTATGTACAATGAATCCTAGGACCAACCTCTGCTCTCTCACATTTTTCCAGGTAAATGTAAACACATGTTAAGACTGACTCTAGGTTACAAAATATATGCACGTGCGTAGCCCGATACATAACAGAATTCAATAAGGAACTTTCTTTTCCCATTATCCAGGGAGATGCATGAGTTACCATAACAGATGCCAAAGACGTTTGGCTCTGGCAGTGGAAACTGGGAAGCAATGGTGAAATGAGGTAAGAAATTCCAGGGCCAGAAGGTGGACGCAAGTCATCAACTGCTTTTCCCAGGAGCTTGCTCTTTTTGGAGAAGTGCTCCACGTACAAGCCCCAACCTGCTGCCATAGCCTTCAGTCCCCTCTACCCAACTCTGAACCCCGCTCAGGCTGGAGCAGATGCACACACCGCAGGGAGCCTCATTTGTAGGAGATGAGTGTTCCCTTGTTTTATTTTAAGGCTTGCTCCCAGGCTGGGGAAAGAGGATGTGTCAGAAATGGTGGAGAACAGCGACAGCCAAGCTTTCTCATGCAAAGACTAAGCAGCCCAGGAGCAGCAAATGATGACTTGCACAGTATTTAATGGTTCATGGGAAAACAAGTTTCTCTCCTGCCTGCCCGCCCTTCTGGAGCCAGCTCCGGCAGACGTGGGCTAAACCGGGGCGGCGTCCTGCAGGGCTCTGGAGGGCTGGCGAGGCAGGGATGTGAGCAGCTCAGCCCCCGGCACCAGAGCCAAGGCCGCGGAGGAGGCTCCGGAATCGCCCCTTGCTGATCCCCAAGGATCCAGTGGGCCCTGGTAAATACTCCGCCCGGCCGGATACGGGAAGGACAAGTTCAAACGCAGGATGTAGATTCTTGGGCGGGTCCGGCAAGTAGACCCTGTCTGCCACCCACGCCCCGCCAGCCGCGCGCGCTCGCTGTGGACCCGACCGGCTTACTACGCCTGCGCGCTCCGGGTCCTGACCCTCCCCCGCCCCCTCCCGAAGCTTTCCGAGGCCTAGTGCCCAGTCCGCTGTCGCTTAGCAACGCATAAGTCACTGCCGCGGTTCTCCGCGCGCCCCTTTCTTGTCAGGGCTTACTCCCTGGTCTTCCCGTGAGGCTCCTCATTGCCTCGTGGCAGGCCGTAGGAGCCCATGGAGGGAAAGGAGGATAAGCAGCAGCAGTAAGTGCTGGGGTTTGTTTTTCTATTTCCCCTTCCGAAAAATGTTTTCCTACTTGGAGGGTTAAGTGAGATCCGAAAGGTGAGTCTTCGGGCCATCAGGGCTTTTCTTCTGCCAATCCCCTTCCTACCTCTCATTTCTAGTACTGAGAGCAATAATACTTTTTCAAACGCACTGTTTACTGGGCACCTACTATGTATCAGGCACTTTACATGCATAGCTTGGCCTAAAATTCTTGACGTCATCTTGAATCATCCACTACTTCTCACAGCCCACATGTAATTTATTAGCAAATTCTGTAGGCTTTACCTTTAAAATATATCCAGAATCCACCACAATTCATCACTTCCACCGTCATTACCACCCTGGCCCAAGGACCAGCGTCTCTTACCTGTACGCTGCAGAAGCCTTTGCTGCTCCCCTCGCCCCTCTGCAGCCTCCTCAATGCAGTCTTCTGAGTGGTCATTTTACAACATAAAGTTAGATCACGTTCTCCCTTGGCCATTGCAGAGGAAAAGCTAAGGCTCCTACAGCGGCCAATGGGGCCTACACAATGTGCGCCTTTGCCTCACTCGATCTTGTCTGCTCCTTGCCCCCCTCTCCTCCAGCACTGACTCCCTGCAACATCTGCAGTGGTTTTCAATGTGTGGTCCCCAGAACAGCATCAGCATCACCTGGGCGCTTATTTGAAATGCAGTTCTCAGGGGCTTCCCTCCACAGGCATACCAAATCAGAAACTCTAGAAGGGCATGATCATTGAGTTTTAACAAGACCTCCAGGTGATTCTGATGTACCCTAAATTTTGAGAACTGTTAAATCAAGCAGCTTGTTACAGCTTGTTATGGTGTGGAGCCAGGGGTATGTGCTTCCAAACCTGTATTTTTGTCACTAAAACAGTGGTTCTCAAATTTTAACATACATGAAAATCACCTAGAGAGCTGGTTAAAACAGTTTCCTGGGAACCTTCCCCAGAGATTATGATTTAGTAGGCTGGGAATGGGACTTGTGAATATGTATTTCTGACAAGCTGACAATTGATGCCAGGGCTGCTACTCCAGGAACTACGCTTGGAGAAGCACCGTCCTGAGGTCAGGTGCTTCTGCTTCCAGGCTTTGGCATTTACACCTCCCTCTGCTGGGATGTGCTTCCTTAGATATCCACTTAGCTCTCTCCCCTCTTTCCTGTCTTTTTTCAGTTGCCACCTTCATAACTCAGCCTCCACCTTATCTAAAAATGCCACCTACCTCCCATATACATGCACTTCTTTCCCCTATTCCCTGCTTTAAGTTTGTCCTTAGTACTTAACACCATCTAACAAACTATATATTTTACTTTTTATTTCTCAGCTGCCTTTACCCCCTAGAATGTAGGCGCTGTTTCTTTTGCTACTCCTTATCCTCAGTGCCTCAGACAGCACTGGACACATAGTAAATATTTATTGAAAGAATGAATGAATAAATAAATAAATAAATATTTATTGAAAGAATGAATTATTTAATGTTATTCTCACATGTCTCACCATAGGTATTATTGTCCTTATCATGCAAAAGATTGGAAACCAAGGCTCAGATAGTAAATGGCAGAGCTGGGATTCCAACCCAGGTCTGACTTATTTCAGAGCCCATTAGTATTTTTAACTGTGCTTCCCTTCTAGTAAGAGATTAATACAGAACCCGGTATTTCACATTTATGAGTCAATCTGTAGCCACTCACACCACAAATCCTTCATCACATGAATGCATCAGTATGTGAACAAATAGCTACGGTCCTTTCCTTAAGGCCTGATTCTAGTACAAATTTATTGTTGGATTACAACTATGAGAAGCAGATGGAAAAAACTGATGCCAGAAGTCTACAGTGATAAATCAATTAAGGCCTTTTAAAAAATTCATCTCTGGAAAGATAACAGAAAAACCTTCAAAGTAATTTACACTTTACCAGTAATCATTTTTTCCAAATCCCTTGCAGAGAGCAACTTCTGCTGGGATGGAGAGAACTGGAATCCAAGGGTACTGAATGTCGTGTGTGTTTTGGATGAGGGTTGGGTGTTCACAGCTAACACAAAGCCAGAGTGAAAAACTAGTCCGGCAGATTCACCAGGAATGTGTAAATAGTATAATGCCAATCTGTTTACCTGCAACAATCAGGACACTTGTCCAGATGTTGGGTACATAATGATGAATGAAACCCGATCGTCACCTTAATGGAATTTACGGGCTTGTACAGGATTATTTGTAGTGCTTACTAGAACATGTAAACAAAAAGTAGGTGCATAAATGATAAGTCGTAGTTTGTTATGAAAGAAATGAAAAAAGTACTAAAATAGAGAATACATGGAGTGGGGAGGGGGAAATCTAGGAAAAGTTTCTGAGGAGATGACTTCAGCTGAGACCTAAATGGTAATGAGCCAGCTGTTCAGGGAGCTGGGGAAGAGCAGATGCCCTGAGGGGAGAGGAGACTGGTGTGTTCCAGGAACTGCGAGTAGGCAGGCTGGCTGGAGAAGGGAAGGGAGAGAGGCTTGAGTGGTTGAAGAGATTAGCTGGAGCAGGGCCACACAGGGCCTCAGAACTGCGATAAGGAGGAAGTGTTTTATCGTAAATGCAGTGGAAAGCCACTGGAGGCTTTTAATTGAAAAAAATGACATGGGGTAGAAGAGATGGACCTGCTTTGGTTTGAAGTAAGGTAGGGCCATGGACAAAACTAAACAGAACTAATCACTTTCTCTATAAATTTCGAATCTTATTCACTCACCTTCCATGGGTCAGGACTTTGATTTTTTAAAATTTCTATGTAAAAAGAATCTAAATTCAAATATTTTGTTCTTGCCTTTACTTTTCAAGTATGCAAGATTTTAAAATACTCCTATTACTCCTTATTTAAAAGGAGGAAAATTTATAAACTATTCCTTTTAAAATATTTTTTAACATTTAAAAATTTCAATAATTTTTATTTTTGTTCCAGGGTAGTTATTAGAAGCAAAAAATGATGAAATTGAATTAGCTGTTCTGATGTCTGCACAGTGGTCTTTTCCTGAAAAGATAAATAATAGTGCTCATTTGTTAGCTTTTATAAGTTTGCCAGGTGAGCCTTTAAAATTAAATAGTTAACCTTGTCCAGATAGCTAAATATACTAGGTAACTAACTCTTAAAGAAGATGAGTTAAGATTAGCATGTAACTTAGGCACATGAATAAATACTGTAAACATAATTTGTAAGAATGATTAAATCACTACTCTTTCTTAACTCCAAGCAAATGAATCTGTACACTACATTGGTATATGGTAATAAATAATCACTATTAACACAAATCTCTTTATCTTTTATATAATTTTGAATGAGATGATACCCTCCCAAATTTTAATTGCACCAGCCCCTAATAGTTATTAATAAAGCCTAAATTGTCTTGACACTTGAAATATATTTAAATCTAATTTTATGTAATTATGACTGAGCACTGAAATGCTCATTGGATAAATGATATACTATTTAATTCTGTTTTTCAGACAGCATGAAATAGAAGATGTTGGTATACTGTATGTAACTGAAAAAAAAGAAGAAACGAAACATGAAAAAAAGCCTGGAAAAAGTATTCAACATTCAAAACCATGTGTTGGGAGAGGACGTGTATATTATGCTAAATTCATTAACACAAATGTAAGAACATGCAATGAACCAGTTCCCTACATAGATCCCAAAAACGAGCCAGATGATCAGGTTGGATTGATGTTCATTATTTACAAATATACATTTAGATTCAGAAGTGTTTTGCAGGATAATTTTGTCACAGACTACTTAAAGGATGTGACAGATCTCAGACTAATATTTTTTATACTCCAATAGTTAAAAGCAGTAAGCTGGAAGTATCCTCACTGATAATCTTGCATACAAACTATATATATAGGGAAGGAATCCAAATAATTGTTTTTCTAGATCGGGTCAGATTATAGTCATTCAGCGGTGCTTGTGGGTAGGAGGGGTTATTTTTTATTTTATTTTTTTTGCGGTACGCGGGCCTCTCACTGTTGTGGCCTCTCCCGTTGCGGAGCACAGGCTCCGGGCGCGCAGGCTCAGCGGCCATGGCTCACGGGCCCAGTCGCTCCACGGCACGTGGGATCTTTCCGGACCGGGACACGAACCCGTGTCCCCTGCATCGGCAGGCGGACTCTCAACCACTGCGCCACCAGGGAAGCCCCAGGAGGGGTTATTGAAGAAATCTCTAATATTGTATTTGTGACAGATAATATAAAAATTTCCCATGATACTCAGTAATTCAGATACTTTCTATAAAATAGCTACCGTTTATTGAAAGTGTATGAAGTGCTAGGAATGAGATAAGTGTTTTGTATAAGTTATATCCTTTAATCTGCACAACTTCTAGGAGGTATTATTGGAAATAGTTTAGATGATAACATGCTCTAATATAGTAAATTAACATACCTGAGATTACATAGTAAGCAAATGTCACAGTCATGTTTCTGATCCAGGACTGTTGGTTTAGACAAATCACACTTTTATTCACTATCATATTAAATATATTCCATTCTTTTTTTTAGAATCAGGTTCGTTGAGGTATAATTTATTGTATTAATTTCCTATGTTGCTGTTACAAATTACCACAAACTTAAACAATGGCTTAAAGCAACACAAATTTATTCTCAACAGTTCTGAAGCTCAAAAGTACGTAATCAATCTCATTGTCTATTGGGAGAGCTGGTTCCTTCGGGAGGCTCTAAGGAAGAATCCATTTCCTTGCCTTTTCCTCCTTCTAGAGGTTGCCTGCCTTGGCTCATGGCCCCTTCTTCAAAGCCAGCAACATACTATCTTCAAATCTATGACGGACTTCCCTGCCTCCTTCTTCTAAGGACCCTTGTTATTGTATTGGGGTCCTCAGAAGAAGAGAGTCTGGGATAATCTCTCCTTATCAAAATCCTTAACTTAATCACAGCTGCAAAGTCCCTTTTGCCATGTAAGTTTAGATGTAGTTGTGATTTAACTCAACATTTAAATGGAGATTGCTTTTCCTGAGCTCTCTTTACACTGATAACATCAACTGTTCTTGTCACGAAACAGCACACCATGGCCCTGTGTGTGAATGTGAGAGCTTCTGGGGGCAGAAATTCCTGTAGTCAAAAATGCTTTAATATCATGTAGTAAACCCTTACAAGGGCAGTTTTAAGGCTATTTTGTTTTATAAACAAATAATTATTGAACATTTAAAAGATATTGATAGGGGCTTCTCTGGTGGCGCAGTGGTTGAGAGTCCGCCTGCCGATGCAGGGGACACGGGTTCGTGCCCCCGCCTGGGAAGATCCCACATGCCGCGGAGTGGCTGGGTCCGTGAGCCATGGCCGCTGAGCCTGCGCGTCCGGAGCCTGTGCTCCGCAACGGGAGAGGCCACGGCAGTGAGAGGCCCGCGTACCGCAAAAAATAAAAAAAAATAAAAAATAAAAGATATTGATAGAACATGCCTCTGGGGGAAATAAATGTGGTACAGAAATCCAGCTTAGTGAAGTCCTCATAATTCTTGCAAAAGTTAATGAATGACTCTCCTGAGCTCTAGTTCAAGGCCAAGTTTAAACCAAACTGTTAACCCATCCTGAACCCCATAAGGAAAAGAAGCTGGTTTGAGAAGAGAAATATGAAACAAAGAAATTTAAAAATAAATCTAATTTTCTCTTGTTCCTACTTTGTAGGTGTCTTGAAAAAAATAAATGTACAGAAGTGTTAGTAGCTTGCTCTATCAACAAGACTGGGTGATAGCAGCAGTAGAATCTTTGTTTATTAGTGCTCAAAGCTCCATGAGTCAAAGACCTTAAACAGGTGGTGAAAGTGAGTTTGAAATGAAGTAAGAGGATAGGTAAGAGAGGTTCACAGTGGCTGAACGAGGAGGGCTGAACAAGGAGGTACAAAGATCAAAGATGCATCACGGAGCTAAGTGTTCACGTTGGGCATGGAGTGAAGGGAATGGTCATTTTTAAACAAAACTAAACCTACCCCCTCCAACAACAACAAAAAACCCTTAAATGTACTCATTTCCAAGTACCCAAGGAGTAATAAAGAATGCTCATTTCACATATTTGTAAACTTTGTTCTTTTATTTAAGATGACAGTTTTCTTTTTAAAGGTTAGCTTGGTTTAAAAAAATTAACTGGGCTTTCTATCTAGCCCAGAGATAAACCCACACACATATGGTCACCTTATCTTTGATAAAGGAGGCAGGAATGTACAGTGGAGAAAGGACGGCCTCTTCAATAAGTGGTGCTGGGAAAACTGGACAGGTACATGTAAAAGTATGAGATTAGATCACTCCTTAACACCATACACAAAAATAAGCTCAAAATGGAGTAAAGACCTAAATGTAAGGCCAGAAACTATCAAACTCTTAGAGGAAAACATAGGCAGAACACTCTATGCCATAAATCACAGCAAGATCCTTTTTGACCCACGTCCTAGAGAAATGGAAATAAAACCAAAAATAAACAAATGGGACCTAATGAAACTTCAAAGCTTTTGCACAGCAAAGGAAACCATAAACAAGACCAAAAGACAACCCTCAGAATGGGAGAAAATATTTGCAAATGAAGCAACTGACAAAGGATTAATCTCCAAAATTTATAAGCAGCTCATGCAGCTCAACAGCAAAAAAACAAACAACCCAATCCAAAAATGGGCAGAAGACCTAAATAGACATTTCTCCAAAGAAGATATACAGACTGCCAACAAACACATGAAAGAATACTCAACATCATTAATCATTAGAGAAATGCAAATCAAAACTACAATGAGATATCATCTCACACCAGTCAGAATGGCCATCATCAAAAAATCTAGAAACAATAAATGCTGGAGAGAGTGTGGAGAAAAGGGAACACTCTTGCACTGCTGGTGGGAATGTGAATTGGTACAGCCACTATGGAGAACAGTTTGGAGGTTCCTTAAAAAACTACAAATAGAACTACCATATGACCCAGCAATCCCACTGCTGGGCCTATACCCTGAGAAAACCATAATTCAAAAAGAGACATGTACCAAAATGTTCATTGCAGCTCTATTTACAATAGCCCGGAGATGGAAACAACCTAAGTGTCCATCATCGGATGAATGGATAAAGAAGATGTGGCACATATATACAATGGAATATTACTCAGCCATAAAAAGAAGCGAAATTGAGCTATTTGTAATGAGGTGGATAGACCTAGAGTCTGTCATACAGAGTGAAGTAAGTCAGAAAGAGAAAGACAAATACCGTATGCTAACACATATATATAGAATTTAAGAAAAAAAATGTCATGAAGAACCTAGGGGTAAAACAGGAATAAATACAAAGACCTACTGAGAATGGACTTGAGGATATGGGGAGGGGGAAGGGTAAACTGTGACAAAGTGAGAGAGAGGCCTGGACATATATACACTACCAAGTGTAAGGTAGATAGCTAGTGGAAAGCAGTCGCATAGCACAGGGAGATCAGCTCGGTGCTTTGTGACCGAGTGGAGGGGTGGGATAGGGAGGGTGGGAGGGAGGGAGACGCAAGAGGGAAGGGATATGGGAACAGATGTGTATGTATAACTGATTCACTTTGTTATAAAGCAGAAACTAATACACCATTGTGAAGCAATTATACTCCAATAAAGTAAAAAAATAAAATAATAAAATAATAAAAATAAAAAAATAGTATAGTGAAAAAAAATTAACTGGCTTATAGTAATACTGGCTTTAAAATATAAGTAAAGAAAATAAAGTTGCCTAAATATTTCAATTGACATATATCTGTTGTCTTATGTATTTTGCTAAGAAAATATCTTTAGAATACCAGATTGGTCGGTTTTATTTATTTACAAGATTTTTAAATGAAATAATCAATTATACAGTTCTACATAGGGACATAAAATTGGTGGTGCTAGAAGAAATAAAAAGGAGCTTTAGCTCAGTTATTTCCAATGAAAACTAATTTGGTTGTCTGTGTTTTTAAATATTAGTAAACATTGATATTTCAAAAAAGATTATACTGGGTCAGTATTTTCCAAAATGTATTTTTTTGGAGCACTAGTCCTTGCCAATGTGCTCAATAAAATAAAGTTCCGAAGTCAGATATGTTTTGGAAAACCTGTATTTTTATACACCCTTCTCAGAGCTTCACAATTCACATTAGTAGATAAAGGTTCTTGAGAAATCCTGTGGTAAACTTGTTTAACTCAGTATTTGTCAAATTTCTTTAACTATGGAAACCTCTTTTATATAACACCTATTAATATGCTGCAGAACCAGTGTTCCACAGAACACAGTGCAGGAATAACTGTTATTGTGAACTGTTATTATGAATTGCTTAAAAAGAGGTATTTTTCAGCATTCTTTCTGGTCCACAACAAAACATAGAGGAACGTAGATACAGTGTAACTCTAGTGTTTGCTATAACACAACAAATTTTTTAAAGCCACTGAGCTTTACTAAAAAAAATATGATACTCTATGTGTAAGGTGTTGTCAAAAGTCCACATTTCCCTAAGAATCCATAAAGTATAATTTGATGTCCACAGATCACCACACCACCACGAGCAGCAGCAGCCATCTTGGCCAGGGTGCCACAGAGCTTGGCACACCACCTCTTATATTCTCTTAACTGGTTCCTCCAGGATACCCCACTTACTTTTTACTACATTTCCCCTAGGATTCTCCCTTAGTTTCCCAAAGAATGGAAGTAAGTAATGTTTACTGATGCATTTCTGAAGGCAAAGGGCTGACAGAAGTATAACATAGAGAGCGCCGCACGGTGGTTTCCAAATGTGGCTAAGGGGCCAACAGCACAATGGCTCTTAGGCCTTCCAGCAGCCAGGGTTATAGGGAGCCTTGTCATCAGGAATCACCAGGCACCTCCCTACCATGGAGCCCCATTGACAGACATCCTGTGGCAGGAAAAGAGACAGGCTTTGGCCTGGAAGGGAGGACTTCATCCTCTCTCTGGGTGCAAAGTTTTGGGAACAACTCTTTCTGTAGGCAGAACCCCCTCTACAATCTGCAAGATGTAGTCTGACCCCCAAAACCTAGGCAAAGCAATAACATAGAGGACCTTTCCCGGTTTGGTTTATTTAATCATAAATAATTCCACATGCACCTCTCAATCCAATGTAAGTGATGGTACACAGAGCAGTAAATTTTTATCCTTAGTCTTTCTCTTCAGTGTGAGGTGAAGGAAAAAAATAAACCTCTGCCTTTACCTTTTGTCTTATAATCTCTCTGAGCAAATGCTTGGACCAAAAAGGCATGCACATGTGCCTGGGTGCATACACACTCTCTTCCAGGAAGGAACCAGACTTTTCAGGCATAGAGCAGACTATCCAGAAATAGAAAAGATAAACACAACAGTTTTTGAACTGTAGCATTTCATTCTCCTGAAGTGAAGATTCATCCAATTGACAACACTAATCAGAACACTCACCAACTATAAGGGTCTTGAAGTCATCAATCACACTTCAGAAAAAACTGCTTATTATTTCCTTTATACGTATTTGTGAAACCAAAGAGACCATTTTGGTAAAATTCTAAATTCAAGTCTTCTTGAAAGATGAATTATCCCTGCTTTAAGGTAGCTTTTGCACTACACTCTTGTTTAAGAAAAAAATTGAAGTCTGCCAGACATCATGGTTCACTTATTCCAGAGTCACTTCTCCAGTAACTTGGATGTTAGCAAAATAAGTTTCAGATCAACAAAAGAAGATATAAAGAGTACGCCTTAAAACCTTGTCATAGAGGATTTCTCAGGATATTTACTTAGAGCCTCTTTATTTTTATTTTTGAAATAATTTAAATAAATTTGTGTTTATCTGGCTTTGCCTTCCACAGCAGATTTCCCATAGCAATGTAGCACAGAAATTAGAGGCATGCACAGACAAACGACAGACTGAATTGAGGCGGCTCTGCTACCTGTTAGTGATATACCTTGGGGAAGTTACTTTATCTCCCAGCAGTTTTCTCATCTGTACAGTGGGTGTACCCACCTCATAGAATTGTGATGAGAATAAGTGAGAAAAGGCCTAGACCTTGGAGCATAATAAGCACCGTGGTAATCACAGAGTAGGGAAGAGCTGCAAGAAGCAGGCACTCTGACAACAGTAAGACGTGACTATTTTGAGCCAGAGAGTGAAAAGACACCATCTGTGTAGTGATATGTTCTAGAATTCCTAGGATCTACATCAAGTAGATGTAATTCACCTTTAAGTCCATTCTGAAAAACGAGGCATTGGCTGATCTTTCCTTCTCTCCAAAATTCCCCACTTCCTACATTTCCTTGATTTCTGCAAACATTCATTTTTACCCCTGGTTACAGGTTGTCATTGGCCTAGAAACTGGCCCTCATTTCCAGTTGCAAAGTGAGTTCTGACTCTGTCTTCATCTGTGCAGGGCTTAGTGCTCTCTTTGGTTCATGTCCATCCCATCTTTTTCAGGTTGAAGATAACTTCCTTTAATGAAGAACCTAAAGTTGAAGAGCTCTGACTTTCAGCTCTAAGCAGGGTACTCTTCTCCAAATTCTAAGCCTTTCCTTGATTTCTTGCTGCAACAGAATTTTTTCCCACAGAACACCCTATTTTTGCTGCTTGGTATATTTCATGAATCTCTTCTAAGCTTCTTGACAGTCTCCTGACAAGCTGACTCCGTTAAAGTGTTTCTCCTTTGAATCTGATTTTGTGCACTGCTTGTACACACACCTGTCTCCTTGAAAACTAAGCTCATTTGAAAGCCAACTGCCTATGTAGCCACACAAGTTTCTTTAGATGCCTCCTTCTTTTTATATCAATGGAGCTTCAATTGTATTTTCAGAATTTAACTAGAATCTCATATTTATCCACCTTGAATCATATTTTAAAGTCTCTGACAATGCAATCATAGTTGATCTTTTAAAAGGCTGATCTCTTCCCTTAAAGCCCCAGGTAGGTGTTGGAACATACCCAAGGTTACTTTCATTCTCTAATATCCAAGGACTCTGAGGTGTCAAGTTCCCTTTTCCCAAGGTTCTCTTCTACCTGATCAACCAGATTAAAAAAATTTTTTTTAGTCAGTACTAAGTTGAGTAACAATTCACCTCACTGCTTTCTGAACTTCTAAGAGATCAAACGTGCTAACGAAGAAGCTTCATTTCCTACATACTTAGTTCAGGTTTTATTATCAGAAATTCAGTAACATTGGAGATATTTCTGCTTAGAACAAGGTTTCTCAAACTGAATCATTAGTGAGTTATAAATCAATGTGGACTGCAACCAGCATTATGAGATGAAATAGAAAAGTAATATAATAGAAAAACAGCCAAGTGCACTGCGTGTAGTAAGAATAAGTATTGTTTTGTGAAACCTCTAGTTTTATGTATATGTATGCAGTGGGTATTCTTGCATGACATAAAATGTATTTCATGGTGTGGGTCATGGACTAAAAACTTTGAAAACCACCATCTTAGATGATAATACATTATTTGTATTGCCATAACGAAAAGTATAGAAAAGTTTTAGATTAAATCATGTTTACTATATACATATGCATACGTGTGTACATATGCATATTTGTATATACATAAATGGTAGTACAAAACATAGAAACATAACTATTTTGTTGATTTTTACCATTCCATCTGTTGATAGAAGGTAGTTTAAGAAATTAGCAGCTGTATTTTAGCTAAAATTATATGATAATGCATTTTTAGGTGCCTCTTAGGAAATACAGTCTTTATGAAAATATATTTAGTCCTAGATTTCAGAACTCTATTTTAGTACTAGAAAATCCAATAACTTGTTGAATCAAATTACTGAGCAACAAACACATGAAAATGAAAATGTCCTACAGTATCCAATTTTGTGTTTCCATTTTTTTTTTCCATGAAGGGTGACTGGTGGTCACATGGTAAAGGACTAGAAAATCCCTTCCAACCACCTTATGACACTAAGAGCACCCAGAGGAGTGACTTTAAAAAACCAACATGTCCATTTGTTTCTCCAGTCAAATATAGCAAGTTGCAAATGCCTTCTTATGGAATAGGTAAGGTTAGCAGTTCTCCACAGTCTCAGGTTACTGCTATCAAATTAAGATGTATTATATGTGCTTGCACCTCCTGGGAAAATTAGTCCTCTACAGGAGTTGAAAATATACATGCAGCAAGTGCAGCCCTTGACAAGTTTGTTCCTTATCCCTTCCTAGTGGATAACTTAGCTCCACATATGTTTAATACAACATAATAAAAATTGTAATGTTCATTGATAACACCAGCTTCCAAGTCAGAAATTTAGTAGCATTCTGCTCATTATTGCCAGCAAACTTTAAAAATTATAACTGTTAGGCAACACTATAGGGCAGTATTTTTCAAAGTGCGCATGGAGGGGCACTGGTTTTTGTTGTTTGTTTTTGTTTTTTAATTTTTGAATTTTATTTTATTTTTTTTATACAGCAGGTTCTTATTAGTTCTCTATTTTATACATATTAGTGTATACAGTTCATCCCACCACCACCACCACCACCACCCCACCCCACTTTCCCCCCTTGGTGTCCATATGTTTGTTCTCTACATCTGTGTCTCTATTTCTGCCCTGCAAACTGGTTCATCTGTGCCATTTTTCTAGGTTCCACATATATGTGTTAATATACAGTATTTGTTTTTCTCTTTCTGACTTACTTCACTCTGTATGACAGTCTCTAGATCCATCCATGTCTCTACAAATGACCCAATTTCATTCCCTTTTATGGCTGAGTAATATTTCATTGTATATATCTACCACATCTTCTTTATCCATTCGTCTGTCGATGGGCATTTAGGTTGCTTCCATGACCTGGCTATTGTAAACAGTGCTGCTATGAACATTTTGGTACATGACTCTTTTTGAATTATGGTTTTCTCTGGGTATATGCCCAGTAGTGGGATTGCTGGGTCATATGGTAATTCAATTTTAGTTTTTTAAGGAACCTCGATACTGTTCTCCATAGTGGCTGTATCAATTTACATTCCCACCAACAATGCAAGAGGGTTTCCTTTTCTCCACACCCTCTCCAGCATTTGTTGTTTGTAGATTTTCTGATGAGGGGTACTAGTTTTTATGATGTTTATAGCTACTGCTCAAAAAACAGGGGAAGTCAAATAAGTTTTGGAAAAACTGAATTTATAAAGTTAAACAGTTTTGTGTGTGTGTGTGTTTTACTACAGAACTCTTAAAACCCTTATTCTAGGGCCTCCCTGGTGGCGCAGTGGTTAAGAGTCCGCCTGCCGATGCAGGGGATACGGGTTCGTGCCCCGTCTGGGAGGATCCCATATGCCGCAGAGCGGCTGGGCCCGTGAGCCATGGCCGCTGGGCCTGCGCATCCGGAGCCTGTGCTCCGCAATGGGAGAGGCCACAACAGTGAGAGGCCCACATACCGCAAAAAAAAAAAAAAAAACCCTTATTCTAAGCATAAGCATAATGAATTTCCAAGAAGAGGAATAAAGAATGCTATGTTTTCCCAATATTGACAACTTTACCTTTTTTCAGATCATCTCACATGACTGGTATCCCAGAAAACGTAATATAGGAAATACTGTTCTATACAGTATTCATACATTTTGAGATCTAAAATTTGTTTTACCTGACAATGTCATTACAATAATCTAGGTTTTTCACATTTATTCAAGTTGTATCTGTTTCTTAACCCAGTACTACTCATCTCTACTGCAGGAGTAGAATTTTTAGCAAGTCTTAAAGAAGTGCAGAATCAAGTCCAAACAAAAATGTATTTATTGAATACCTGCTCTGTTCTCACCCCATACAAAAGTTCACGAGATAAACATCAAATTTTCTGAACACGACAGTAGGCAGTGAAGGATTACTTTTAGACATCAACAGTCCCTCAGTTTTAGCCTTCTGGCCTCTGTGATTGGCCAGTCTAGTTAAGGATACAAAGGGCAGCTAGATTGAAGGTCAGGATATTAGAAAATGGTCATATTTAACATGATTTCCACCTCAAGGGTGGTAATTAATAGGGAGGGCCAACTATTAGATAGTCTGTAACAATTGGCATCTCTTTTAGAAAGGTAATAAAATTTCCAATTCTGATTCAAGATGGTAGACTGAGCACAAACATCTAAATCCCCTGCCTCCCAAGACCCTATCGAATGATAGCAAAGCAGTCAACCCATAAAGGGCCCATAAAGGTGAAAAGAATGGAAGGAAGAGCTTTCTGGATTTTGAGAAGGAATGGAAGACTGTTGATGGATAAAAAAGAACAAAGAAGCAATAGCCTAGAATATACAGAAGGAGATGCAGTGAAGAAGAGCCAATCTGCCTGAAAACAAACAAAACAAAACAAAACAAAACAAAAAGTATCTGAAGGCTCAGTCAGCAGACAAAGCATAACAGAAATGCGGGAGGGGAGAATCAGAGGGTTAGTTGAAAGTCTGTTTCTTAAATAACTGCTCCAGTCATGAGCACTCTACCCTCTCCCAACATTAAGAATGCTAGAGCCCATTGTCTCAGCTAGATGTCAACTACCACACTAGTTACTTTAGTATTTCAAACTGGTCTCCTATCCTATTCTTAATTTATGAATGGCAACCAAAGATTAGAATTATGCCAAATTATATTTTTTTTAGGTCTGGAGGATAAAATCAAGGAAATATCACAGAACATAAAACAACAACAAAACCTTAGAAAATATGAGAGAATAAAAGCAAAATGGAGAATCAGTCTTGGAGGTCCAACTTTTCTGGAGCTCCAGAAAAGAGTAAAAATGAAGGTGAGATAATTATATCCACACATAATATCTATTAAGCATATACTATTTGCCAGGTACTTTATGGAACTTTCTAAATGTTTACTCATTCAATTCTCACACCAACCCTATGGCATATAATAGTATAGTAATACTATTAATACTCTCATTTTTCAGATGAGAAAGCAAGCACAGAGTTTAAATAATTTGCCCAAGGCTACATAACAAATAATTGGTGTTTGAACTTAGTCTGACTCTAGTACCTGTAAAAATAGCCAGTACTCTACACAGCTTCTAGAAAAATAATAAGAAGATAGTTTCCCGACATAAAGAAGAGCCATTGAAAGGGTCTACTGAGTGTATCTAAGTATGAAGGGAAAAAAGATACACACCTATACATCATTATGAAATTGCAAAACAATAATTATAAAGAGAAGATTCCAGAAGTTTCCATTAAAAGAAAACTAAGTCACCACCTAAGGAATAAGTATATGGAATCAAGCAACACGGACGGAAGAGCACAATGGAGCTAATGTCTTCAAAGTTCTCAGGGGAAATCATTTTTAACCTAGAAAAGAGGATTTATTTGACATGTACACTAGAACCTTTTTTTTCCCCAAGTGGCACTGGGCATTGGACCCACTGAGAAAGAAATGTAGTCCTAGCACCACATTTGGCTCTTAAGTGAACAAAATTCATATAATTATATTTTAAGTGCTATTTAGTAGTTAACTTTTAGTGTCATTCTATAGACACAATATGGAAAATGTAATTATGGTTACAGATCAGAATTATGTTATCAGCTTTAAGAAGAAAAATAAATATACAGTTGACAGAAGATGGGAAGTAGAAGAGGAGAAGGGTACTAATATCACTATTTAACATATGAGTCCTCAAGAGAGACTACCCAAAATAGATGAAACACGGAATAGAAGATTAAGGCTGAAGTCAAAGGAATTAATACAAGTACCAATTTCTCTCTCCAGCCCTGGCTTTTTTCCTGAGCTTCAAGCCTGCATATCCAACCAACTACTTAACATCTCTTCTTGGATAATTAATCTCCTTTTCAAGCTTAACATGGCTAGAATAGAACATTTCATTTTGCCCATCTAAACCTATCCCCCCATCTCAATTAATGTCATTTCTATTCCCCCAGATGCTCAAGTTTTGATACCTAGAAGTCATTCTAAAACTCCCTACCCTCTACAGCCAATCCATCTTGACACCTCTATCTCCAAATTCTATCCCAAATTATCTTACCAGTGTAGTGAAGCCACTACTATCCTGCTTCCTTTCTTCCTCCTCCATAATGTTTTCCACACCATTGTCAGACAGATCTTTTAAAAACATGAAGGACATCACTCTTCCCCTTTGGAGGCTTTAGCTACTTCTCACTGTTTGTAGAGTAAATTTCAAATTCTTTGCCATGGCCTACATGGTCCTATTTGACGTGCCAAATCTACCTAAGTCTCCTATTGCTCCTGATAGCTTGGTATGGGGATTTAGAGAAGGGGCACATAACTCAGACCAAGGAGGTAGAGAATACTCTCTGAAAGTCATGCTTGTTTCAGAACCAGTTTATGCCTGTGTACTTGTTACTGTATTTCTATAACTTAATTACATATTATAAATTAAAATCTGAGTAAGAAAAAAAGCAGTTGTTTCCATAAAACATTCAAAGTTGAATACTTTACAAAGACTTGCTAAAAGGTTAATCACTAACTTTAAAAATGCTAATTAAGCATGGGTAAAATAACTATAAAAGAAGAGCTAGAGTGAATTTTTTAAATCTTGAAAGACGCTGTACTCATTTTCCTTCAAATGCATCCTTAAGTTTCCATTCTGTGTTAAAGAAACGGAAAATGAAAAGGATACATTAGGGGTGTGGTTTGTGCAAGAAATACAAAGTGGAATTCCAACCAACAGACACTTCCTCAAAGAAAATGCCTTTGCACTTCAATAAAATTTTGGTGAATGAACTGGTTAAAGGAAAATAAGTATGGTTTACATAATTTTCTATGATTCTTTCCCTTAACTGACTTTTTTGTTAACTAACCAGTCAGGTCTCAGTACTTTCTCATAAGGAGCAGTTGTTTCCTCTCTAGTTCAATAAGGGATGTGGTGGAAGATGAGACAGAAAGATAGGCTTTGTTCTAGGATGATCAGGCAGGGCCCGGCCATTTCATAAGGAAACAACCATAATCAGGGTCTGTAGGCCTGTCAATTTTCCCTTAGAGGAATCCTCCAAGCCTCTGCCTGGAGTGGAGGACAGAAAATCTGGGAGTCCCTCAAACAATCTTCAGTTTACAGCTTCGACTTGTACCAGTTCCCATGCTCCCTGCCTCAGAAGCGTCTGATGCCTCCAATTCCCGAGCCTCACTGGAAGGCTGTGGCATGAATTGGCTTGATTTTCACCCCCCCTCCTCCTCCACAAGCCCTTAGCTTCCAGTTTACTGGACTCTACTCAACTCAATTGCCACTTATCCATCTGCTTTCCAGCTTCCAAATTTGTTAATATCTTTGTTCGCATTTAGTTCTCTTTTTTCCTTAAGGCTTTAAGCCCTTTTAATTTCTTTACTATCATTGTACTATCTTCTTCCTCTCTCTCTCTGTCTCTGTTCTTTTACTGGTATTTCTCATTGCCAAAATCATTATTATATTCCAGGTCCTACCACTATGCCCAGACTCAACAAATATTTATTGATTAGTTTAATGATAATTACATATTATTCAACAGATTAAAGTCATAATGTAATTTTAACTAATATACACACCACAATATGAACATGCAATTTATTCATATTTTAGATGGTGTTTGGGTACTAGATGAGAATGATATTTAAAAGAAAATATTTTATGTAACATTTAAAAATATGTATATAAACTAGTCTGTGTATGCCAGATTTTTAATGTATATATATATGTGTGTATACATATATGCATATAGACAGAAAATGTGTATATAAACATGCATTAATAGCAAAAGTCATCTCATAGTCATTCTGTTCCATCAGCCCACTTAATTACGCCTGGTTTTTGGCATTTCAGCAATGTCATCTTGTACTGATAATGAAAGTGCCCTTTATGTCTTGTACCACCACACAATTTCCTGGCTGCCATCCATGGTCAGTTCAACAAACGGCTATGCTCCACCATATCTGCGTCCCTGTAAGAATGAGTGTTCACTTTGGGTTTTATATAATAAAACTTTATAAATTGGAAAAGCTGATCTAATTGGTAAAGGAGGTGTTTCATACTTAAATAAAACTTCAGCTGTTTATCAATTACTTGATATTTTAACATTCTTTAAAATTGTGAATTCAGATAGGGTGCTAAAAATATTTTTCTAAAATAGGTTTTAGTTTGTGTTGCTTCTTTTGCATCAGGTATAACATAACAATGATTTCTTGCTACAGTTGTATTCAAGTTTCTCTTTTTCACTCTATTGTGAAAATCTGTACTGTTATTTTTACATTAATAATCCTTTTATGTAAGATGAAAATAAATACTACTTAGAAGAACGGGGTTTCTAATAGAAAAATAATACTAATGAATGTTTTTAAGTAGATACAAATGAAAAGTTAAGAAAATTTCTCAAAACAAAAGCTGCTAAATCTGCATCAATATGAGGAGCAAGTTGTGTGTTTGAATAAATCCTGGCTTTGTTGATAAAATATAGATGGCTAGACACCAACTTGCTTGGTGTATCCTTGTTTGGAAAATTCCTATTTTAATTAGAAGTTTCCAAGAAACAGAGAGTGGATTTCAAACATTCTTCATAGACTTTGGCTTACTTTTTGTAAGTCTCATCTAACAAGGCTTCTTTTAAGTAATTATTTTGGGTCCGATTTGAATTCTTGAGTAGAGTAACCACTAAGAACTTGAATATCTTCTTTGATGTTTTCCCACTTAGATGATCTTCACTATTGTGGGCTTCTTTAAAAATCACATATATTTGCATAAATGAACATGGTAGTTATGTCTACTTTTTTTTTTTTTTTTTTTTGCTGTATGCAGGCCTCTCACTGTTGTGGCCTCTCCCATTGCGGAGCACAGGCTCCGGACGCGCAAGCTCAGTGGCCATGGCTCACAGGCCCAGTCGCTCCGCGGCATGTGGGATCTTCCCGGACTGGGGCACGAACCCATGTCCCGTGCATCGGCAGGTGGACTCTCAACCACTGCTCCACCAGGGAAGCCCCTTATGTCTACTTTTAATGGGTATAATGCCTGGGTAAGGAACTTCTTTCTGTAACAGTTATATTACCTTTCTTGCCCCTTTATTAGTCCCCATGAAGGTATTTTTTTAAGTTATTATTTTCAAGATTCTGGGAGGTTCTATATCACTATATAAAAGATGATTCATTTTAATTGACTTCCTCTGAAGTCTTTCTGTTTGTTATCTGCATAACAAGTCAGTCCAACATTTAGTTGCTTAAAACAATCATTTTATTTGCTCATGATTCTGCAGTCTGGGCTGGGCTCAGGTGGGCAGTCGTGGCTGAATTTAGTTGGTAGGTTGTCTGGAAACTGAACTCAGCTGGGACACTGGAATGATTGGGCCTGTCCTTCTCCGTTTGGTCTCTGCATGTGGTTTCTCCAGCAGGGTAGATGGAACTGGCATAGTATTGCTTCTGCCACATCCTATTGGTTGAAGCTAATCACAAGGCCAGTGCACATTCACAAGGGGACTGTACAAGGATGCCAATACTGGGAGGCCTGATTCTCTGGGGCCACCAATGTAACACCTTACTTCAATGTCTTTAAATAGTCCTTTCCATGAGAGTTTAGGAATGGCCAACTCTTCACTTTTCTTTGTCTGAAAAGGTCTTTAAATTGCCCTCACTCTTTAATAGATGAAAGTATAGCTGGGTATAGAATTCTAGATTCATAGTTACTTAGCTTTTACACTAGGAAGGTATTATTCCATTGTCATCTGGATTCTATTGTTATGTCAGGTCTGAAAGCAGTCCAGTTGTTAATCCTTTGAAGGTAACTTGTTTCAGTAGAAGATTGTTTATGTTCTATGGGAGTCTTTGCATACAGAAAAGTTATTTATATTTATTTATGGTTAAATTAATATTTCTAGTTTTATTTTTTATTTTTTTGATTAAATTTTTCATTGATATTTAAATGATTTATAAACAGTCTTCCAAATATGGAGAGTTGTTGAAAAGGATAGTTCTCTTTTTTTTTTTTTTTGCCTTATAACAAATTTAATCAGTTATACATATACATATGTTTCCATATCCCCTCCCTTTTGCGTCTCCCTCCCACCCTCCCCACCCCACCCCTCCAGGCGGTCACAAAGCACCGAGCTGATCTCCCTGTGCTATGCGGCTGCTTCCCACTAGCTATCTACCTTACGTTTGGTAGTGTATATATGTCCATGCCGCTCTTTCACTTTGTCACAGCTTACCCTTCCCCCTCCCCATATCCTCAAGTCCATTCTCTATCAGGTCTGCGTCCTTATTCCTGTCTTACCCCTATGCTCTTCATGACATTTTTTTTTCTTAAATTCCATATATATGTGTTAGCATACAGTATTTGTCTTTCTCTTTCTGACTTACTTCACTCTGTATGACAGACTCTAGGTCTATCCACCTCATTACAAATAGCTCAATTTCATTTCTTTTTATGGCTGAGTAATATTCCATTGTATATATGTGCCACATCTTAATATTTCTAGTTTTAACATTATAAATTTAAAAATATTTCTTTAAGCCCTTAATTTTTAAATATTATATAATATTAGAATAGTAAGTTTCACTTGTTCTTTGATGTTTAATTAACTCAGCTTGAACAAATGAAATACTCCTTAACAATGACTTATTTACAAACATCGTCAATTAAATTCCATTAATATTTTAAACAGCATTTGTTGATTTAATTATATTCTGTTTTCCTCTTAACACTTTAAATACCTAACAAGGAAAATGTAGAACTTTGGCAATCAAAACCTTCCCAAACAATTAAAAAACTCTTGTAATAAGAATTAATAAGACCCTGATACATTAAAAAAATTTAAAAATACATAAAATTAAATTTAAAAAAAACCTTTCCCAAACAATTAAAAAATTCTTGTAAATCTAATAAATTAAACCTATAAATATAGTAAATACAGATATGTCAAACATTTTAATTCTGTTTATAAACTTAATCATTTCTTTAAAACTGTCAACACTAGAAAACTATTAGATCAAATTTTCTTCTGACATATTATATAACAAATTATAGATTTAATTGTATTTGCTTTATCATCTCTACATTTAATCCCAAACCTTCCCAAAATTAAAAGACTTATTGAATATTTATTTTAGAAGAACTGTGTTGGTTGGTAGAATACTGGTTTTGAATATTAGTAAAGTATTAAAGTATTTGTTTTGAAAAAAAGTTACCCTGTGACCAATCTTTGTTACCCTATATGAAAAATATACAATATACTATTTGTATTAAATCTAGTTTATGGTGAGGTATTTTTGTTATCATTACAGAGGGCTTTTAATGATGATAGAGATTTTGCTCTATGCATTTCTCTCACTAAGAAGACATCAATTTGGTAACCTAAATTCATCATACTTTAAGTTTTCCTTATAGTAGGTAGATATGACCTGTGTTGTCCAAGGATAGGTTCCTGTGTAGGAAATTGCTGGCATTGGATTCTAAGCAGGTAGGAGGCATAAAAGTTTCTAGTTTGGGTCAGCTTCTTGTTTGCCCCAACTATTATTGCCATTAAGGGCAGCTGCCCTGGTAAACAATTGCCCTTGATTGTTTTTGACAAATGCCTTTGGGGGAAAGGCTATTTACACTAAGAGAGGCTGAGTCATTGTCTATAAAGACAAGCCCTAGGAATGGAGTTTCCAAAGGACTGCCAGCCAGGTTAAATAACAATTCTTTGAGTTCATGTTTATGGGAAGTTCCAAAGCCTGTGGTTCCTTCCAGTGGCTTCTAAGTAAGCTTCTTGCTGATTTTCACCATAAATTCAGGGCTGTTTGTTTCCAAGGCTTATGACAAGGTGGGGGGAGGGGCATGAAAACTGGGCCAAAGGCCTGCTTTTATTATAGAGATTAAGCCATTTTTCTTGAATAAATGCTTCTCAGATTGTTGCAAGCCTTTGGTTAATTTCCAAAGTTCTGAAAAAGTTGATTTTGATTATTTTTGTCAATGTTCTCATTGCTTTCACGGAGAAGCAGTTATTTTGGAGGTTTTTACTCTGCCATTCCCACTGACGTCCTATCCCTTTTAGTTTTCATGCTACAAATATTTTTTCCCAACCTATCATCTCTGTTAACTTTGCTCATGGTGTACAGAAATAAATTTTGATGTAATCAAGTTTATTAAGTTTTCACCTATGGTTTGTGCATTGGGTGTTTATGACGAGTTTTCCTACCCTTAGGTCACAAAAATATTCTCCTACATTTTCTTCTCTTGGTTTTATCATTTTACCTTCCATAATTATGTATTTAACTCTATAGCCTAGCTTTATGTGCAGTATTAAATAGGGAACCTATTCCATTTTTTTTCCATGCAGTGAGCAAGTTTTCTGGATACCATCTACTAAACAATCTACACTTCTGTCATTAACTTGGGAGACCTCCTTAACTGTATGTTAGGGTTTCCTATATGAATATGTCTGTCTCTGAACTCAGTCCTTGGATCATTACTAAAATGTTTTAATGATATAGATTTTTAGCTTGTCTTAATATCTGATAGGGAAATTCCTCATTCTTTGCTCTTCCTTTTTGCAGTTAAGCTCTCGATTTATGGACCTTTATTTTTCCATTTCAACTTTGGAATTTATGACATTTCTCAAAATATCCAGCTAGAATTCTGATTGAGTTGTGTTGACATTATAGATTAATTTAGGAAAAACTGTCACCTTTACAGTAACATACTATCCCATCCTATCTAAGGGAATGGAAAGTCTATTCAGCTCAATTTTTGTCTTTGAGTTAAAAATTTTTCTCTATAGAGGTCTTGTGAAGTCTTTCTAGAAACTTTATACTGTATAGTTTTATTGCTACAGGGACTGTATCTTATTTTTCCTTTTGTTTTCTAGTAGGTTATTTTTATTATAGCAAAATGCTTTTGATTTTTGTACACTTATCTGCTTGCCTTGCTACACCCTTATTCTAATTATTGATTCTAGTGGTTTTTCTATTCAGGTAATTATATTACCTACAAATAATGACAGTTTTTTCTTTTCCTTTGCAATCATTATACTTTTTTCATTTTTTATAATATTCACCAGAATCTCCATTAATATGTTAAACAGTAGAATTTTAGTTCTGAGTTATTATAGGTGTAATACTTATTTTTCTGTTCTTTAGTCATTGTCTTTTTAAGGAGGCAAAACGTTTTGTTATTTTCTTCCATATACCTTAGGCACCCTCCTTGATTTATTTCTATTCTTATTTGAGTTCTTCCTCTAGAAATTTTTTTGAAGTGGTCTGTTTATGGGGAAATATTCTGAGGCCTTCTTTGCCTCCCAGTATTCTTTAATTTTAATTTTGGCTTCATGGTTAAATGACAGTTTGGTTGGATATTAAAATTCCAGGCTTAAAGTTTTTTTCCCTTTAATATTTAAAAAATATTAATAAGTTATTATGTGTCCAATGTTGTCAAATATGATATAAATCTGCTTCTTACTCCTTTGTAGGTAATCTACCTCTCCTCTTTGAAACATTTAGAATTTTTTCTTTGTCTCAGATGACCTTAAATTTCTCTATAAAGTGTCTTACATGTGAGTTATTTCTTATCTACCATGCAGGACTGGGAGGAGAGTGAGCCAAGTGAGAGGTCTAGGGTGCAAACTGTAAGGAGGCACTCACTCCCAGGATCATGCAAGTGCCTCCTTACATTTTGCATCCCATGAGCCTCACTTGCCTCATCTTACTCCTGGCCCTGCTACCTGTTTGGTAATCTATGAGCCCTTTCAATCTGAGGTCTTTGGGCTTTCTTTAATTCTTATGTATTTATCATCCTTATTTCTTTAAACATTTTCTTTTCTCTGTTTCTTTTTCTAGGTTTCCTAGATTCTAGTGTTGGTATTTCTACCATAAATGTCTCTTAGCTTTTCTATCTTTATTTCTTTATCCTTTCCAGATTCCTTTGGGAAAGTTTCTCAGTCTGATTTTCTAGTTCATAAATCTTTTTATCTCACCATTTCTACTTCAACTATTATATTTTTATTTCTAATATTTTACATGATTCTTTTTTATGATCTCTTATTCTTGCTTTATATTAAGGATACCTCCTGTACCTTTGAGTATATTTGTTATGCTTATTTTACTCTTGGTACATAGGTTCTAATAATTCTGCTTCACATAATGTACGTTTTAAATCTTATTGTCTTTCTTTTAAAGTGTCCCTCTAGTTTATCTTAGGTCATATTCCCCAAGGGGAATTATCAGCCCTGTGTGGGCAAAGGCTAAAGACCAGGGTCTGGCTTGTGTACCTCTCAATGAATTTAAGGAAAGAAGATGAAGGTCAGGCTGGAGAGGGTCAGGCCTGACAAAACCAGTTTTGACCATCTCCATTTGTTGTCCCTATTTGAGACCAAACCTCTACTCAGGGCTCCACTCCTTTCCCCTTTAAACTCCTAAAAAGAGTCATCACTGAGAGAAGGCAATCTCTTGATGTTCTTAATCCACCAGCACTGACAGTTGCTCTGGGAGTGCTGGAGAAGGAAATGCCCAAGGGGCTGCATGCATCCATTTTCATCAGCTCCTTACCCTGGAGGGATTTCTGTGCTGCTCCAATGTTACTAAGTTGACAACACATGGCTAGACAGTTGCTGCCAGTTTCTGCCGCCCTGAGGCAAACAGTAATCTTCCCAAAGCAATGTGGGAGAAAGTCAAGAGCAGATTTTAAAAGCTCTCCCAACCTATTCTCTACTATCTACATCTGATCTCCCTACCCTCCAGCCCAAGCTGCCACCAACCCTTCATAGCAGTTTATTAAACCCTTTGGTTTTCTCCCAGCATTTTGATAGTTCATCACATTCATGCTTCTCCTCTTCCATGGTTTCCCTTTTGTCAGGATGCAAAAGAGCTTGCCCCTTGCCTAACTTAGAAGTCCCTTTCTAATTTGACCCAGCATTCTAGAGACTTTATAAACATTGTCTTTAATCCTCACAGCTCTGAAAGCAAATTATTATTATCCCCATTTTAGAGAGAAGAAATTGAATCTCAGTTAAGTGATTGTCCAAAGTGACACAACTAGGAAATGCAGTAGAGCTGGAATTTGAAAGCACATCTATCTTATCCCAAAGCCCATGCTTTGGATACTCCATTAACCCCATCTGATTAATGCCTAAATTTAGAGCTGCTTCATTTTATTCAAAGAGTTACCAGACTATGTTCCTGGAAACACTAACATTCTGTGAGCCAGACCATGGCATTCACCCCAAAACTGATAGTCTTTTCTGACTTGGTGGAAAAATATAACTTATGGTTAGAATTTCTCAATGTAATAGTTGTCCACAAATTTATGTTGAATCTTTGGCACCTGCTCTCTTTTGTGTGCTAGCAAATCCTAAAAGAAAGGTAATGATTAAGTAGAAAATGAGTTTTTCCCTGCTAGCTAGAAAAGATTGCCATCTCACATTATGTAATATATAAATATTGGAATAATTATCATTCTAGCTAGTAAAATTAGTTTATATCAATGTCTGAATATTGAATTAAATTCATGAATGCTTAATAAATGTGAATTTACTAACATATTTTTCCTTCTTATATATCCTCCCTAATTTTAAAGTCATGGTTTTTCAAATTTAAATTTTATTTTTTAATAGTTAATACGGGCATACAGTACAAAATTCAAATGGTACAATAGGGAAAAGAGTGAAAGTGAATCCACCCTTCTCCACCTCTGTCCTCCAGCCAGCTAATTCTCTCCCCCTGCAACAACCACTGTTATCAGTTTCTTGTTATCACTCCATAGATATGGTAGGTGTACATATTATCTTATGTATATATTTTTCTATAAAAGGGAGACATTTTAAATTTTTTCCTTGACAGAATTTTATGTCACTAAACTGGGTGTTACTCTGACTCCTTATATAACGTTGTGTGCTAAAAGCAAAACTAAAGTGAGTTTTTTAAATTATTAAAAATTTTAAACATAGAGAAACCAATATAATGAACCCCTATATAGCTATTACACAGATTGAAAGATTATTTTTAAGAGTGATTTTTAAAGAATTTAATACTCTCACAAATTTTCAGAGCCTTTGTCAATGGGAAATGAAAAGAATTGTGTGTTCAACTCTAAGTGCAGTAGCCCTGGAATCTTCCAGTTCATTTGTCAGTGCTAGCAGGGAGCAACTTACGCATAAATTTCTCAAAGCCTTTTCAGTCGTAAAAATAAGTTGAGAAATAAATTGTACTTATGCTTTCCCTAACACTTTGGTTAGTATATGTGCAGGAAGCAGATCTAACAGTTGATTTTTAAAAGCCATTATTACATTATTATTAGTTTTTAAAATTACTAGCAATTCCACATGTGGGGCTAATTTGGTTGTTTTCATTTGGTTCTTTTCATGGAGAAAGAATGATGAATCTACTATTGTATTATTTAGATGTGTTTAGGTAACCTTTCATACTTAAAAGAATTTAGTTTCATTTACATTTTTGATAAAGCAAAAATATTATAAATACTGATTACATTTCCATATACAAATCTTTTATCCTGACTTCACAAAATCTCTTTTTTTCCCCTTAGTTCCACTTGCCTCTCCTGATGCATCAGCAGAACTCCAAAAGAATTTTATAGAACGCATCTCTTTTTCACATCAATATGATGCCAGGAAAACACCCAATGAGCCCATCCGGGGAAAGGTGAGTCAGTATTTAGAATCAATTACTTAATACTTTATGATGGGATAGATTTATGGTAGAACTCTTATCCTTTCAAGTCATAATCATATTTCTCAAAGTTGATTTAAACAAACTAACATGGTTATTAGGAGGATAAAATCTTAACCACATGCCATAGTCAAAACTAAAGAATGATGTCATAATTTTGGATCAGTCTTTGGAATTTGGTTCAAATTATTAAAATCATTCACTTAAGGTAATATCAAAGCAACTTGCTAAATTTTTTGATATGCTTATGTATGTGTGTGGCAGGGGGATGCATATAAGTTTTATAAATTGAACAGTAATGTAATAGTCAATTGCTGGATTTTTTCCCAACTACAGATGTTTGTTTTCATATTTCACCATAGTTAATAATAAAAACATTTCACAACAACTATTAGTTGTTGGAAGTAATAGATATTTATGACGCAATCATAAATCCTTAGGTCTATGAACTGCAGTTTCTATTGTATCCATAGCAACCTGCAGAGCAAGAAATGAAATTGGATATGAATAGTCTCATACAATTCAAATGACAGAAAAATTGAGAATGGGAGATAATGAGATGCCACTCCTTTGACTTTCTGTTTTTCCCTTCCTGTTCACTTTCTGGTGCACCCTTCTTCATAATTTGTTTAAATGGTTCACCAATACTTATTATGCTTCCGTCTTCAGTTTTGAACTAAGGTGACAGCCAGTGAAGAGGCAGAGAAATAAGTGCCTGCTTCAATCAGGACTTGAGCTAATACATGAACTCAGGTCACAGCTGCATCTTCCAGCAACTTGTGTGCCCTGGTTAACGTCAACTTTGTTTTCCTTTCCAGCGACATGGAGTTTTTGTGCAGACAGAGATAAAACCAGGGAGTAGGCCAACAGTTCCTAAGAGAACAGAGGTATTACTGAATGCTCCAGGGTCATGCTCATCAGAACAGTCCAAAAAAACAGAGAAAGGAAACTCAGCGGAAAGCAAAATGATCTCACCCGGTCTCTGCCGACAAAATTCCCAGGAGTTGTTAGAGACTAAAACTCACTTATCAGAAACAGACGTCAGAGAGGCAGCCAACACATGTCCCAGAAGTCTTGAGAGAAGGGAGAAGACTGCAGACATCTTTCAAATAACTGCAGTAAATGCTCTTCTCACCAGGCATGATTCTTTAAGTCCACCAATAAAAAGTCAGGATAAATCAGGATAAACTACCTTCTTCAAATAAAAACATAGTCCTTAGAATGTAGACGATTTCAGAATCATCATACAGGCCCTCACATTTGCTTTTTCTGTTATCAATAACCTCAAAAATGACAATTTAGGTAAATGGGAAAATGAAAAAAAGATAATAAAATACACCAAAAATTTAAGTGTGGTCTCCAATGAGTGATGGATATGAGACATATTTCTATGTTAGACTGTTGCTAGCCATGGCTCTAGAATCAAACTGGGGCTGGAATTTTGGCTTCACCACATATAGGCTGTGTGACTTTGGGTAAATTACTTAACCTCTCTAGAGTTCAGTTTCCTATCTGTAAAATTAGGATAATAGTAACTTCATAAGGATATTGAGCATGAGATCACACACATTGATCGGTGATCAATGTAATCACATTATCACTATTACTATAATTAAAATTTCAATTTAAGGATAACATTCTCCTATAACCTTGAATTCTCCTCCTTATTCTAAAACTTTGAACCCTTCTATATACAATTAAGAGTGTAAAAGGGCCTCCCTGGTGGCGCAGTGGTTGAGAGTCCGCCTGCCGATGCAGGGGACACGGGTTCGTGCCCCGATCCCGGAGGATCCCACATGCCGCGGAGCGGCTGGGCCCGCGAGCCATGGCCGTGGAGCCTGTGTGTCCGGAGCCTGTGCTCCGCAACGGGAGAGGCCACAGCAGTGAGAGGCCCGCGTACAGCAAAAAAAAAAAAAAAAAAAAAAAAAAAAAAAAAAAAGAGTGTAAAAACTAAAAACCTTTCTCCCAGTACAAGATACACACATACACACTTTTAATTGAAAGGCATGAGTACATAGAATATCAAAATATTTCCTAAATTGATTTCTATTTTATTTAAATTATTTCTAGCACTAACTCAACCTTTGCTTTTTGGCAGAGTTTGGTACGGGTAATTCTACTAGTTATTCTAGTTGGTACATTTTGGTGTGCCAAAAATGTATCTACTATAAGCTGTGTTATGTTGCACACAAGTGGAAGTAGGTGAAGTATTCCTCTGCTGCCCCAAAGAGTATTTACATGCCCAACGAATTTCCATGGGAACATATCCGTTGTACACTATTATCCGTAGTACTGGTAAGACTACAGGTGTATCTTTATTCCTCCACTAAAGACATTTTAATAGACTGCAAACAAATGAATGCCATTATTAAATATTTGTGTATTGGGAACTTCTGGTTCTTACAACATGGCAGATTAAGGCGAATAGTGAACCCCTTTCATTACAAACACCTTGAAATGCTGAATAAAATGGAACAATAGATAAACATGCAGCCCAGCTCACAAAACAGGGAAACCCTCATGTTTCAAAATAAAGAACTTGCTTATTTTATGTATCAATATATATCTTGAAGATCTCTTCTTGTCAACACATGTAGACTACCTCATTATTTTAACAGCAGCATAGTCTTCCATAGTATAGATATACTATATAACTGAAGCAATAAGAACACAAGCTTTGATGTGAATGGGGAAAGGGAATGGAGGTTGCTAGCAGATCTGGAGAGAGGTCTTACAGGCTAGGGACTTGAAAAAATATTTTTTTTAAAGTGTACACTATTTTAAAAAAAGACTATGAACTTGAATTTTAATTCACATTGGAACAGAGATGGAAATTTATGGCCTCCAAAACAGAGAGATGGCATTGAAACCTGCATAAGGTTAGAACTTTGGAATAGCTGCTATCTTGGTACAAGGCAGACTAGAAGAACTCCACTCACTTAACTGTTAGCAAGAAAGTTTGCCTCTGCCTAGAGCTATAGATAATGAATAAATCTGTGTGAGAAAGTAAAACCTCAAGCTTGCACCACATTCCAATTTGAAACATGAGTTTACATGCAGGTCATCTCATATGACAGAAAATTAACATAAAAAATAATCCTGCTGGTGATACCACTGAGGTGCCTGACAAAAGCAAATGCAACACCCCCCTCCACCCCCGGAAAGATATTTCCACAATCCACAGAAGAAACAGTCCCTGATAAAGGCAAGGTTACAAACAAAAACTACAAATCACACAAAGAAGAAAATCAGACTGAGCAAGAGTACAACAGTACAACAAAGAGAATGATTAAAACCTCACAACTGGAGAGAAAAGAATTAAAATACTTTCAGTTTGAAGATTCTTATCTTTCTTCCATTCTGGAAAATTTTATCCTGTAGCTTTTTCTGTTATTTCCATCCCCTCCATTCTCTCTCTTTCCTTCTGGGACAGCTACTAACAGAATGAACACTTGGATGTATCATCTAGGTCTTTTAACTTTTCTCTCATTATCCTTCTCATCGTACTTTACCACTAAGTAATGCAAGAATCCCTTGGCACTAACTTTCTACTAACTAATTTGCTTTTCAGCCAAGTCCATTGTTATGCTAGGTCATCTACTGAAATTTTAAATTTTTGGCTGTATTTTTAATTTCCAAGATCTATACATGCTTCCTTAATACATAAGACTCTCCCTATATTATGGATACAAAAGCTGCTCTTATCTCTCTTAGAATATTGTACTTATGCTTAAAGTCTTTTGTTCACTTTCTTAATTTTTGTTTGTTTAGTGTGATGACTCACTTTCTTGGTATTGTACTTTTTCTCAAATGTTTGGTGACTCTTAATTGTACAGTCTTATGCATGATATTTCCAAATCCCTATCAGTATAAGCTGTTTCTGTCTACTATAGCCTCACTTTGGAACAGGACTGGGATATGCAGTCAGATAGTACCCCAGCATGATTTGTTTGATGGGCTCTTTGATCCCCCTGGGTGTTAATAGCTACTTAGGCACTCACTTGCTTTTCTAGCTACAGTGTATGATTCAGTTCATACCACAGCTGCCCATTTCTTAGCACACAGAAGAGGGGATAACTAATTTGCTGCTCCACATGCAGTTCCCTAATTTTCCAAATTGATAAATGTACCAGGGCCCTTTCCACTTCTTAATATTCACTGACTCTAAGCTTGTAATTCCATCAGACTTAACTCCCCAGCAATTACCTCCACACGTGTTGGGCTTTTGTTTCATTTATTTTCATTTTCCAAACATTTGTTCTTGGTGATATCTTTCAGAATTTATTTTAAAAGTATTTCTTCTGATAGGAAGTTTCCCTGTTTTCCAATGCTATTAAACTGTATTTTATTATCTATATCTATTTACCTGTATTTTTATGAGATTTAATACAGAGTAAATGGTAGAGGTGTATGATCAGTCTGCCATCTCGAGTCAATCTTTCATTTTCTTTTAAGTAAATTATTTGCAAACTTAGTACTATAACCATTAGTAAATCACAGATACTCTGCAATAGATGTCATAGTTGACTGATAGTCAAGGAGGATTGATACAATCCTTCTGTCTTAGACAATATGTTTTAGTGAGACAAGGAGGGTTTGGAGCCAGTTAGTGGAGTACTACCATAGGCTAGGTTGGTAGTTCTCAACATTTTCAAATATGAGGACATCTTTTCTGCATTAAATAAAGAGTTTATGTTTCCTCACAAAATATTAATTGAACTTTCAGTATCCATTGTTTGAGAAAACACATAATAACAAAATGCAATGATGACTTCCAGGTTCGAGTCTCTGTTTTTTAACTGCTAAGAGTATATCTCTCCACAATGAATTCCATAGTCTATTAAAGTTATAACTGCCTGTCAGTACAAATGCTGCTCTTAAATTTCACAAGAAAACTTGAATGTTTCCAAGTAGTTCCCTTATTAGCTATTTTCATAGAATGATAGCATTTACCAGGATACAGGTTTTTTTTTTTTTCAGTTTACCAAACCAAACCAAAAATCCCATAATACTACATATAGTATTTGAAAACTATATTAATGAATGTGTTAATGGTTTTCAACCCTTGATGTTGCTATTAATAATACCATAAATTTGTATGATGTGTTTTAAGTTTTAAAGCATTTTCAAACTTAGACCTAGAGATTATCATACCAAGTAAAGGGAGCCAGCCAAAGACAAATATCATGTGATATCACTTACATGTGGACTCTAAAAAAAAAAGCTACAAATGAACTTATTTACAAAACAGAAATAGACTTGCAGACATAGAAAACAAGCTTATGGTTACCAAAGGGGAAAAGGTGGGGGAGGGATAAATTAGGAGTTTGGGATTAACATATACACACTACTATAAAATAAATAACCAACAAGGACCTATTGTATACCACAGGGAACTAGCCTCAATATTTTGTAATAAACTATAAAGGAAAATAATCTGAAAAAATATATATATATATATATATCTGAATCACTTTGCTGTACACCAGAAGCTAACACAACATTGCAAATCAACTATACTTCAATAAAAAAATAAAGCATTTTCAAATCCATTATCTCATTTGATCCTTACAATAATCATATGAAGCAGGGTAAATAATAATATGCCAATTTTATGGCTAATCATAAGCTCAGAGAACTTAAGTAATTTCCTCAAGTTTGCAATTAGCAGGCAACAAAGCCAGGACCTGAACCAACTGAACCAACTCAATGCTCTATCCATTAATTCCTAAATGTCAATCCACAGGGCAATGCTGGCCCATTACAAATGAATAAACAAGGTTAGTATACTGAAGCAAATAATTTCGATACTTTTATTGAGAGATTTTTATTCTTCTGCTTTGGGGGATTTAAAATTCTTTTTGCCAGACTTTTTATCTTTTTATCACTATGACAGACTAAGTTGATGTGGAAAGCACTCATCACTCCTTACACAGATAAATGCTCGATAAAATATAATAAAAACATTTGAAATACGCAACTAAGCACTAAACTAAGAAATTAAAATCCTCAAATACCAGAAATGAAGAGAACACTAAAAAGTGGTGAGCAAGAGGTGAGGCTGAACAGGCAACTGAAGAAGTGGAATCAGAAGTTGACTTAGGGGCTGGGATTTTAATACCTAAGCTGAAAGGGGAGTTGAGGTTCCAAGTGCAATGGCGTTGGAGCTGAGCATAGAGGTAGGATCCCAGAAGAGCTTTGCTGATGTGAAAAGGACTCTAGAATATCTGCTCCCATTAGCCTTAGAATTAGGGGAGAATGCAGACTGATTACCACCACATGACATACCTCCCAAACTGAGCTGTCCACAAGAGTGAGGGCCAAATGTGCATTCATGAATAGTGCAGGAAACCCAAGCTGAGGTAGCAACAGAAAAGCTGGCTTGAACCAGGCAGGGAAACCTGAAGACTGCTGGTAGAGACAAATACAAAACTGTTCCATAATAACCCTCTGCAATGCTGGACACATGAGACACCATGGAAAGAAATACCCAAGATGAGATAAAAATACACACACACACACACATATATACACCTACATACATATATATTTGTGTGTATATGTATATAAATATAGAAATATCTCTTCTGTGGGTTAGTAGAATTCATCCCCCAAGAATTACAGACAGTAGAGCAAAGAGACTATGAAGTAAGTATGCTTAAATGATTTGAGACATAAAAGAATGAAAACAACAGAAGAGCATAAAAAAATAAGAGGCATATTTCAGGGAAAAAGTTATAGAAATTCTAAAGATAAAAGATATATCATTTTTTGCAGCAGTGTGGATGGACCTAGAGAATATTATGCTTAGTGAAATAAGTCAGACAAACACTTTATGATATCACTTATATGTGGAATTTTTAAAAATACTGCAAATGAATGTATATAGCAAAACAGAAACAGACTCGCAGATACCAAAAACAAGTAGTTGTTACCAGAGGAGAGGGAAGTGAGGAGGGGCAAATGAGGGGTATGGGACTAAGAGATACAAACTACTATGTACAAAATAGATAAACAACAAGGATACATTGCATAGTACAGGAAACTATAGTCGTTATCTTGTAATAACTTTTAATGGAGTATAATCTGTAAAAATACTGAATCACTATGCTGTATACCTGAAATTAATATAATATGGTAAATCAACTATACTTCAATAAAAATGTATAATTTTTGTGTGTGTGTGTGGTATGCGGGCTTCTCACTGTTGTGGCCTCTCCTGTTGAGGAGCACAGGCTCCGGACGTGCAGGCTCAGCGGCCATGGCTCACGGGCCCAGCCGCTCCGCGGCATGTGGGATCTTCCCGGACCGGGGCACGAACCCGTGTCCCCTGCATCGGCAGGTGGACTCTCAACCACTGCGCCATGAGGGAAGCCCAAAATGTATAATTTTTAAAAAGCTTAACTCAGTAGACTAAACATAGCTTAAAAGAACATCAGTAAATTGGAAGATAGAGCTGAAGAAGTCTCACAGAATATAACACAAAAAGATAAAAATATATTAAAAAGAAAGAGGCAAAGAGAATAGAATGTTACTAAGAGTTCCAGAAGGACATAATAGAGGGAATACGAGAGAAATTTGCAACCAAAAAAATGGCTATGATAGAGACTACTACTTGTTTCCAGCAACCAATCTCCCTCTCTGCCTTATTCATAGAATCACCCATTTTTAGCTGGGAATTTAGCTGCCCAGACAAAAGACAGTATTTCCCGGCTTCCCTTGTATCTGGATTGACAATATGACTATATTCTGAGATGTAACTAAAACAGCAGAAACAACTTCCAGAAATATACTTAGAGGGAGGAGGTAGGCCCTTCTCTGTACTTTTTCCTTCCTAGTAACTGGAATGCAGATGTTATGGTTTAAGTTCGAGTAGAGAACCTCCTTGCTGAGAATGGTGGAACAATAAAATAGAAGGGTCCCTGAGTCCCTGACATCATCAAACACCACTTGGAAGGCCTAGTTTATATGAAAAAGAAACTTCTGTCTTGTGTAAATCACTCTGATTTGGAGTTTTTCTGTTTTTTGTTTGTTTGTTTTTATCACTTGCAGCAGAATCTTATCCTAATTTACACAATAATTGATAATTTTGTAGGATTGAAGAAAGATGTGAGTTTTTAATTTGAAGGAGCAAAAAATTTTGAGCTAGAAAAATGAAGTTAAATTCACACATGAACACATAATAGTGAAACCACAAAATATCAAATGTAAAGAGAAAAAGCTTTAAAGCAAGTAGAGAAAAGAGATTCTCGCCTATAAAGGAAAGGCAATCCACAACTATAGATGTAAGAAGATAGTGGAGTAATATCTTGAAAATACTGAAGGAAATAATGGTCAACATAGAATCCCATGCTTAACTAAACTGTAATTCAAGAATGAGGACAAAACATGGACATTTTTGACATATACAGATTAATAATAATAGCAAGTGCTATATAATACAAATTTACAAGGCACTGTACTAAGTGCTTTATATATTTTTACTCAGTAATCCCCACAGCAACACTTTGAGATATTATTAATATTACCTTATTAGAGATGATGAAACTAATAATACAGGGAGGTTAAGTAACTTGCCCAAGGTCATACAGCTAGTCAGTGGCCAAATGGGGATTCAAGCACAGGCATTCTGCCCCAGATTCCATGGTTTTAATCACTTACTGTAATGCAGTTTGTTCCTCACAGACCTTCACTGAAATTACTACTAAAAGACATACTGAACCTGGACAGAAAAAGTAGGATGTAAGCAGAAAAATAAGACAAATCAGTAAATCATATTGATTAACTCATATATTAACTACAAAAATATTCTTTTATAAAATAATTCTGATACTAGATTCTGTGGGATTTTTTTCTCTTGTAGTGTCTTTACTTGGCAAAAGAAAATATTTGACAACTCTATGTTAGTTCTCCCAAAAAAACCTTTGGGAATTTTCCTAGTCTGTGAAATCACAAAGTCTGGAAACTATTGGCTTAACCTATTGTGCAACAAAGGTTTGTTTCTTTAAAAAGTGAATTATCCAAGTTAATTACTAATGTGTTATATAACAAATATATTTATTGGTAAGAGGATATTTTGCTGAGTATTTGAATTCATGGTGTAAGGAGGACAGGCTACATGTAACCATTAGAGAGAATCACTGTTCTCTTAAGAGACACAGCTCAGCAAAGGGCATGCTATAAATCAAAATGTAAAAGAGGGGGAAAAAAAGCCCTTTCCACCACAGAAATTCATTGCTAACTTAGTAAGATTTATGGAGAGAATGCTTTTGGTTGATAAATTATCTCAAGATGATCTAGAATATTTCAGCCAGGAAGGCAGAGCCCAGTGCTGTTATATGCCCGACAAAGTCAGAGATGGATAACCACACTAAACATCTCTGAAAGAGTGAATTTTGTGAGAAAGAGAGAAAACATGTTACTTTTTACTTGCTTGTAATGACTGACTTCTTTATTATAAAACTTTCTTTGAATGACTCTGTAAACTATTTTTTTAATTCTGTAGATTAAGAATGCCTAATATTTTACTCTTAAGTAACCTTATAAGTCACACAATTTCCTCATTCTTTAGTCAACTTTACACTAGAAGGAGATGTCCCCAAAATGGTCCCAAGAGTTCTTAGCTCTTTGTTTCACAATCATAAACAAGTGTGTTGAAGAGATGTATGACCTAATGGAGTTTTTATGGCTAGAATCTTAATTGTAGCCCTAACAGAAGTTGAGTTTCCAGATTAAGTTCTTCTGTAAAAACAATTTCATTATGTAGGTTGTTTTTGTTTCCTTTGTTTTTGTTTCTTTATAGTAGCAGCTGCTTATGTATTTCATTGTGGTGGGAGCTGGGTATAGTGAGAAGGTATTTTTATTTATTTTTAAATATCTTTATTTGGCTGCATCAGGTCTTAGTTATAGCATGGGGGATCTTCATTTAGGCATGGGGGATCTTTCGTTGCAGTGCATGGGGCTTCTCTCTAGTTGTGGCATGTGGGCTCCAGAGCATGTGGGCTCCAGAGCATGTGGGCTCAGTAGTTGCGGCACATGGGCTCAGTAGTTGTGGCATGCAGGCTCTAAAGCACATGGGCTTAGCTGCCCTGCAGCATGTAGGATCTTAGTTCCCCAACCAGGGATTGAACCCACATCCCCTGCACTAGAAGGCAGATTCTTAACTACTGGGCCACCAGGGAAGTCCCAAGAAGGTATTTTTAAAAGTTAAGCTGTAAAGGAAAAGGCCCTTTGAAAGTCCGTCATGTAGCCCAGGATGTCTAGTATATAAAATTTTGTGTATAGTAATTCTTATATACACTAAAGTATCACTGAGCTATAAGGACAAAAGGAAAATCCCTATCAGATGCCTGCCTGCCTTAAGGGTTTCCTTCATTCCGTTTTTTTAAAATTAGGATTCTATAACCCTACACGTTTGTGTAGTGAAGGATTAACCTTGCCTAAAAATAGGACTGGCCTCTCCTGTAAGGTCACTTCTAAGTGACCTTGGAATATCCTGCCTGATAAGAGTACCTTTGTTGACCTGGGAACCTTGGGCCATGCCAGATGGTCTACGCAACAGTGTGATTTATTGAGGGGTGTCTTGGGCTACGCAATATTAGTTTGATCTCTGGAGGGGCTGGAGACTAAGGTCAGCCATGCAGGCAGTCGACTAACAATGGCTATATGACCAAGCTCAATAAAAACTCTGGACACCAAAACTCAGGTAAGCATCCTAGGTGGTAATATTTCATATGTCTATCACGCAGTACTGATAGAAGTTAACACTATCCACAACTGCACAAGGAGACAACAACTGGAAGCTCATTCTTGGATCTCTCCTGGGCACTGCCCTATGTGCCTCTTTTCTCTGCTGATTTTAACGTGTGTCTTTTCACTGTAATAAACTATAACTGCGAGTATAAGAGCTTTTAGTGAGTTCTGTGACTCCTAGCAAATTATTGAACCTAAAGGTGATCTTGGGGACCGCTGAACTTGCAGTTAGTGTCAGAAGTGAACGTGGTCTTGGGGGCTCTCAAACATTGCATTGCTGATTTATTTGTTCTGAGGATTAAACAAGATAAGTCTATAGTGAAACTTCTTAGTAATGTAGAACCTCTCACTACATTAGATGGAGCTGGAATCATTGATAGAAGAAGTTAACAATAAATTGCATTTGTTTAGCTCTAAAAATATTCCCAAGCATTTTCAACCAAGAAATTCTGAAATTTTAAAGGACAAAGTATTGATATTACTACAACTAACCTCGGTTATGGTATAAGAAATGGCAAAACAAAGAAGAACTCTACATGAGTCGATAAAACTCTCATTTCTTTAATCAATCCTATCAAAGGTCCTTTAGGCCTTGAAGTAGTAGTCACTATTTCTGGCTATGGTACAGCACCCTCCTTATTGACTTCTTTCAACTCTGCCCACAGCTTCCTAAATAATCCCTTTATTCTCCACATTCACCCTGTTTGAGTGGCCATTATTATCTAGCTGGACCAGACTAATACAGTGATTGGCACTATCACATATGATCACAGAATCTTCTCAGCACTGAGCTCAAGGTTGTAACTATGAATTGATTAAAATTGACATTTGAAATGCATTTGTCATTCTTAGATTTGGGATGATATTCCTCTTGGTTTGAGCCTCCACCAAGAAACGTGAAAACCATGCCTTATTATTGGACACTTGATGGCTCTCTCAATTTCAGTTCACTGAGGAACAACTTCTACTTAAACCACGTCTCAGGTACACCACTCTATCTGTGGCTTCAGTAATGGGAATTTTAGCCCAATATATCTGTCTGTTAATATAACCTTGACAACCACCAAAATGTCCTGTGACCCAATGAACTTCTGCATCATACCTCTTTGAGTCACCTGCCTCTATACCTCAAATGTCCTCAGAGACCAGGCAGGTAAACCAAAATAAGGCAGTGGTATAAATGGTACCACTTATACCACCAAAGTGGTATAAAGAGACAGTTCTGATTTCTGGTATGTCAGAGAAAAGACTTCAGAAAATCCATTCCTCTATGAAAGAAATGAGAACACTGGCAAAAGTGGTTAAAATCAACCATTTCAAAACTTTGAAAATTAATCAAAGGCTTACAATAACTGGAAGAGCAGTCATTCACTAAAAATGACTGAATCTCTGTGAGAACAGTGAGCTTTGCGGTGTTTTGCTCTATTTCCATCCCACTCTCAAAAAGAATAAAACACTTAGGGGGCCTCCCTGGTGGCGCAGTGGTTGAGAGTCCGCCTGCCGATGCAGGGGATACGGGTTCGTGCCCCGGTCTGGGAGGATCCCATATGCCGCGGAGCGGCTGGGCCCGTGAGCCATGGCCGCTGGGCCTGCGCATCCGGAGCCTGTGCTCCGCAACGGGAGAGGCCACGGCAGTGAGAGGCCCGCATACCGCAAAAAGAAAAAAAAAAAAGAAAAAAAAAAACACTTAGGAATAAGTGTATCAAAAAATTGCAAGTCTTTTAAACTGAAAACTATAAAATATTGTTGAAAGAAATTAGAGGATCTAAATAAGTGGAAAGAATGTGCATGTTCATGGATTGGTACAACTGATATTGTTAAAATGCAACGCTCCCCAGACTGGTTTACAGAGTCAACACAGTACCTTTCAAAATCCCAGGCGCCTTCTTTTGCAGAAATCAAAGCTGATCCCAAAATTCATATGGAAATGCAAGGGGCCCAGAATAGCCAAACAATGTTGAAAAATAAGAACAAAGTAATGGGCTTCCCTGGTGGCGCACTGGTTGAGAGTCCGCCTGCCAATGCAGGGGACACGGGTTCGTGCCCCGGTCCGGGAGGATCCCACATGCTGCGGAGCGGCTGGGCCCGTGAACCATGGCCGCTGAGCCTGCGCGTCCAGAGCCTGTGCTCCGCAACGAGAGAGGCCACAACAGTAAGAGGCCCTCGTACCGCAAAAAAAAAAAAAAAAAAAAAAAAGAACAAAGTATGTACTCACACTTCCTAGTTTCAAAACTTACCACAAAGCTACAGTAAATCAAGACGGTGTGGTACTAGGATAAGGATAGACATATAGACCCATGGAATAGAACTGAGATTCCAGAAATAAACTTATACATCTATGGTCAATTGATTTTCAAGAAGGATGCCAAGACAATTCAAAGGGGAAAGAATAGTCTTTTCAACAAATGGTGCTAGACAGCTGGATAACCACATGCAAAAGAATGAAGCTGGACCTCTTTTTTACACCTAACAAAAATCAGTTCAAAATGGATCACTGATCTAAATGTAAGAGCAAAAACTATAAAACTTGTAAAAATACAACATAGGTATAAATCTTTATCACCTTGGATTAGTCAATGGTTTCTTAGATATAACACCAAAAACACAAGGAACAAAAGAAAACATAGACAAGTCAGACTTTATCAAAATTTAAAGCATTTGTGCTTCAAAGAGCACCATCAAGAAAGTAAAAAGTCAACCCACTGGAGAAAATATTTGCAAATCATATGAGAGACTTTCATCCAAAACATAAACAATTTGTAAACTCAACAATAAAAAAAAGGCCCATTTAAAAAAAAAAAAAAACGGGCAAAGGATTTGAGTAACTATTTCTCCAAGAAAGCTATATAAATGGCCAATAAACACATGAAAAGATTCTTAACATCTTGGGTCATTAGGGAAATGCAAATCGAAACCACAATGAAAAGCCACTCCATACCCCCTAGGATGGTAAAATCAAAGAGAAGAAAAGTGCTGTTGAGAATGTGGAGAAATTGGAAACCTCATTCATTGCCGGTGGGATTATAAAATGGTGCAGCCACTGTAAAAACAGTTTGGCAGTTCGTCAAAAAGTTAAACACAGAGTTATCATACAACCCAGCAATCCCACTTGTAGGTATATACCCAAGAAAACTGAAAACATGGCCACACAAAAACGTGTACACAAATGTTCCTGGCAGTGTTATTTATGAGGCAGAAGGCAGAAACAACCCAAATATCCATCAATTTTTGAATAAGCGAAATGCAGTACAGATCTTCCTTGACTTACAGTGGTGTTAAGTCTCAATAAACCCATCTTAAGTTGAAAATAAAAGTCGAAATGCACTTAATAAACCTAACCTACTGAATATCATAGCCCAGTCTACCTTAAAGGGGCTCAGAACATTTACATTAGCCTACAATTGGGCAAAATCATCTAACAGAGCCTATTTTATAATAAAGTGTTGAATATCTCATGTAATTTATTGAATGCTGTACTGAAAGTAAAAAAAGAATGGGTGTATGGGTACAGAATGGCTGTACATGTATTGGTTGCTTACCCTTGTGATCCTGTGGCTGATGGTTTCTGCTGAATGTGTATCACTTTCACACCACCTAAAGTCAAAAAACGCTTAAGCTGGGGGCCATCTGTATATGCATCCAATGGAAAATTTATCAGCCATAAAAAGAAATGAAGTACAGATACATGTTACGGCATGGACAAATGTCGAAAATATTATGCTAAGTGAAAGAAGCCAGACAGAAAAGGCCACAAGTTATATGATTCCATTTGTAGGCAATGTCCCAAATAGGCAAATCCACAGAGACAAAAAGGAGATTAGTGGTTGCCAGGGGCTGGGGGTGGGAGAGAGGGAGTGAGGAGTGACTGCAAGGTAAGAGGTTTTTTCTGAGGTGATGAAATGTTCTGCAATTAGATAGTGGTGATCAACGCACAGCACTGAATTCTACACTTTAACATGGTGAATTGGGGGTGGGCGGGGATAAATTAGGAGTTTGGGTTTAACATATACACACTAATATATATAAAATAGATAACCAACAAGGACCTACTGTGTAGCACAGGGAACTATACTCAATATTTTGTAATAACGTATAAGGAAAAAGAATCTGGAAAAGTATATGCACACACATATATATATGAATCACTGTGGTGTACTTCTGAAACTAATACAACATTGTAAATCAACTATACTTCAGTTTTAAAAAGGTGCATTTTTATTGCATGTGAATTATATCTCAATGAAGTTGTTATTACAAAAAAAGACAATAGGCAGTGCTTAAATCTACAGAAAGCTCTGGAGTTCAGGCCCCTTCTAAAGATATAATGCAGAGACATTAAATATACAGGGCTCATTAAATAAAATACAGACTCAAACTTAAGCCCCAAGTAAGCATCCTCTAAGAAGGTCTTCATCTCATCACACCAGCCCTCTTAGAGATTCTGGCCTCTCAACTGGGAAGGGGTGAGGGAGGGGTTTCCCTCTGAAGTGACGCATCCATCACCTCTTGGCTGTCATCCCCTTTGTCTCCCACACATGGGACCTGGTCAGGAGAGCACCAAGAGTGAACCTGAGGTGTCTCCCTGTCACATTACTCCCTTCTTTGCTGCCCCCTTGCCCACCTGGGATGACTGATTCCAGCTGCAATAGGGTGGCTCAATCAAATCTAGCCCAACCGTCCTTCTAATCTTCTTGGAAATCTTGAATCCTCTCAAAACCAAGTCCCAGCTTCCTCAGGAGCTTCCCAATCACTCTCATGTTCCTTATTGGCCTGTGGTGCCTCGTACCTCAGGCACGTGAAGCACCACTGGCCACAAGAAACTTCAACTGTCATACCAGCTCGCAGAATACGCCTCCTCTCATAATAAGCACTTACATCCTCAGTTTACCAAAAAATAACATTAAATTGACACAGGCAAAATGTTCAAGAATTTGTGTGGTGTGTGTCTGAAGTGAAATGATCCTAGACTTACAGACACTTTGACTAGAATCATCTGACAGTAATCCCTTCTCAGGAAGCTAAAAAAAAAAAAATCCTGAACATTTCTGGGGAGGCAGCTTGGACCAAACCTGAACCAAATGCCGAAAAACCTGATTTCTAACCAAGGCAGGTCTTGGAGCGGGTTATCTCATCTATATAAATATCAGTTTTCTATTCCATGAAGTGAGAACAATTATATTCAGCTCTGCCTAAGTCACAGGTGATCTTGAGGATGAAACTGGAAACAAAAATTGATTGGAAAGTGCTTTAAAATTTGTAAAGCGGGCTTCCCTGGTGGCACAGTGGTTGAGAGTCCGCCTGCCGGTGCAGGGGACACGGGTTCGTGCCCCGGTCCGGGAAGATCCCACATGCCGCGGAGCGGCTGGGCCCGTGAGCCATGGCCGCTGAGCCTGCGCGTCCAGAGCCTGTGCTCCGCAACGGGAGAGGCCACAGCAGTGAGAGGCCCGCGTACCGCAAAAGGAAAAAAAAAAAAAAGAAAAAAAATTTCGTAAAGCATCAGACAGATGTGAGGTTTCATGACATCTTTGAAGTCATGATTCTATGAAAATTTTAATAGGCAAATAAAAATGGTTGTTTAAATAACTAGGACAATTCCTTGGTTACAGTGAAGCACTGTTTTAAAGGGAGAAAAAAGAATACTACTGAATGTACTTATTTTCATATATATATGAAACACATTCCTTCCTAGGCCACAGGGTAGTTTGTAAGTCAGTGTCATGCTGACATTTCTCATCACACCAATCACACCTAAGTTGCTAGAGTCTAAAAGAATTCAGTGACAGCAACGAGGGGTGTCCTGCTGCCGGATGGTCGAGTGGGAAGTTCCTTTCTTCATCTTGCTTCTAACATTATTACCAGTAAATTCACACAATACAAAAACACCTGGTAATTCTCTGCTACTTTAGTCCTATATTATATTTCAGTGCTGCCAGCTATCAAAAAAAGTCAAAATTACATTTTCAGAGAAGGGAGAGGGAAAGGAGGTAAAATTTCCTACTACCTGTACAAAAATGTTGTAGAAATCATGAGAGGTTAATTATTAAAATAACTTTGCATATTCCTTTAAAAGTACATATTTCTTTTTAAAATATTAGTTGTTATTTTAGTGCTTTGTTTAAAAAAAAAGCCATGTAAAGAAGAGTAGCAATTTATTAACTCAGGCCTGTTGCTGCACAGCTGATATTTTCTGGTTTTGCCCTCCAGGATTCCACCTCTCAGAATCTGAATTGGGCTGGAACCCAAGTAACTTGTTGGAAACACACAAATCTGTGAAAGAGTTCTGCCTGGTGACCCCTCCTAGGCAGCTTAAACTGTGGGGAAAGGTGAAGTAGCCCCACTGGGCTTTAGAAGAAAAACAGTTCCGTTTCAAAGGCCCCTTCCCTTGTGATGTGGGTGGAGAGGAAGCCTGGGTGGAGGGTGGGCTGGGACTCACCAAGACCAGACAGGGTTCCTGACGTTCTTGGGAACTTCCTGAAAACCTTGAGAGGTGAGGCCCAATCCCTAGAGGGACAGTCCACCGGTCAGCTCTGGCCGTACCCAGGGCCGCCTGCCAAGGGAACTGTTTTTATTGTTACCAAATGTCACTCCACCCAAGGCAGGATTTTCAAAGATTCCTTAGATGAATGGAAACTTCTGGTTGCTCCTTGTTTTCCGAAGTGTGTTATGACAGGCATTTGATCTGTTCCTCCTTTGTAATTCAGGAAAAATTCCTCAGGGCCTAGAGGGTGACCTTTAACAGAAAGCAGCGGACATTGTTATTCCTTTCCCCAGGGTTTCAGGGTCTCTGCTGGGCTGAGAGATTCATTTTCTCACAGATGCATCCATGTTTTCGGCTATTCAAGGAGGAAGAGAAAACCCCTCACTGTTCAGAATATTTCCTTGTCCGATTTTGAGCCCTCCAAATAGGAAGATGGGGTGGGTTGAGACTGGGAAAAGTATAAGCTGGGCCGCAGCCCCCAGGGAGCGAGAGGTACCACCCAGCTGGGACCACCACTGAGGGCTGCCAGCCTTCCCCAGGGTGCTGGCTTATGTTGGGTTTTTAGGGGAAAGGCAGGCCTATCTTATTCAGCACCCCTAACCTCCACAGCCATCTATGCTTGGAAAGGGGTCAGGGACATCTGGGCCTGGCATCTGCTCTGGTGCTGGGTCCGGAGGGAGCAGAGAGTACCTTGATGCATCCAATCCCCAGTTCCTATTGGCTTCGCCCCACCCCCTGCCAGAGCAAATGAACAGTCTGGAGGCTTCAAGCAGGCAGGCCTGGTGCCTGCAGGAGCCACACCTGCTGTCACAGTTGTCAGCTTCTCGCCTCTAGTAAATTTCAGACATGCCAGTGGTGGGCGAGGGCCGAGGTACCACGGTGGCGTCTCCCGGGAGGACGACATCAGTGCCAGAAACACAGTGGCTTTGCCAGGAAGCTAATCCCACAGTGTGGGTGGGCGCGGGAGTGAGCTCTTACTTGGGCAGCAGCTGTGCTGGCTGCCGTGGGAAGAGCGGAGTCTAGGGAAGCAGCAGAGCAGGTTTCCGAGTTCCAGCTCAGTCACCTTCCAGCTGTGTGACCTTGAGAATGTCACCTAACCTCTCATTCCTTTATCTGTTAGATGATGATAACGCAAACAGCTACATCAGATGGTCCTAGTGAGGAATAAATGAGATGATGCATGTGGAATGCTTCGTAAACAATAATAACTGCTAACATGTATTGAAGGTGCTGTGTTCCTGGGACTATTCACAGGTCTTACTGGAATCCTCACCAACCCTTTGAAGTAGGTTACTATGATTAAACCCATTAAAATGGGTTAATAGATAAGGCACATGGGACACAGAGATAAGTAACTCGCCTCTGGTCAAACTCTTCATATGCACTGGAGCTGGTATTCAAACCCAGGTAGTCTGATTCCAAGTCTGCCCTCTGATCCTAGCAATAACGTTATAATGCAGGAAATTTCGACCTGCATATTCAGCTTTGAGGCTTCCTTCCTCCTTAACCTGATATTCCATCAGCTGCTGAGATCTGAATAGTCTATTAGTGTCTCATATTTGTCCTCTTGTTTCTTTATTCTCTCAAACTTCTTGTGCTGGTTTTAACACATGGCCTGAAACTTTCTGATGCTCCTCCTATTGAGAGGAGTCTGTGTCCCCTTGCCTTGAATCTTAGTGGGCTTCTGACTACTTAGACAAATAGACCAAGGTGGAAGTGATGACATCTGACTTCTAAGACTAGGTCATAAAAGGCCATTGTCCACTGGTACAGTAAGCCACCATGTAAGAAGTTTGACTTCCCCAAGGCTGCCGTGCAAGGAAGGCTGCATGAGGGCATTCCACCAGCCTGGGCTGAGCCCAGCCTTCCAGTCTTCTCCACTGAGGTGCCAGATACATGAATGAAAAACTCATCTTGGAAGCAGCTCCTGCCACTCTAGCTCTTCCTGTCCCAGCCATCTGGAGGGTGTGCCAGACTTCCTGTCCTGAGTCATCCCCAGTCTCCAGTGGAGGCCCCAGATACGGAACAGACATGAGCCATGTCCACAGTATAATAAAATGATCATTATCTTTTGCCACTACGTTTGGAGTCATTTATTGTGCTGCGATAGATAACTGGAACACTTATCATGTCCCAGATCAGACTCATCCCTGCCCCCTATGTTCCCCCTCCCTTATTTCTGCCTTCAAGTTAATGGATCATAGGTTACCCAGTGGGTCAGAAACTTTCATGTTCCATCTCTAGTTAGTCACCAAGTTCTATTTCATCCATCTGTTTCCTGTTTTCTATTTCCATTGCCTCTGCCTTACTTAGCTCAGGACTTAGCACTCACTCATCTACAGGCAATGCTTTCTGAACTGACCTGCCTGCCTTTAACTTCTCATACCCCATGCACTCTCTGCACTCTGGCCAGATTTGGTCTTTGCAGATTCACCTAAGTCTGAGCAGTCTCAGCCTTGCTGAAAACCCTCTAAAAGCTCCCCACTGCTGCCAGAACGCCTTACAGGATCTTCACAGCCAGGCCGCCTCTCTCCAGCCACCCAGGCCCCAGCCCAGTGCCCTGTGCTCACACCTGGAGCTACTCACTCTTTCCAGAATATGCCAGGCATGTTCATGCTTCTGTGCCTTTATCCACACTGTTCCCTCCGCCTGGACCGCCCACACCTTCACACCTCCCCCACATCTGTAACATTTTTTTATTCTTCCAAGGCCTAGCTCAGATATCACCCTCTCTGAAGCAGCCCCTCAACCAACCCCCAGCAGAACAAACTGTTCCTTCCTGTACATCCCGTTGTTTCCCAGTTTGCGTGTCACTTTGTAGCATGTACTTGATGTTTGTTTGTCTCTACACTCTGCATCTCCAGGGCCTACTGTGCAGCCTGCCTGGCATACAATATGTATGTATCAATGCTTCTAGGATATCCACTGCTGCTGCCCTAATTCAGAGAATAATCTCCACCCTGTCTTCTTAAAATATAGCCCCCAACAGGCCACCTTCCCCTCAAAAATTTAGATGGTTCTCCACCGAGTAGAGACAGAACTCCTTAGTATGGCATCTGTGACCTACACCTATGTCTATGTGCTGGAGGAGACTCAGTATAATGGTCAAACAGTTCAAGTTGCCCAATAAGTTGGGTGGGTGGTGCCTACCTCTGGGCTGTTTCTGACCCTCTCTCCCCTTGTCTGTACCCAGATATTCTCCAGCATGGTCCTGACCTCAGTTTTTGAATTTCTACTCATATATTTATCTTCCTAATAGTCTCTGTCTCTTGGACAACGTTTATCCTTCCATTCCTGTCATCGAGTCTCCACATCAAGTCTCAGGAATGCCCATGAGGTCATACTAAATTCTGGGTGCCAGACAGCAAGTTCACTTTCTTTATTGCCCATTGCCTAAGCAATGGCATATAGACACCTGGCATCAGAAGTATTGTTTTTTTTTTGCTTCCTGTCCAATTATCTTAACTTGTATTTTACTATGCAGCATTCCTCCTGCAATGCTCTTTTTTTCTTATCCTCAATACTCTCCATAGTAACTGCTTTTACAGTCTTGTCTGAGCATTCATTTCCCTACACTGTAATTCTTACAGATGGGATCCTAAAATGTTGAAAATGAATGTCTTTTCTTCTTTTCTTTTTTCTCGTTCTATTATGAGATATTTCAAGCAATTATATACCCATGTACTGGGAGTCTTATTTAAAACAAGGTATTCTGAATAATTAGATTTGAGTTATCTGGTTGAGGAATGATAGTTAATAATTGCTGGTACATTCACAGTTCCTTTGGTCGTTGATGGGAGTTCAAGTAAAAAGAAAAACTATCTCAGGGCAAAAGGAGCATACGGATTTTAATATTTTAAGTAACGACAAAATAATGCTTAGAGAACCAATAAACATGCCCTAGGTTTCTCAGAGAATGACTAATTCCTTCCAGAATAACAGCATTGTTTGTTTCCATTTAAAGAACTTAAGCATCAACCAGCTCCCATTTTGGTCCCTTTAGAGGAATGTCATACACATTATTCTAAACGTGTGTTAGAAAGGGAAAACTGGGATAGACCTGGCCTTAAATATAGTGGTCACTTTTCAAACACAGAGTGCTTGACAGATTTCTAATTCTCTTTCTTTTCTTTTTACGTGGCAGATAAAGGCAGAATAAGCCAGTGCTAAATTTTGGCTCCAGAGCGAACGATGAAACGTGTACATCAAGGCACCCTTTCCATTTCCCATTTACCTCCCTTACTCCATTCCCATACATGTTTATAGCAGCTTTCTACTCTGCATCATTTTCTTTCCTGATCTGTGAAAATACATTTCTTAATCTTACTGGAAAATCATTTTTTGAGGTTTTGCTTCTGCATATAATAGAATATCTAGTAAAGTATTAAGTAAATGCTAGTTAATATTTTTTGACATTAATTAGTCAGACTTTCAAGGCTTCTCCTTAAGGCTTTCCCTTACCTTATCAGCCTTTAAAATATATCCAAAACAAGACCCCCAAACCCAGAAGCCAGAAGGAACAGATCAGATTTTTCTACAAAAGAATGTTAACATGGCCAAAAATATAGCTCTAATAAAGTTAAAAGATAAATGGAAGAGAGAAAATATTTGTAACATATAATGAAATATTAATATATTCCCTAATATATAAAGATCTAAAAAGTTCTATATAAAGAACTCATACAAATCAGTAAAATAAAGTCATTCAAATAAATAGGAAAATGGGCAAAGGGCATGAACAGGAAATTCAAAGAAGAAATACAAAAAAATGTGAAAACAATGTCAAATAATTATAAAATAAGAACAAGATACAAGTTTTCACCTGAGTTAGGCCAAAATTTAAGATTTTTCATATAAAGTGTTGGTAAGGATGGTGGGGGGGAAAGGTACTTTACTATAAGGTTGTGGGAGTATAAATAGGTACAACTCTTTTGAAGGGCAATTTGACAAAATCAAAAGTGTAGATGCACATACGGTTTTACCCTACAATTTTATTCCTTGGTAGCTATCCTACAGACATATCTATACAAGTTAACAGGAGCATATTTATAAGGATGCTTATGTACTATATTATTTTAGTTGCAAATCATTGAAGAAAACTTCAATGTTCTTCAATAGAGAGCTGTTTAAATACATTATGGTACGTTGACACAATTGAATTCTCTAACGTACACCCAAAGCATGGGTTAGATCTCTAAGATATGTTGTGAACTGAACAAGTCACCAAACTATTTATACAGATAGTATGATCCAAAGTTTTACCTAAAAATCTTCAAATCATGTAGATGAGTGTGTGTGTGTGTGTGTGTGTGTGTGTGTAGATAAAGTTCTGGAAGGATACACATCATTGTGATTATCCCAGGAAAGTTGGGATAAAGAGGCAACTCCCTTTTCAGCTTTATAATCTTGAATATTGTTTAAAATTTTTACAGTGACATGAGTCACTTTCTAATTTCTTTTTTTTCTACAAAAATAATTGAAGAAGAGAAATAATATCCAAAGAAATCTTACGTATATTTCTGTCATGGGTATTGACCCACCAAGTTTGAGATTCCCTAAGACCATATTTACCTTAAAATTTCAAACTTACTTTATGGTTCCTTCTCTTGGCACTAGAGTAGAGGAATGATTTTACATTTGAGGCCATGAGTTTTGTTTCTGAACCTCTTCCCAATTATTCTGAATTACTCATTTCCAGATACCATATTCCCATGGAGGTCAATCTGACCTTTTGTGAAGGTTGCCTACAATAAAACAGTGTACATGCACTGGGGCAATGGGCTGGCAGTGCTCAGAATCAGGAATCATACAGAGTGAGTTAAAGAAAGCCAGCCAGATACCATGTTCCACAACCTGCTGTGAGTGTGTGTCCACACACCTCACCAGCCCAGGCTGCCCTCTCTTGGCCATTAGCACTGAGGCCCAGGAAGAAGAGTATTCTGGAAAAAGCATTAGACACACTCCAGGGCTTCTGTCACTGTAAGCACAAGAAATTAGGCTTGGTTTTCCTTGAGGGCAAAGGCTCTACCTTTCAGGGTCACTGTCAAGCTCACACAAGAGTCTCTGTGCCACAATTTTGTGAAAGAACAAGTCTTTACTACTCAGCTCACCAACATTCCAACAGACTTTCTGTTTTTTCTGACTTCCCAACCAAGTCTCTATTGAGTGGCTGGCACTAGTGGGCTTACGGAAGATATCCATTAGTCCTTGCAGATTGCTTATTTCATGACAACACCTGTATGGGGACTGCCCAGTGGTGTGTTGGTGAATGTATAACAACCGGCTCCTGGAGAAACTATGCGCTGGTTGGTAATATTTACTGATTTCCCCAGTGTGGCTACAATTCCCATGGCCAAACTCAAACTACCAACAAAATGTCACTGAATGTCAGTTGGAAGGCAGTGTACACAGCAGCATACTGTTATACAGTATTTCTACCTCAAAGTGTAAAGTGTAATAAAATATTAGGAAGCACTGAGTTGTAAGAATGACATTTGTTTTAATAAAATTTATTTAATTGTAAGTTTATATAAATATATTTCTAATAATGGCTGGGCTTAACAACAAGCTCACAAAATTCCTGCAAATTTAACAACCGACGCGTGCAAGCCAGTACAAGAAGGCTCCAGCACACTCCTGAGACCACCACATTGCAAGATTTTATGCATATTCTTTCTCCTGGAAAACTCACAGTCATTATTTCCTTAATGAGAGCTCAGATCTCCCAGTGTTTTGGACAATACATATGTCTGTTTATATGTAGACAGGTGTTTGTACATTGATGTGTGTCTGTATTTGTGTCTTCTTGGGCTTGGAGTTGGGGCTGAATAGTGCAGTAGACGAAGAAAGGCATGGACACTGGAGTCAAATAGATCAGTGACTGCTCTGTGCCAATGTGCAATTTAATTAACCTTTAACTCTTAATTTAATAATATGTATTACCTATGGGATTGTTGGAAGAAGAGGAAAAGGAGGTAGAGAGTATACCTAAACACAGAGCAGGTGTGAGGTTTAAAGACTGACATTTGTAAAACACTTGGGACATAACAGGAGCTAAATACATGTCAATCCTTTTTCTCTTTAACAAGCGTCTCCACGGATACCCAGGTAATTGACCAGAGCACTTTAGGGAGACCTGCAGAGCCAGGCAGCCTCAGGACACAGACAGGCTGAACTTGGCTCTCTTTTTCTTTTTACCTGATTTGAGGATTAGGCTGGGAGACATACTTTATCATTCTGGTGCCTGGCAACAGTCCGTAGTTTAATCCTGTCAATTAGGGTTGTCATTGTGGGGCAGAAAATTCTAGAGATAGAACTCTCCTGGCTTTGTGGTGATAATATTCCTCTGGGTCACCAAGGTTGGATAAACAGTGCTACTCATTCTTGAGAAAAATCTCAGCCTCACATGCTTTGTGGCTGCACAAGCTTATCCAGCATGCTAGGCCTGCACCTAGCCAAGCCTGAAAGCAGTTTAAAAAGTTTTTAAACAGGAAAACTATGTATTAGAGCACTTTTAATTCTTCCTTAATTAATTGATCACATCAGATGCTTTTTACATGTTAATGGATTTTTTTTTAGAACATCAGAAATTCATTCTAAAATGTACTTGGGAAAATATGCAGGTGAAATTACCAAAAAAAATTGTCTAGAAAGAAGAAATAAAGGAGTGCCCAGCTTTCCCCCAAAATAGAATATATTATAATTAACAATAAAGTTTGAATAACAACAAAATGTAGTAACACGTCTAAAAACAGACTAAAGGATATGCAATAACTCACAAAACAATACATAAAAAAGAGGTACTCAATGAAAGTAGAAAGCTGGAATGCCCTTCTCTTGCTCTGTCTATTGAAATCAAACCCCCTTTTCATGTCCCAATCTGGTTGCCAAGGGCTCCAGTAAACCTTTTTGGACCCACATCTCCTGTATTCCTGCAGCTATAGAACTTGTTATTTCTACTGCCCAGTTTATACTTTCCTCCCATTCTGTACTGTTATCCTTTGTAGAGATTCAAATTGTTATATTTAACATCTGTTTTTGAGTGCAGAGAACATGTACTGTACTTTTATGTAAGCTTCGTGTAACAGGCAATTCATTTCATGAATGAATACGTGAACCAATCAAGCAACAAATGAATGAACATCTATGGATTTGGGTAAAGCACAATTTCCATGGCCCTCAGTTTCCTTGGCCTTACACAAGATTACATTGATTCAGCTGAAAAACCAGGATTTTGCTATAAATGTGGTTTACTGGCCTCAGGCCACTCTGACCGACATCTCTGGAAAGTAGTCTGGCTGCTCCTAACAACCCCTCTTCATCCACCTGGATAATAAAATAGCCAGAAAAAGACCCCTGCTATTCATCTGAGATCTTATCCTTTGACTTCTATTTTCTTCTCTAGTTCCAATGTCCTCCAGGACAATGTTTTTCAATTTGTGATTGTCGGATCAACTCATTGGATCACCTGTGGCCCTATTTAAATATGCTGATTTCTGGGTCCTGTTTGCAGACTCCTGGCTCAGATTCTTGCAGGTAAGGCAAGGCCTGCATCTCCCAGGTGGCTCGTATGTTACTCTAAAGTTTGAGACTCTCTTATTGACGAGAGAAGAGAGGGAAGGGAAATAAATGTGCTATCTCCCACATGCCAGATGCTTCCTTTGATTCTCGCAACACCACTAAAGGTAGATTTTAGCATTTCTTTTGGTGATGAATCTCAAACACTAATGTATTGAAGAGACAAATTGCCAAAGGCCCCACAGCGAGTTAGTACTAAGGCTGGATTCCAAAGTCCATCTGACCCCATGTCCTCAGTTCCTTCCATGACAACACACTGCCTACCCCACCCCCACCCAGGACACCTTCCATATTGCACACATTCAAGATCCCAGAGTCCAACTATTTCCTATATTGACCCAAAATGACCTCTGAGATGCTACTCCACAGCTCATTTGCCATAAGAGATAAAGCTCAAAAAGCTCCGCAGTTTAGTCCCAACCATCAGCACTGTTTATACATCCTGACCATGGCTTAGAGAGTACAACTCCATTCAGTTCAGCAGGACATTGTTAGGTCTGCCAAGCACTGGAATCCAAAAGAAGCAGGATTCCACTAGGCCTTGCATATGTGAGGAGAGAAGACCTTGGCAGGGCGTGGAGCACCGCAGAAGGATCAGAACAGTCATCACCAAGCCTGCTTCAACAGTGGTGGAGTATTGTGGGCAGCCTCTGAGATGGCCCCCAAATGTGGAATCCCCTTTCCCTGAATGTGGTCTGGGTTTACTGACTCAGTTCTAATGAACAGTACACAGCAGAAGTGATGGTATGTCACTTCTGAGATTAGGTCATAAAAAGACTGCTGCTTCCATCCAGGGTATGAGAACACAGGACTTGTTGAAGCAGAAGGAGGAACATAAACAATGTCCAGGTCTTTAGACTAACACCTGAATGGATGTGGTGTCATTTACTAAGATGCTGAAGATGCGATTAAAAATCAGTTTAAACTCAGCCATAAAAAAGAACGAAATAGGGGGCTTCCCAGGTGGCGCAGTGGTTGAGAGTCCGCCTGCCGATGCAGGGGACACGGGTTGGTGCCCCAGTCTGGGAAGATCCCACATGCCGCGGAGCGGCTGGGCCCATGAGCCATGGCTGCTGAGCCTGCACTCCAGAGCCTGTGCTCCGCAACGGGAGAAGCCACAACAGTGAGAGGCCCGCGTACCGCAAAAAAAAAAAAAAAAAAGAAATAATGCCATTTGCAGCAACAAGGATGCAACTAGAGATTATCACACTAAGTGAAGTCAGAAAGAGAAAGACAAATATCATATGATATCACTTACATGTGGAATCTAAAATATGACACAAATGAACCTATTTATGAAACAGAAAGAGAACCACAGACTTAGAGAACAGCCTGGTGGTTGCCAAGGGGAAGGCGGTTGGTGGAGGGGTGGAGTGGGAGGTTGGGATTAGCAGATGTAAGCTATTATATATAGAATGGATAAACAACAAGGTCCTACTGTATAGCACAGGGAACTATAGTCAATATCCTATGATAAACCATAATGGAAAAGAATATTAAAAAAAGAGTGTATATATATGTATAACTGAATCACTTTGCTGCACAGCAGTAATTAATACAACATTGTAAATCAACTATACTTCAATAAAAAAAATTTAAAAAATCAGTTTAAGAAGGAAAATGTTCTTAATCATGATTTTGGGTTTGGATGGGAAGTTTGAGGTGTCTGTGTGACATCCAAATAAAAATGTCTGCTAAGCAGGTCGGATTTAGATCTGAAGCTCAGAAAAGAAGTGTGGGCTTGAGTGTAAATTTGGGAGTTTTCAGAATAAAAAGAAAGCTCCTGGGGAGTCCTCATCCACCTGTGGATACTACATGGGACCATGTTCTTATACCCTCCCTCCCAACTGCAACATCATGTGAACTAGGTGTGGGTCATCCACACCTGCCCCCCCCACCACACACACGATTATGCCCATGCCTCTGGGTGTAATCACCCCTATAGACGTGTGCTGCCATGGGAACGCGGGCACAGAATACGTAGCTGGTTCCCCTCTTTCCCTTATAGATATTTTCAAAACAGTGTTTCTTTGGTGATATCTTTTTTAGTCTCCTTGTTTCCCTGACTACAGATTGAGAATGATGAAAATCCTCGGGTGTTTTTTAGTAGATCTTTCTCCACTGAGCATGGTGGCTGAATGACCATATTCCTAGTCCTGATTCAAAGTCTATTGTATTAATCATTCACCTATTTGCAACCAAATCTCAGAATATGTTTGCATAAACGACCACGCTGCCTGAGAACTAGGCGCTTCGATCTCCAGCTCCTCTCCTGCTTTCAAGGGCTGCTATTGCCCCGCCCTGCTCTGCCCAAACCCTCCTCTGCCACCTCTGGTCCAGGCCCAGGTGATATTTCTGACCTCTATGCCTTTGTTCATGTGAGGTTCTTTATATTTATCTATTTATTTATTTATGGCTGCGTTGGGTCTTCATTGCTGCGCATAGGCTTTGTCTAGTTGTGGCGAGCAGGGGCTACTCTTCGTTGCGGTGCATGGGCTTCTCATTGTGGTGGCTTCTCGTTGCAGAGCATGGGCTCTAGGCACGTGGGCTTCAGTATTTGTGGCATACGGGCTTCAGTAGTTGTGGCATATGGGCTTCAGTAGTTGTGGCTCGGAGGCTCTAGAGCACTGGCTCAGTAGTTGTGGCGCACGGTCTGAGTTGCTCCACGGCATATGGGATCTCCCCGGACCGGGGCTTGAACCCATGTCCCCTGCATTGGCAGATGGATTCTTAACCACTGCACCACCAGGGAAGCCCCTGTGAGGTTCTAATGTGAGTTTCTAATCCATTTCCTAACTATTGGGTTGGCCAAAAATTTCATTTGAGTTTTTCCATAACATCTTCACGGAAGAACCCGAATGAACTTTTTGGCCAACCCAATAATTTCCTATGTTACTTTGAGCAAGTTGTTAAAAATTCTCTCAGCCTGTTTCTTCCTTCACCATAAAGAGGCTCCATTGATATTTGGAGCTACCGTTTGCTGCCCTAAATATTTTATGCATGTCTTCTCAAATCCTCCTAATACCCTTTCAAAGGGATATAATTGTTCCCATTATACAGATGAAGAAACTGAAACTGAAAGGGACTATGTAAATTGCCTGAAGATACACAACTATTGAGGAGCAAAGAAGGAATTAGAAGCTGTGAAAGGAAAACTTGTTTTCCTCTACTTTACTCATGTCTGTGACCATGTGTGTGGGTTTTATCCCCACACCAACCAATTCTCCAACACAGCTGGGCATCGTGCAATTTGACCAGTTCTGACACCATCCACCTGGAGTTAGCATTCAGTCCCACAAACTGCCCTCTTACTTCAGATACCAATGCATGTCCCCAGTTATCACCTGCACTTCTGATTGACTGGCTATAAACTGGGGTTCTCATGACCCCCTCCTCGGGTTTGATAATTTGCTAGAATGGTTCGTAGAACTCAGGGAAACACTTACTTACATTTACCAGTTTATTATATTATAAATGAAATAGATGAATAGCCAGATCAAGAGATACATAGAGCAAGGTCTGGAAGGGTCCCAAGCATAAGAGTTTCTGTCCCCATGGAGTTGGGCAGTACCACACTCCTAGTACATGGATGTGTTCACCAATCAGGAAGCTCTCTGAACCCCATACTTTAGGGACTTTTATGGAGGCTTCTATCATATAGGCATGATTGGTGATTAACGCAACCTCTAGCCCTTCTCCCTTATCTGGAGGTTGTAAGGAATGGGGCTGAAAGTTGGTTCCCCTGGCAACCAACACCTCATCCTTAGTGGCTTTCAAAAAAACACCACATTAAAAATTAAAATAAGCTCAGGTGTGGTTGAAAGGGGCTTCTTATAAATAACAAAAGACACTCCTTTCACTTTTCTCTGCTCTCATCACTTAGGAAATTCCAAGGGTTTCAGGAGCTCTGTGCTCTATATATATTTGGTCCACAAATTCTTCAATACTCCTTTCAAGAATTGGAGCTTAATTCCTCTCCCCTTGAGTGTGGGTTGGACTGAGTGATTCTCTCTTAGTGAACAAATATAGCAAAAATGGCAGCATGAGACTCCTGTGACTAGATCATAACAAGCATTAGGGCTTCCTTTTTGTTCTCTCTCAGATCCCTGGCTCTGCGGGAAGCCAGCTGCCATGTTGTACGAACACTCTGACAGCCCAATGGAAAGGTCCACATGGCAAGGAACTGAGACCTTCTGCCAACAGCCATGTGAGTAAGCTGTCTCGGAACAGGATCCTCCGGCCTCATTCAAGCCTTCTGATGACTGCAGCCCAGCCGAGTCTTGACTGCAGCCTCATGAGAGACCCAAAGCTAGAACCACCCAGGTAAGCTGCTGTAGAATTCCTGACCAATGAGATTATGAGTTGTTTTAAGCTGTTTAAGTTTGGAGCAATTTGTCACACAACAATAGATAACTAATAGACAAGCCTAGCTACAAAACATCCCAAGCAGTATTTCACACACATCCTCCTTTTTCCTACTCACCTTCCTACTTTCTTTGTCCTTTTTCCTACATACTTTGAAGTGAATGATACTGAAGCTCTAGAAGGCTACAAGATGGAAGGAGCAAGGATCCCTGAGTCACTTGGAGGAGAGGTAAACTCAAAAGTCATGCCTACCATGTTAAACCACAGGCTTGGGGCTTGTGTATTACAATAGTTAGCATTACTTATTCTGTGGATACACCCTCCTTTCTACTTCTCCTAGCATGTGTGGTTCTTTACCACCTATGATATAATTATGAGCATAAATGTCTTTTTTCCATTCTGGTCTACAAATTCCTTTCTTTTTTAAATGAATATCAAATGAGCAATTAGAAGATGCTTATGCTTGGTAGTATGTGCTTTGCCAGCATATCTCAACTAATTCTCACAATAGCCCTATAAAGTAGATTCTGTTATTATTCTGATTTTTCAGATGTGGACTCTGAGGCTGGGAGAGGTTAAGTGACTTGCTCAAGATCACATAGCCCAGAAGGGCAAAGCGGACAAGTGTTCGGATTGCCAAATTTGAACTCTTAGCCACTCTGATCTCCTCCCTCCCAGGGACCACTGGATCTCACACTGTGCCCAACAAAGTCTCTTGCATACCGTTATTGCTTAATTAATGTCTGCAGCTGCATGAGTAAGTCAATAAACAAATGGTAATATGTTAAGAGGGGAAATGTCATGAAAGTTCCCAAATAATAAAAAATTCTGTTGTCCTGAAATATTTTGTCCCTCATACAAATGTCTCTTTTTGCTTGTATGCCTCTGAACTTCAGGGTGTTAGTGGCTGGGACACATAAAGAGATTCATTCACTGGATGAAAAGTATGCTTTAGAGAATGATAAGAAATTCTTCGTAATGTCTACATTTTCAGATAAAGAGCCACGAGTGCTTAGGACATCAAACACATTCAGAACTTTTCTGAAGAGCAGACTCATTAAGGAAAGTGGCTGAAATCCACAGGCACATCTTAAGGAGAGGACAGTAACTACTGTACAGCTGGGCCCCCATTTCACCAGAAACCCGCGTCCATTCACGGACCTCAGCAGCAGGACAAAGTGCGGATTGTTCTCTCCAGAACAACTCGATAGTGCAGTGGAAGAGTGGGCGCCCTGTGTACTGAGGGAAAAGGCAGTAAATGAGCCCCTGGCACTGCCACAACAGGTCAGCCTTGACAAAGACGGGACAGAGCCCTTTGCCAAAAATCCCATCTCAGCTAGCTCGCTCTCTGAGAGAAGACTTGATCAGATTTAAACTAAAACCAACTAAATTTCCAAACTCTGCAGCCAGTGCACCATGAGGAAAAGAAGACTATCCATTCCTAGGGAGGGTAAGTAAGTAATAAATAGTCTCAAACTCTTTTAAGGAAAGCAAAGCCCAGGCCTTCCTTTCTGATTTGTTCGGAAGTGGCATGAGCTTCAAGTCACCCCCCGTTTCCACTACTAGTTGACACTTTTGTCTATTCCAATTCTCCCAAAGCAAAGCTTAAGTTTTCCTACTGTAAACTTTTTTTTTTCCTGAAATGAAAAATCTTGAAAGTGGTGGGCTCTGGGAAGAGAAAGGGAGAGGGGAACAGAAAGAGGGAGATATTTGTTTTCTATTTTTACCTTCTGGTATTCCTTTCTTTATTGTATTAATTATTTATTTTATTAATGTTAGAGTTCATCAGAGTTAGGATTATGATCTTTTGGGTCTTCATTTTTCTATTACTTTGTTTCAAAAGAAGTCAAATATGCTTTCGTGTAAGTTTTATAACCACAAATCTCTGCCCTAAAACAACACTTATTATTCCCATAAACAGAAGCCTTACTTCTCAGAGAAAAGTCCCTTCAGTGTGTGTTTCTTGCAGCAGAATGTTACAGAACACCTTCATTGAACAACAACAACAACAAAAAAAGTGGGTTATTGGGGTTTTCTGTCATTTTAGTATTGCTTAAGGTGGCATAAATATATATTACTCTTTTATATAGATTCATGGTTTCCAACTCAGGGTGATTTTTCCCCAGAGGACATTTGGCAATCTAGAAACAGTTTTTGTTGTCGTAACTAGGGAAGTGTGTCCTAACGGCAGCTGGTGGATAGAGGCCAGGGAGGCTGCTAATATCCCACAGTGCTCTGGACAGTCCTCACAACAGAGAACCATCTGGTCCAATATGTCAATCGTGCCCAGGTTGAGAAACCCTGATATAGGTATGATGGCTCCACTGTTTAATATGTAGAAATTCACCCTAACGTTGTGCTCACAGAATAACTGATTAGATTGGGGTGGGGAGGATGGTGATCTCCTGTCTGGATGACACACCGTGAGGTTGAGATTGACCAGAGTTAGGGGCAGCTGTTTGTGTCTGATCAAGGCACTCAGTAAATGCACATACAAGCCACTTGATAAATTCTTCAAAACAGAACTGAATCTATCCTTTATTCTTTATTCATTTATTTAACAAATATTTGTTGAATCTCTGCTATGCTATCAGGTAGACACAGTTTATAAGGGAAATCACACTCCAACTAGGAGTGCATCTGTTCTTAATAAAAACTAGAAGTACCCAGGCCATGTCAAAATATTACAATCAATATTTTGGCCAAGATATGTCTTTGAAGAACTGAAACAAAATGAAAATGAAATTGACATGCTTAAATATCTTATGTATTAAACGTGCATACGATTAATTTCCAGCATGACTGATTTGGTCCTGCAGTTATTAAAAATAAACTCCTATTCCTTTAGAAAAGCCAGATCCTCAAAGGGCACCAATTCAGGGAGGCTAAAATAGGCTGAACAAGCCAAGTAAGAATTTAAGCCTGGGACATGGATGGCAGGAGCTTCTGGTACTTTCACTTTGTATTTCTGACTGGTCCCCACCCTAACCAGTTGTCTTGGGACAGGCGGTGCTCCTGGACTTCCCTCCGCAGCTAGAATAGCCAGAAGGACATGACCGTGTGGTCCCAGGGGCTGGACTTGTCTCCTCACTCTAAATGGAGTCATTAGGGAAGTTCCTGGACTATGCTTCCCTAAGCAATCATAAATCCACACTTAATTCTCCCGCATCAAAGTAAGCCGCATAGGGCTTCCCTGGTGGTGCAGTGGTTGAGAGTCCGCCTGCCGATGCAGGGCACAGGGGTTCGTGCCCTGGTCCGGGAAGATCCCACATGCCGCGGAGCGGCTGGGCCCATGAGCCATGGTCGCTGAGCCTGCGCGTCCGGAGCCTGTGCTCCGCAACGGGAGAAGCCACAACAGTGAGAGGCCCGCGTACCGCAAGCCTCATAAAAATATTCTCCCTTAAAGAAACCCCAGCAGGATGAATTCTCGCAGAAGTCGTAATAGTTGTAGCATTATTGATCCATGAACAATTGAATTCTTTGAATTTGTGCCTAAGAACACAAAAGAAGACCCTGTACTTTTTCACAAGTCCCTGTAGCATTTCTCATTCCAATAAAAGCAAGTTACACTTTTTTTGTTAATTTAGCAAGAGCACAATTTCTAACCCAAGTAACCACTTAATACAATTCAGAAATTTTTTTATAATAAAAAAGAAATGCAGCTAAAAAGAATTAAGATCAGAAAAAATCTATTTGCAAAAAATATCTTGCAAATACAATTTTATCCTATTTTTGGTTACCTTCAAGGAAAACTTTAAGTTAGAAGAGCAGCAGCGACACCAGTGCAACTGGGTCAAAACAATAGCTGACCCAGAGTTGGGTGAGCCCATCAAGCTGAGGGCAGAGCAGGTCCAGCCTGACCTCCCTGCTGGGCAGGAGTCTGAGTAGGATTCTCTCTGTCTCAGATCAGCCCGCCTGTGACTGCTTCTGATTAACCCTGCCTCCCACCTCCAATGGATCTTAGCTTGGAGCCCAACTCTAGTTCTGTACACGACCAAAGCTCTGGTCAGGGTCCAAAGCCTACTGTCATTCTCAAAGTTCAGGATGCCCTGGTCTGGCCTGGAAATAGCCTAGATCGTGTGGGGCCATAGCAGTGGATACTGGGGCCAGGATCAGCCAAGGAGTCATGGATCAACCTCATAGCTACTCAAATCCAAGCATTTTGACTGGAACCAGGAAAAATATGGGGAATGCAGCAAACCATCTGTCTGGCTGCATTCAGCCCTCTGGGTTAGTCACAATAGGTGTTCAGAACCCCCAGTCCCATGTAATCAATCAAAGACAGACAACTTCCACTAAGAACTAAAAACCTGGGCAGGCCGTCTGGCTTTAAATCATGCCTTGTGTCACTTTGGAACTATGGAATGAGTTAAACCTCAGCATGCTCCTTGACTTTTAACTCATTCCAGTTTCTCAAATGAGAACAAAGAAAACATGAGAATGTATCCATCAGCAGCACAATAGGCTCCACACTGGGCTAAGCACTGTATTTTCACCCCTCAGAATTTCCTTTCACTTACAGATTTAATGCAAACCCTTTTTTTTGTTAAATGGTGACACACGTATTTGTTTTTGTTTATTTATTGTGTGCTCAGAGATGTCCTAAGTGCTTTATAAACATGAACATATTTATATGTATTTATATATGTATATGTACATTTATCATAAAATGTACATACAGTGAGGTTGCATAAATTCCAAACAAGGATGCACTTTTTAAAGTTTTATTTGTGACTGAATTTATTTTTAAAATATTTTTAATTGCTGAAGCAATATGTGCCCATTTTAAGAAAGTAAAGATAAGAAACTTTTATGAAGAAAAAGTGAAAAATCTTGTTGTCCCCTTCTAGATCCATCCTTCTGAGGTAACACCAACGGTTAGAGTGGGATAAGCCTTCCGAAAGGAGTACAAGAAAGAGCCTTTGAAGGAAACCCAAGTCTCAAAGCAAACAATTAGCATGAGATAAAGAATGACATTTTTTTAAGTTAAGAAAAGAATTAAGAGATGAAGTGGAACACAAGGTAAAGGAAAATGCTCCCAGCATGGAAAGAGGCTCAATAGCATAGCTGAGACTAATGGATAAAGAAGATGTGGTACGTATATACAATGGAATACTACTCAGCCATAAAAAGGAACAAAATTGGGTCATTTGTAGAGACATGGGTGGATCTAGAGACTGTCATACAGAGTGAAGTAAGTCAGAAAGAGAAAAACAAATATCGTATATTAACACATATATGTGGAATCTAGAAAAATGGTACAGATGAACCAGTTTGCAGGGCAGAAATAGAGACAGAGATGTAGAGAACAAACGTATGGACCCCAAGGGGGGAACGTGGCGGGGGGCAGTGGTGGGATGAATTGGGAGATTGGGATTGACATATATACACTAATATGTATAAAATGGATAACTAGTAAGAACCTGCTGTATAAAAAATTAAATTAAAAAAAAAGAATTTTTAAATTAATGCTGTTGAGGGAGGAATAATGAAGAGTGGACTATAAGTCAGCAGACCTGGGAGGCGGGTGGAGGGGACAGTGTGACACTGCAGGCCTCCCATAATTGATCTGGGAGATTCTAATGGTACAGAGAGAGTGCCTGGTAGTCCCTTTCAGCAGATATTTCCTTTCAAGAGCTTAGGCACGTGTCCTTTTCAAAACAGTCCAGTTACCCCAAGGAGCCCTGGGTTTGCATTGGAACAGTCTGTCAATGCAAAAAGGAAATCTCGTCCCTCTTCCCTGGAAAGAGGAATGCAATGGCCTAAAAGGCCAATCTGGAAACGTTTGTCCACTTAGACCCAGCATCTCCCAAGAGCCTTCCTTCTCCCCTGTGTCGTGTGCAGAAGGCATCTTGGCCTGACTTTCAAAAAGGCTTTGCAGCTGAGGGAAGTTCACAGGTGCCCTGGAGAATGGGATCTAAAGTGGTCAGAGCCAAAGAATCCTTTGTGGAACCAAAACATAGCACAACATAGTGGAGAGGATTTTGAGTCGAGGGATCAACTGGAAAATAGAGAAGGTAGCAATCAGGACAGAAAAACACTGTAAATCCTTCGGGGTCACGACTGCAAACCTCAGAATAAAATGAAGGCTTCAGGCTCCAGGGACCACCCTTTCAGCTGCAAAAATGTTACAGACTGAGCATCTTTGTCTTTCAAGAAGACCAAAACAAAGATCAAATAATGGAGGGAGTGGGGAGTGAGAATACAGACCCCGCTAGCTCGCTGACCTTGACACTGCATGTGATTTGGAAGCTTTGTTGTATCACATAATAATCAGTCTCTTAGGCCTTTTAAAAATACATGTGTTAATAGTTATTCCATATCTGCATAGAGAATTCCTCTCCCCATAGCTAATTAATAATTCTTAATGAGGGCAGGTGTCTTGACTTTAACTTCAAAGTGTTGGAAATACTCATGGGACACGGTGAAGATGATATTTGTCCAAGGCAATGGTTCAGCACCCTGGCTGCACGTTAGAATCACATGGAGAGTTTTAAAACATTGATTCCTGGAATCTACCCTCAGAAATTGATTTAATTGTTCTGTGGTAAGGCCAGGTTATCTATATTATTTTTAGAACCTCCCCAGGTGATTTGAATGTGCAGGAAGCCATGAAAAACAGGTGTAGGATCATTAGGATCCTAAGCCCTTCTAAACAACACTCCCCTTCCTATGAGGTACACAGAGAAAAAAACAAACCAAGTAACCCTTTACCAAGCAGCTTCGGCCCCAAATCTCACTGCAACACTGCAGTGAGCTGGGCTGGAGCTAGAGAAGAATGCTGTGGCACACACCTGAATAGCCGAAAACCAAAGCCAGATGAAAAGCTAACTCTTGCTCTCCATCCCCACATCCAAACCCAAGTCTGAGTTGTTACCACTACAACAAGAGGGACAGCCACATCCACCAGCAAGAAGCAAAATAAGCACAACACATCTGCAGCTCATATTTTCAATGAAGAAAGGATTCGTATCTCGAAACAGAAGGAAATACAAATCAATGAGAAAAAGGCAACAACCCAATGGAAAAGTGAGCAACGGGTATACACAGCTAATAAAAGAGTAGCCTTGAAAAGCTAATAAATATATGAAAAGATCTTCAATCTCATTAGTAATCAGGGAAATGCCAATGATAATAACAAATGAGATCGATACCACTTTACACTTACCAGAATGACTAAAATCCAAACATTTGGTAATGCCAAAGGTTAGCAGGCATGTTGAGGAACAAGAACTCTGCTATATTACTTGTTGGGGTATAAATCTGCACAACTTAGAAGAGCAGTTTTTCAATATCTGCTAAATAATAATGTAGAAGATGCTCATACCTTTCAAGAAATCAATTTCCGGGCTTCCCTGGTGGCACAGTGGTTGAGAGTCCGCCTGCCGATACAGGGGACGTGGGTTCGTGCCCCAGTCCGGGAGGATCCCACATGCCCCGGAGCGGCTGGGCCCGTGAGCCATGGCCGCTGAGCCTGCGCGTCTCGAGCCTGTGCTCCGCAGCAGGAGAGGCCACAACAGTAAGAGGCCTGCGTACCGCAAAAAAAAAAAAAAAAAAAAAAGAAAAGAAATCAATTTCCCTTTCAGGTATTTGCTGCTCAGACAGACGCAGAAGGAGATACAACATAAGGTGTCCATTGCAGCATTCTTTGCAATGTGAATAGGTTGGGAGGGTTAATACCCTCCAAAAGTGGAAGACAACTGTGGTTTCATCACTATACGATGAAACAGTATACTCAGTTACAATGAATAAATAACATTTACATATTCCAACACAGATTAATCTACAAAGTAATGTTGAATGAAAAGTGCAAGTTACACAAAGTAATTTTCAGTATGATACCCTTTATGTAAAATATTAAAACACAGAAACAATGTCTACTCATGAACAAATATGTAGAAAGAGTATAAAAGCATGAGCAGGAAAAACGTGCATGAACAATAAGTAAGAGAAGTTATTACCGGGCTTCCCTGGTGGCGCAGTGGTTGAGAGTCCGCCTGCCGATGCAGGGCACAGGGGTTCGTGCCCCCGGTCCGGGAAGATCCCACATGCCGTGGAGCGGCTGGGCCCGTGAGCCATGGCCGCTGAGCCTGCGCGTCCAGAGCCTGTGCTCCGCAACAGGAGAGGCCACGGCGGTTAGAGGCCCACTTACCGCAAAAAAAAAAAAAAAAAAAAAAGAAGTTATTACCTTTGGGGAGAGGTAATATCTCCTCTCTTGAGATTGGCAAGGCATCTCAACTGCCACTAAGATGTTTCCCTTCTCTTCCTTCTTCCTTCCTTCCTTCCTTCTCTCCCTCCCTCCCTTCTTCCTGCCTCCCTTCCTGCCTGCCTTTTCTTATTGTTGTTTTTTAATTTGAAGCAAATGTGGCCAAATGTTAATTCAAACACCTGGGTATAGGTACATGTGTGCCGTTATAGTTTTATTTGTATCTTATTACACATTTGAAATATATAATAATTAACTTAAAATTTTTTTCTTTCTTATTATTTTTCTTCTAATAATTAACTTTTAAAAGACTTTCTAAGGGGAAGATAAAGAAGCCATGAGCATCTCCTTCAATAGGAGTTTTGGTGTATTTACTCTCTCTTCCTTTAGTACTGAGATGGCAAAACAGCTGTGGTAAAGAACCTGCAGCTGGCTGCCAGGACACACTTGCTGGTGGGGACGGAGACTTCAGGGCTCCCAGAAGGCCCACTCCATAGTCACCCCACCAGGCTCTTGCTGCATCTTGAGTCCCTTCAGTAACTCCACTTTGGAACGTGGGAGAGATTTAATCTGACTTCTAGAGGGAGGCACAAACCCTGGAGCGAAGGACCCTCCTTACTTACATAATTGGTGTTTTATGAGGGGAAATTGACTTGTATTTAACCTATGTTTGATGTGTTTCAAATACCCTGGTCCCTACAAAGATCAGGTTATGAGTTATTGATGAGCAAGTTGAGGGGATATTGGGAGCAGCTGAGGTGCCAGTGCTGCGGAGCATCGGATGGACAAGAAAACCGAGACTAGAGAAGCAGTGGGGCTTCGCAGAGCCTGCAGCTGTGTCACTGCTAGAGCCAAGGCCCCCGGGTCCATGACCCCCTGCACAGTGCTCTGAGACCCCAGGCTGCCAAGCTGTCCTTTTTATGGACAGGTGAGACATACTCAGATGAGAAAATAGAAAAAGTTGAAACTTCTTGCCTGTTTCTTTTTCTCGCCGTGGTGTTATTTTATTTCTACACTTAAAATTTACAGAAACCATGTGCTAAACGTTTTAGGTAACCAGTTTATTTGAAGAGCCTTAAACTGAAGAAGGATATATAAGAAAGTGGCTTTATACATACTTCTATCATTGCTTTCAACCGTGTCCTGTCAAACTGTCCTTTCCATCACTTAGTGTCATTGTAGGCAGATTTGGTATCCCTCAGGTCACTTTTAGTTATTAAAATTTGTCCAAACTAATCTCATAAGGGATTCAAAGTTCTTCTCTCCTTCCCCAGGGTAGGCTTGGAGTGCGTGTGTGTTTGTGTGTGTGTATGTGTACGTATTGGGCCTGGGGGATAGGACTTGGCTCTGACACTGCCAGCCCCTTGCTTCTCAGGCCCTAGCTTACTTGTTGGGGGCTTTTGAGAGGGAGAGGGGAAGCTTAAGAAACGTGCTTCTGTGGCTAGTGGTCCTCTGTTGGGGATGGGGGCTGTAGGTGTCACACTGTTTCGTTGTGAACCTCTCTGAAACTAGAGGCCTCTGGTCATTTCAGGGCCATCAAGAATCCATATGGTGCCTAAGCCAATGAGAAACAGGTGCCCCCAGGAAACCTTCTGGGGTGGTGGGAATGTTTTATTTCCACCATCTCTAAGGCAGCCACAGGAATAGTCCAGGGTCTTCAGTCAAGCCCTTCAAGGCCAAGGGTAGCACAGAGAGCAGATTGTTGGAGAATACCGGCTATACATGCATGGATTTTCCGGGCTCCACTGCCATCCAAGCCCACAGAGGCATCAAGATGCCTTTCCTGATTCAGTGTAGCTGCCAGAAAGAGGCTGAGTCCCTCTCAAACTCAGAAAAGGCCTTGCTTTTACCCTGAGAGGAGTCTGTTCTAATCTGTTAAACTAAGGACTGGCCATTGAATCCTCATGAATAATTTATCAGCACCTGTATCAATGTTTTTTCAGTGAGGAGTTAGGAAAAGAGGGGAAGGACAATGGGCCTCATCCATCCAGGTGGTAATGTCTAACGGGAGAGAGGAAGTGTTCAAAGCCTTCATTCCAATAGCTATTTTGTTGTTTGGTTGTAGGGAGGAAGCACAAGAGTGGAGGGGAAGGAAGATGTGCCTGTTCTAATAAAAAAAAATTTTTTTTAAGAAAGAAGTTCAGGGCTTCCCTGGTGGTGCAGTGGTTGAGAATCTTCCTGCCAATGCAGGGGACATGGGTTCGAGCCCTGGTCTGGGAAGATCCCACATGCCGCGGAGCAGCTGGCCCCATGAGCCACAATTACTGAGCCTGCGCGTCTGGAGCCTGTGCTCCGCAACGGGAGAGGCCGCGATAATGAGAGGCCCGCGCACCGCGATGAAGAGGGGCCCCCACTTGCCGCAACTAGAGAAAGCCCTCGCACAGAAACAAAGACCCAACACAGCCATAAATAAATAAATAAAATTTAAAAAAAAGCAAAAGAAATCTGAATGAAGTATGGTCTTAAAAAAAGAAGAATAAGAATAAAATAAAATAAAATAAAATAAAATAAAATAAAATAAAATAAAAAAAGAAAGAAGTTCACCAGGAAGTTACCTCTGGAGAAAGGGTAATCCCCTCATCTGACCATGTCCACTCCCTACAGCCTTTACCTGTCCCCCAATCCACTGACTTAGTTTAATGAAGTCTTTGGGTAGTGATTCTTTCTGAAGCTGACCTGTGTTTTAGGCTCCTCCATACCAAGGGGGCTGTGCGCATTCGACTCCTGAAAGGAAGCTGTCCTTAAAGAGAGGGCCGTCCATACCAAATGGCAGGTCTTTTGGCTCTTTGGACTTTGTCAGGGACCTTCCATTTTGGATGAAATGCACCACATTTTAATCCCTTTCAATTTAGAGACCTTAAGCAGTTAAGGCTCTGTTTCTTATGAGCTCTTATTTAAAATTCTATTTTTAGTGTCAAAACTTTCAAACCTTAGAAGGGTCACTATATGTGTCTCTGGGTAGAAATTGATTTGAACTATATAGATCCTGAAATAATCCATGGAATACTTTGGTTAAGCACTACAATCCACATATTAATGTTATTTCAATATTTTTTCTGTAACTGGGATGTTCCATAATTAATACATGTTCTGTGCTCAAAAGATGTTTCCAGTTCACAGGGGTCAGAAGTTACAGAACTCACAGTCAATATAAGTTGCACTTACACCTTATAAGTGTAGAGGCCTAGCTTCTATCAAACATTAAAAATAACATTCTGAAGGTAGTGCAGGATATCCAGGGAGAGATTTTGTTTCTTTATACAGTCAACAAGAGTCCTTTTTACCAATTAAAACACGTATTTCTTTATTTTTTTCCTCCTAGTTAAAATTTTCAAGACATTAATTTCCCTTTCAAATGTGTAGTCATTATTTACATTTTTGTCATTCATGTAAGTTAAAATTCTCCTCCCCTTAAAATATTATCAGATATAATGCTCTCTGGCTTTCTGTTCAAGTTGTGAGGAGCAACCTGGTGTGCAATTCAGGGAGGAGAGGATGAATCACAGTCATCTCAGATGAGAAGAGCGTATGGATCTCAAATACTTATAAAGTGGGCAGGTAAAGGATAAGTGCACTTGAGGGTGATTGTATGTATGCAATTAGCAGGATGCACAGCCTAACGATATATAGAAGTGACAAATAACATAAGCCTCTCTAGCTAAACGTACATCTTCCAAATGTCTCTAAAACGTTTCAGAATGTCTGTCATTAGCAGTGATCACAGTGATGGTTTTAAAGAACTGCCACATCTCTTTGCACGAGTGGCTGGATGTGACTCAAGGCTGTAGTTTCCCATTAGAGAAAATCATGGGGTTGAAAAATGTGTGTGTGTGAGAGAGAGAGGCAGACAAGAATTCCAGGAACCCAACTGTAAACCCACCATTGGGACCCCCAAGTTGCTAATACTGGCAGGTCACATATCATGGTGTATTACTTCACCTGACCCCTTAGGATGACTCAGCAGAGGCACCTTCTCTAGATATACTGAGAACTGACCCAGGAGTGCTTATCAATAGGGAACTTTCCTTCAGCAGGAGTTTTAAAGCAGAGGAACTCCTTGGTTTTCTCTCCTGCACATCCCTGCTCCTCAGTCAGAAAGAAGTCAGTGAAGACCTAAGTGTCCTTTCAGCTGCAGCTGTTATTGCTCTGGCTACTAGAGACTCCTCAAGGAAACTCCTTTTTCCCCTGGGGCAGTTCATATGCCTTTGGCACTCTTATTCTACTCAAGGTGTCTATTAATTTTCTCTGTATCTTTTTATATTTCAAAAAATTTATGCTGGGCTTTTAGTTTTTATATGCTCCATCTCAGACTCTTTTTATCATGTGATGTGAAAATGCTCACATTTTCCCACCATCAATTAATTGATCTGGCTACTTGACTGTAAAGCACCTTCAGTGTTCCATTCAGAAACACAAGCGAGATGCTACTATTTTTACAGTCTACCCAGCTGCCTTTTTCTTCTCTGTGATGAATGTGTATTGTGTCAATTTAGCTAAGCTTGGACTACATTTCCCAGAATTCTCCTCCTTACACAGCTGGCTTGGGTCGGAGGAGAAATTTTGTTTGTGATTCAGAAGGCAGGAATGAAGCAGCCATAATTCTTTCTGTGCTCAGCAGGTTGATGCTGGTGTGGGGTGTGGACGCCCCTCACAGGTGTCATCGGGGATTTGCTGGTTCCACTGGTTGGTGTGGGGCAGAGCAGCCTGGCCCACAGCTCCTCCGGATCCTACTAAGTCTCCTGGGTCAACTTCTCTGACTCCAGGGCCAGGTCCACGCTTCTTTGTGGGAGAGAGGTACCAACCTATCCTGCAGGTCCCCTGTATCCTAGAGTTAGAGCCTTGTAGGTAGTTGAGAGTCCAATTCGAGGTCCAGCCATTCTCATGGTTTCTGCCTCATGCTCACATGTTCCAGTGTGTCTGTGCTTCCCTTACTTCACACCCCTATTTCCTTCCTGAACTTCAAGTTCTAGTAGCCCCGAAGTAAAGCCTCACAGAGACATTTTAACCAGCTTTCACAACTGAATAAAGTCAAATCCCTAAAATGAATCCCTTATTATTATGTCACCCCTAGTTGTTGTGCTTCTCTGAAAAAACCTTGATGTATACACTAACTTTACTTGCTTGGGTGTATTTTGGCGAATAAAGGAAAGAGGACTTAGACTACAGCTCTTAAGGACAAGGTTACCTGTCCCTTAGCCTCACCTGGATGGGAAATCCCCAGTCACACAAACATTTCTATTTGGGTCAAACACCTGGAATGTGAACCAACAGTGTCATCAGCTTCAATTCTAGTACTCAGAGCATTTTAAGGTTTTTGTCAGCGACTTTACTTTAGGTTCTCTGACATGAACAACCCCAGGATGGGTAAGTGGAGCACTGAGTGGCCAGGGTATAATCTTCGCCTTCGGGAGTGTCCTGTTGCCAATCTTCCACTGAGGCTGGGCAGTTCAGGGCACCCTGAGGTCCTCTGATCTGCCCAGTCAGCCTCCCCACATCACAGGATATGTTAAGAAGAGGACTTCTTAGGGAAAAATGTAATCTTCTTGGGTAACCAAGCCATGAGAATTTATTTGACTCTTCTACATGGGTGGGTCTGTTGATTTTAAAGGATATGTTTTAAATTATGAGAGTTGCCCCAAAGCCACAGAAATACATTTTGGTTATATGCATGTTTATGCACAGAGAGCTGGTGGGATCTGGAAAACACTTTAGGAAACTCTCAGTATTGTTCCCATGGCTGAACTTTCTTGAATATAATGCCTTTTTTTTTCTTTTTTTATAAACATGAGAGTTTCTTTTGGATCTGCTTAAGTATATGGGTCATGACTTGTACAGGATCGTAAATAATCCAAAATCTAGATGAATAAGAGCAGTTTCCAAACACAGCTGCTTGCCAATGTTCTTTTTATGAAGGGAAGGAAAAGATATTTTCAGAAAGCTGTTTTCTTTCCTCCTGGAGTTTGTTTTTCACTCAATTCAAGAATGAAGACTTATTTTTTTGTTAACTCCAAATATCCATCCTTGAAGTAATTTGGGGGTGGCTTTACTGCCTTAATCATCTTTACACCTTACCTAAATTATGCTGGATTCATTTTGTACAAGTTCAAGCAAAAAGACTAAAATCATATTATGTTTAGCGAAGTAAGTCAGAAAGAGAAAGACAAATGCTGTATGATATCACTTACAAGCAGAATTAAAAAATAATACAAATGAATTATATGCAAAACAGAAACAGACTCAAAGATACAGAAAACCCACTTGTGGTTACCAAAGGGGAGAGGGAAGTGGGGAGGGAGAAATTAGGGGTATGGGATTAACAGATACAAACTACTATGTACAAAACAGATAAGTAACAAGGATATACTGTAGAGCACAGGGAACTATAGACAGTATCTTGTAACAACCTATAATGGAGTCTAATCTGCAAAAATACTGAATCACTATGCTGTATACCTGAAACTAATATAATCTTGTAAATCAACTATACTTCAATAAAAAATAAATTAAATAAAATTGTTTATGATGTTGGGGAAAAAAAAGACTAAAATCAGTCCAGCTGGGCATATACATGTTCAACTACATGATCCTGGCAGGAAAAACGTCATAAATGGAAGTCAAACATTACCCCAACAAAGGAGACTACACCTTTTGATGCTATCTTCCATAATCAAGTTTATAGGGTGGTTCATTAGAAACTTGAGTGTCCTCCGGCCATACCAGGCTGAGGATACACAGGGGTTCATGCATTTAGGGATATTAGGATGTTCATACATACTACTTATCTTTACCCATCTGAGTTCAATAAAAATTAAGAGCTAGACACAGGTGTCAGAAAAATAACAATCAAAATTATCAGCTTTGTAACTGAGAAAGGCTAAGTTAGAGGACACAGCTGAGTTGTGCAACAGTCGGCTTATTCCATGCCGCCCCGGTCACAGGCACAGCTGGATAACCTCCACCCTCAAGCACAGGGTCAAGGGCTGTCCACTAAGCTTCCTGCACGATCAGCAACAGATGAGTCAGGAGCCTCCAAGGGAGTGGAGGGAGGAAAGGAATGAGCTGAGCGTGCCCAGTTCCTGCCACCAAAATCCCCCATCAGAGAAATCACTACTCCTCTCATACAGAAAACGGAGTAAGGGTTGGGGAGGGAGATGAAGAGGTTGTTCTGGGGAAGTTCCTCCACTTGGACATTGCTGCCCTTCCGGAGCTCTGCTGCTGTCTCCTACCAGGTTCCACCATGGCTTCTGGAGCTGTCAAGGAACCCAACAATCTTTAGCAAAGCAGGAGAGAATATCCATACTTTTTATACTTTAGTGGCAGCATCTTGCTAACAGAATCCCAATCTTGCTCAGGTTGGCAATGTAGCAAGCAAACTCTTTTCTTCCCCAGCCCCTTTGCATCAAGGGGTGGCCATGTGACACAATTTGGACCAATGACACATTACCAGAAGTCTCCTAAATTTTTCTGTGAAATATTTCAAATTTTAAAAATACATATAGGTAGTAGTATCCTCCCCTCCCACTCCCATCTTCCTTGGATTGGAAATGATGGATTTATAGCCATCTTGCAATCACGAAGAGTCAAGGATGAGGATGAAAACTGGCGCATTAAGCATGGTGCAACAGATACATAGAAAGAGACTAGGTGCCTGGTGGTACTTTGATCAGCTGAGCTAAACAAGCATCAGACTACTTCTGGGTTTCTTGTTAAGTGGGAAAACAAAATCAAAATAGAAAGACATTTGTATAAGACACTCTGAGATGGGTTTTCTGTTACTTGCAGATAATTGCAGTCTGAACTGATAGCAACTCTGTTTCCCCAGGCAGCTTCTTCAGGAAGGAATTTTGTGAAGCAGTAAAGGAGGAAGGAGGCTCCTCACGCTTCCCCCCTACTGCTCAGCCAGCCATAGCACCCAAACCAACACCAGAGACCACAGGGATGAAACATGTTATGGCCATTTCACCCCTACCCAATCCTCATTTAATTACACTGTGGGGCAGAGCCAGTTTCTTCACTCTTATCACCCATGCTCTATTTAAATTCCACTCTCACTGCCTATACCAAGCCACCACCTCACTGACAATAATCACAGAGTCCATTCTCCTGGCTTTTTTGTTTAATCTAAAGGTCAGTTAACTTGCTAAGTCATCTACCATTTAGAAAAAATAGAAAAAAAAATTATAAAAAGAAAAAGAAAATATAAGTTAGAAATGTGTTTCTAATAAAGAGTCCATTTATAACAAGCTATTTTGTCACCAATGTCTCCAGCTTTTAGACAATCAATTCCTTTCTCAGCCAACCCCAAAACTTATTGTCTTCAAAACCAGATTTGTACTGAGTAGAGACAGAGGCTGAGTCGAAGAGATTCCCGATACTAGATCAATAAAGAAATCATATCTCACCCCCTAGGTGGTACATCCTCAAATCCCAGGGAGCTCCATCTTACATAATTGAGTAGTATTCTATGCTAGTCAAAGAGGTCAGAGGATATAGGGAGGGAGAAAAACCACCACCATATCATACCCTCATAGGCTGCTTCCTGACACATACAAACTTGAAAAAGATTACAAGCCAAAAGTGTCTGGATGCTTGTTTTATTTTAGTCAGAAATATAAAGTAATATTTTTCTCTACCAGGAAATATTAACAGATCCAAGGAGCCTTGCAACAAATAAATTCTTATTGGGTTATTGGTTTTTCACTTTCTTCTGTAAGAGTATAACACTTTTCAAATTAATCTGTATATTTGTTGTGATGTTTCCTGTCACTTTGTGGTTTCTATACATTAGATAGGTCTGTGTGCCAATAAGTTTTGGGGTTTTTTGTTTTGTTTATGAATTTATTTATTTATTTATTTTTAGCTGTATTGGGTCCTTGTTGCTGAACGTGGGCTTTCTCTAGTTGCGGCGAGCAGGGGCTACTCTTCGTTGTGGTGCACGGGCTTCTCATTGCAGTGGCTTCCCTTGTTGCGGAGCATGGGCTCTAGGCGCGCAGGCTTCAGTAGTTGTAGTACGCAGCCTCAGAAGTTGTGGCTCGCGGGCTCTAGAGTGCAGGCTCAGTAGTTGTGGCGCACGGGCTTAGTTGCTCTGCAGCATGTGGGATCTTCTCAGACCACGGATTGAACCTGTGTCCCCTGCATTAGCAGGTGGATTCTTAACCACTGCACCACCAGGGAAGCTCCAATAAGTTTTATTTTTGTCTGGCTGCATCAGTTAGAATGCACCGAGTTTCAAGTAACAGAAAACCTAATAGTGGTTCAAACCACAAGGACATTTACTGTTTAGTTACCAAGAAGTCTTGAGACAGTCTGTCCTGGAGTTTGTCCAGTGACTCGGTGACGTTGTAGACAACATCATGTACAACATCTTTCTGTCATCCAACTCTGCCCTCCTCAAAGAGCTGGTGATGACTCAAAATGGCTGCCACAGCTTCCAGAATCAGTCCTCATAAGCAAAAAGACAGAGCAAAAAGATAAAGGCAAAAAGGATTTTCCTTATGGGTCTCACTTCTTTATCAAGGAGGAAACTTCACAACAGCACCCCAACAGGCTTGCTATTGGATTTCACTGGCCAGGAATGGGTCACATGGCAAACACTGGCTGCAAAGGGGGCGGGGAAATCCAATATGGCATTTTCAACCTTGTGCGTAAGAGACAGGCAAAGAGGAAGGGCATTGGGAACAGCTGCTGAGTAGGCCGTGAATATCTACCACAGATATAAACTTTTAGAGATCACCAATTCCATACTTTTATTTGCTCTCTGTGTTCTTTTGTAACAACAAAAAAAAATCAAAACAATAATAACAGTGAAGGGCTTCCCTGGTGGCGCAGTGGTTGAGAGTCCGCCTGCCGATGCAGGGGACACGGATTCGTGCCCCAGTCCGGGAGGATCCCACATGCCGCGGAGCGGCTGGGCCCATGAGCCATGGCCGCTGAGCCTGCGCGTCCGGAGCCTGTGCTCCGCAACGGGAGAGGCCACAACAGTGAGGGGCCCGCGTACCGCCAAAAAAATAAAATAAAATAAAATAATAATAATAACAGTGAATATATTCAAACAGTACTTTGAAAAAAGAAAAAAAATCACCCATAATTCCACCCCTATTACAAAGATTTCTTTTTTGTGTATTGTTTTCTATTCACTGTCCAGTCCATATTCATAAACATTTTTTACCTATTCACAAATTAATTTTATATTTTTTCACTTAATATCACATCATAATTATTTTCCTATTTTTCTATATATTTTTCATAATTATAACTTTTAATGTAAAAATAATTTTTTATTAAGATTTATATATCACAATTTACTTAACCATTTCCCTATTATTAGGGAACTCAATTGATTTTCCATTTTTTGGCTAAAATAGATTATACTACAATAATATCTTTGTGTGTGGAAGTTTTCTGTGCAAGTAGATTAAGTGCAAAAAAAATTATGAAGTCATAGGGATGTAAGGTACAGCATGGTGACTATAGTTAATAACACTGTAGTGCAAATTTGAAAGTTGTTAAGAGAGTAGATCTTAAAAGTGCTCATCACATGAAGAAAAAATTTTAACTATGTGAGGAAACAGACGTTAACTAGACTTACTGTGGTGATCATTCTGCAGTATATACAAGTACAGAATTACTATGTTGTACACCAGAAACTAATGGTATATGTCAATTGTACCTCAAAAAAACTGAATATTTTTATAACTTTTAAAATATTGTCATAATCTCATACAATCAGAATGACTGTTGCAGTTTAAAATACTACTAATCATATATATACATGCAAATTTCATCACAACCTCATTAGCATGGTGCCATCATTATTTAGATGCTTTTTTGTTCGTTTGTCTGCTTGTTTGCTGATTCACCAACTATAAAATGTTGCATTATATTTTATTTCCATTATTTTCCTTTCTCCTGGCAAGGAGACCAGAGGACTAAACCAGCCAGGCAGGACCTTATATGACTACAGTTGGGGCCAGATAGTTTCTTATGCAGAGCTAAGTTAAACCAAAATGCTAATAATCTTTTGAATCTTTCAGAAAAGTATGTGAGGGAGATTTTGTCTGATTTTTATTTTCTGCCTTGTTTTTTTCTAATTATATATACATATATTGAAGAGGTATTACTTTGATAATGAGTCTAAAGCAATTACAATATATTATTTTACTTTCAACGAGTTGAACTTTGATAGTACTGGCATAGGTGTGTTAGTAAAGAAAAGGGTCCAAACAGCTCATCGGAACATGGTAAACCTAAGACAAGAATACACAGACGGATATACAGCCAAGGCTTGGGGAGTCCACGGAGTCTGGAGCAGCATGCCAACTGAGCAGTCAGGAAGCTAAAACAAGGGCTTAGGGGCAGCTGCTTCTCATGAGCCCCTGAAGCAAAGCAGGAGACAGACCAGACCTTTAGACAGTGGAAAAAAGAGCAGATTGTATCTGTGATTACTGCCAAGGTGTCTTCTTACTGTTAACTGTTCTTGAGTGAATTGCCTATTCACATCCTAAAACATGCCTTTGTAATTATAATGGTCATTCATTCCACAAATATTTATTGAGCACCCACTATGTACCAAGCATTGTGGTAAGCACTGGGATGCAGCATTAAACACAGTAGACCAAGTCCCTAACCACAGAGGAAGATTAACTGTCACAAAGAACAGAAAAGAAGGATAAAGGTATAGAGAGTGTCTGGGAGAAGAGGGGACCTCTTTCATGGAGCAGGTCCAAGAAGACATCTCTGATGAGGTGACGTTTGAATAAGACGTGGATGAAAAGAGGAAATAAGATATGCAAATATCTGAGCGAATGGTTTTCCAGACTGAGTAAACAGAAAGTAAAGAGGTCCTAAGACCTGAGCGTACTGGAAGTGTTCAAAAAAAGAACAAGTTCTGTGTGGCTGGTGGGTAAAGTGAGGGAGAAAGTGGTAAGAGATGTGACTGGAGAGAAACCCAGAAGCCACATCCCGGAGGCTTTCATAGGCCAAGGTAAGAATCTGAGATTGTGTTCCCAGTATGAGAAAAGTAGCTGGGTTTGCAAAGAGTTACATTTTAAAGGAACCACACGTTGCTGTCTGGAGACTAGATTGGGGGCGGGGGATGGTGAAGCCAAGAGTGAAACCTGAGACTTATTGCAATAGTCTAGGGGTTTGGACCGAGGTGGAGGCGATGGAGCTAGAGAACAGCTGTCAGACTCTGGAGAGTTTTTCAGGATGGAGTTGCCAGAATTTGCTGATGGAGTAAATGTGGCCTGTGAGAGAAAAGGAGGAGCCCAGTGTGACTTCTACATTCTTGGCTAGGTGAATCTGTAGTCCTTTGTACTACATTTTGGAACACTGGGGAAAGGGCTGGTTTAGAGGAGAAAATCAGAAGTTCAGCTCTCTTAAGTTTGAGATTAGGTATTCAAGTAAAGATGTTGAGTTGGCAATTGAATATATTTATTTGGTGTCCAAGGCAGAAATCGGGATTGGAGGTTTAATTTTAGAAGCATCAGGTATAGGTAGTCTTTAAAGCCAAGAGCCTGGATGGGATCACCAAGGGAGTGACTACAGGTGGAGAAGAGAAGCAGCTCTTTGTCAAGTGGGGACTGGGAAGTTGAGGAGGATCCAGCCAAGGTCACTAAGGAGTAGCCAGAGAGGTGGGATGAGAACCAGGTGGGTTCAGGGTCCTGGAAGCCAGATGAAGACATTGTTTCAATAACTGTTTCAATTAACCATGCCAAATGCTACCAAAAAGTCTAGTAAGATGAAAACTAAGCATTGATCTCTTATGCTCTGGCACTTGGTAATCTTCCACATGCCCAAGGTGGATCAAAAGCATGTAAAGCAATCCCAGCAACCATCTCTCCGTGGATGCTTCCAAAGTGACACTGGCAGGATTTGGATCTGTTTTTACGTAAGTAAGGACCAGTCAGCTGGTAGCTGGAAGTTCCACAAGTTGTTGTAATTCCTTGTCGGAGATGAATGCTTGGGCATTCCTGAGGTTATTCTGAGGATTAAATGGGCAATAAATGCAAAGTATGAGGTCCAGGTCTGGCACATTGTAATTACTCAACAATGTCAGCGTGAGCTCTTATTGTAACCCTAGTGAGTCTCATTTAATGTTTAGCTCTCATTTCAGGCTGTTGCTTAGCAGTGTTCCAAAGATAAACACTATGTTTTCTGGAAATGATTGAAAGTAATCACAACGCCTTACAGCTGAAAGGAGTGTATGGATTAATTACTCCAGTCTCTTCACTTGATAGATGAGAAAACAGAGATCCAGCAAGATTAGGTGACTTTCTCAAGGTCATCTACCAAATTTGTGGCAAGACTCACACCAGAACACAGGTCTCCAAATGGCAAATCCTTGAGAATTAGAGTAAAGCTCATCATTAGAGAACGGAACATTCCATTCCAGGGAATATCTCTCAGGTAAATGAACCTTGTTCTTTTTAACCACTGAAACTTACCGACAATCATTAGCATCATCATTATCACTCTTAATTAAAATCTTCTACTGCTTTTGATTAAAACACTTCAGCACAATGGAGTTATTTTAGTCTAAAAGATTTGAAATCCTGAAAGGCAGCTTTTCTTGTTACCTCATTTCTTTACCAGCTGCTTTAAGCTTTGAGCTATCCCTTTGACTTGTAAAGCAAGTGACTTCATATGATAGTGTTACAATATTGTCAGATTGATCACTTGATATTTTCTGAAAAGACAGAAATCTAAGAAGTTAAGAACAGAAAGAAGCACATGACTGCATCTAAGAGGATCCATGATTATGAGTACATTTTTAAATATTATATTCAATATATGCATATAGAATTGTAAGTGTATTATTATGGAGATTTCAGTGCACAACACAGATCTGAAACTCAGAGAGAAATTAATCTTTTTTTTTTTTTTTTTTTGCGGTACGCGGGCCTCTCACTGTTGTGGCCTCTCCCACTGCGGAGCACAGGCTCCGGACGCGCAGGCTCAGCAGCCATGGCTCACGGGCCCAGCCGCCCCACGGCATGTGGTATCTTCCCAGACCGGGGCACGAACCCGTGTCCCCTGCATTGGCAGGCAGACTCTCAACCACTGTGCCACCAGGGAAGCCCAGAAATTAATCTTAAATGAGTCTGTGTTACCGTTTCTTCAGTTTTTCAGAGTACGCATGAAGCTCATATATATTTAGTTATTGAAAGAATCTGTGTCTCTGTAGCATTTTTCTGTAGAGAAATTCTGAATATCACTTCATTTAACACCTAAATACTCCTATGAGGGATGAGGAATCAGATATTACTATTCCTATTCTAGAAATGAGAAAACTAACATCCTCAAATGTTAACAGGCCCAGAGGACCTACATGAACAAGAACAAAGTCCCTTTCTCCCTTTGCCTTCTCACCAGGCAATCTCTGAGTCTCATCCAGGAGTCTGAATTTAGCCCTCAGAATTTTCAGCTGTTCCAGGAATAGACCCTGTCAGAAAATAAAGCCCACTGATTCCTGGTGCTCACAAATCCAACCTCGACTTTCCCCATCGCTAGTGACCTCAGGCTCAGCCTCTGCCTGCCTCTGAGGTTGTGGGGTCTCTGTTGCTACAACAACCGTGAATCCACCACATTTCACGATTACAGGTAAACTGCCAGTTACTTACATTCTGTCTGGTCTTGTTAGAGCAACCGAGCAGAGCATCTCTAGAATGGATAGCAAATAACAGACAAGCAAAGGATTCCTTCTCTGCCTATTTAGATCTTGGTGCCTGTGAGTGACGAGAGATATTGGGCATGTGGAAAGTTCTGGAGGAAGAGATGATATATGGATAATTACAAGGTGGTTGAAAGGATTAACATTAAAGGAGATAACACATGTGAAGTGCTTACTAAAGGGTCTTGCTGAAAGAAGATGTTCAACAGATGTTAACAGTTGTTATTATTAGTATTTGTAGGTGAGCTGGTAGAATTTGGGAAGAGCTAATAATCATAATCATGGTTGCCATTTATTAAAATAGACTTAAATGTCACAACAAGGTTACAAGGTGATTATCATTTTTCCCATTCCACAGATCAGAAAGTTGCAGATTTGGGATCTGACAAAGGTTTCTCTGATTTTAGCAAGCTTATTCATTCATTCATTCATTCATTCATTCATTCATTCATTAACAAATACTAACTAAGTTACTGTGTACCAGGCTCTGAGCTAGGCAAGGAGGTGAACAAGACAGACCTGGTCCCTGTCCTCACAGGACACGGAGCATAGGGAGTACAGTCAGGTGAAACCCAGCATCGTCATGTCCCAATGCTCACCCCCATTCTTGCTCTGCCACCTTGAATGCAAATCTCTGCCCTTCTCTTCATCCTCCTAAAATAAATCTATTCTATTAGGCAAGGAAGAAAAGGATGTTTTACTGAAGAATGCATAAGGGAAGGAATTTACACTTCAAAACACACATAATTTCTATCCATAAGTCCCCCATAAACTCTTTGTTTTTCCCACCAGCTCAATCCTTAACCTCGCCACCCAACCCTACTCTACCCCCAGGCTCCCAGCCCAGGGACAGGCCCCTGGCCCAGGGTCACCCTGCAGGCCATTCTATGCCTCTTCCTTCCTTATGCAGACTATTTGTCTTACCTCTCAGGTATCAAATAAAGGTCATCTCATTAGCAAGATAAACTTCCTTATAAGATGGCCAGGGGATTACAAATACATTATTTTTTTCTGGTCCCACAAGTAAACAGGCAGATCTACTGTGGTCTAATCCCCTGTGTTAGAGGATCACAAAGAGAGCCTTGGAACTTGAACTTAGGAAAGCCGTTCAGGAGTCCTGGGAAAAGTAACATCTAAAGTGTGGTGGACGTATGGTTGCCTTCGCAACATCAGTTGTTCAACCCTTGGTAACTGCTCTAATTTGGTGGTAGAAATTGGAGTGGAGGGATACTTGTACCTCCTACATGAAGCCCACAAGCCTTGGGGGGAACAATTCCAAACCCCCACTCAAGTCTAAGCTAAATAGCGTAATTTCATCCCCGCCCACCCGACCTTGCCACAGTTATTGGTTCAGGGGCGAGCGAGGACCTAAGCTTAGCCAATAAGACTGAAAAAAGAGGTTGCGGTAAAGAGAAGGGGAGAAATGCGGGAAGGTCTAGAAAAGAAACCGTATCTTTAATGGACATAAATAAGGAAGTGCATAGGCTTAATCATGACTGTTGGCCCTCTGATCACCACAAGGACCACCAGCCTCAGCAGGAAGGCTATGTGGCCCAGCAGAGTGAAGAGCTAAAAAGAAATTAAACCCTTCATTACCTGGTAGAGCTGCCGAACTAACCTCAGTGGTGTGAGCCTCTCTTGTGTAGGGCAGTTTTGGCTTGAGTTTTCTTCTACCTGCAATCAAACCCAGCCTAACTGACACAGGTGAGATTAGATCAACAAGTAGGTAGGCAAGTCCCAGATCTACAACCTAAAGTTCATTTCAATAAAGATTGGCAAACCTGTGAGGAAGAACTTTTTTCCTTAAAACTTTATGAGGAATGGTAAAGAAAGAAAAAGATAGATAAATTCACATATAAATTTTAAACGTCTATACAATAAAAAATAGTAAAAACATAAAAAACAAAAACAGAATATGAAAAAATCTATATCATATGTTACAGACTATTGGGTCATAAATAAAATATAAAAGGAGCTTATTTAGGGGGCTTCCCTGGTGGCGCAGTGGTTGAGAGTCCGCCTGCCGATGCAAGGGGACACGGGTTCGTGCCCCGGTCCGGGAAGATCCCATACGCCACGGAGCGGCTGGGCCCGTGAGCCATGGCCGCTGAGCCTGCGCGTCCGGATCCTGTGCTCTGCAACGGGAGAGGCCACAACAGTGAGAGGCCTGCGTACTGCAGAAAAAAAAAAAAAGGAGCTTATTTAAATTTATTAGCTGTATTTCTT